>NC_091284.1:636082530-636385560 GCF_032444005.1 Ranitomeya imitator
CACTGCTAAACTGTCCTCCTTCCACAGCCGCCTATAGCATCCTCTCCAAAAATCTCTGTTTCTTTGGTATATAGTGTACTCTTCTGACATGTTGACTCATCACATTTGGCAATGGTGATTAGTATTACTCTGATGTCATGACAATATCTAATAGATTCACAACATGCATGGCATAATGCTTGCATGACACTGTTTCAGTATACTTCTTGACATATAATAATACCTAAAACTGTAATCTTTATTACATAATACAGAATAGACAAAAATACACAAAGGCCCTAAGCCTGCAAAACACATTGATTTGAGGCTCATTAATATAGAAAATACCCCTGCATGGCCCTATCGGACCCTTTTGAACCCTTCCTACTAGCAGAGGTTGGTACCCTAGCTTGTACGCAATATGGCGCCCCCACTCACCGATGGCTAGCCCTAGGGGTAGGTCTCTTAAGGATCGTTTGGGGCACTGCCACTATGTTAGACCAAAATCTGAAGGTACATGGCTTGACAGGAAAATCTGTGGTACTTTCAGATGTGGGAATTGCTCCTTCTGTAAGGTAGTTACACCATGTAAAGATTTTCAAAGTGCCTCAAGAGGACGGAGGTTTTTTATTAGAGACTATGCTAATCGTAAGACAACTGGGCTTATTTATATATATATATATATATATATATATATATTTATATATATATGCTTGTGCCCCATGAACTACATAGGGAAAACAAGGAGGGAGTTTTGTAAGAGGGTGAGCGAGCGTCTGGGTGATGTGAAGAACAAAAGGGACACCCCTGTGGCGAGGCATATCTGGGAATGTCACCAAGGTAATGGTGAAATTCTAAAATTCTGTGTTTTGGAAGTAGTCAGACCTAATGGGAGACAGGGTGACTGGGATAAACTACTACTACAAAAGGAATCTCAGTGGATCTTTAGAATGGAGTCAGTTACCCCTAAAGGGTTAAATGAACAACTTACCTAAAGCTGCTTTATCTGAAATTATTCTATTTGTTTTTCACTGCTATAGTTGGTGAATACTCTACCCATTTATTTGTTGGGATCCGACTATAGAACATGCTGTACACTTATGAGATAGTGTGTGATAATTATTTAGAATCGACCACAATATGGTCCTTGTTTCATTTATCTATATTCTATCTAGGAAAAATGTTTACAAATGGTGTAGAGGTTATAGAAAGTAACCTTTTTGCCTATTTGGGGTACCGTACATCATGCATTGGTTATGTGAGCTGACAATTGGAGACTGAATACCTAATTTCCAACCAGTATGATGTATTGATTTTGACTCAGCTCTTTCAATATTATACATGGGGGCTAGACTGGGGAATATGTTGGCACTAATATAGCTCTTTTACACGTTATTATCCCATCATGCTGCGTCTGTGTGAGAAGGGGACGAAGTATTTCTAATTGTGCATGCGCAAGGAAATATCGGCGCTTACCTATGAGTGATTTGATGGATCTCGGACGTTGGTGGGCGTGCGCATAGAGTGAAGTGCAGCCCACTTGTTTGCTATTGCCTCAAGGTAGATATGCGTGTGCGCTGATAGAAACACCACATGTGCGATCTGTGAATGCGCAGTCATGACTATGTGTCATTGCCTAATATGTGAATGCACATGCACTAAGTGGAACGCAGCATGGAGTTCTGCGCACGCGCTGTTATGGTTCAGACATGCGCGCAACCGTGAGAGATTGATGTTTACTTCTAGTGCCTGTGTGGCGATGAGGCATGTGCTGTTGGGAATGTATGACACGGCTACCAGGTACGATAATGCTGAGTCTATTCTCAAGTGTTTTTACCCACAGTCCTTTGGCTTGATTAAGCGGGCTATTTAAACCCCCATACTTACCTGGCACACCTTGCACCTGCAACTAGGATGTCTTGCCGGCCATTTGTCTTTCTATCTTCTGACATCGTCTTATCCATCTGCCTCCTGATGAACTTACATTATGGAAGGGAAACGTGTTGAGGCACTTGTTCATTATCCGGATTTCAGATAAGATTCCACTCATTTTTGTTTACAACTTTGGGGATAGTGCAATATGTGTTTTGGTGCAATCCTTAAAATTTGTACAGCATTACCAGCGAGCCAGTTATTAAAATAAAGGGACCTTGAAAAAGGACACCCAGATACATTTGGCTCTGTAATGAGTCTAAGGAGTGGCTTTGAGTGGATGTTCTAAGAGTAGACCACTGTTGTTCTGGGGATGACTCTATCCCATACCTGGTAATACAGGGATTCTAAAGGTCTGGTACTGGTTCCTTACTCTGTTGATCTACGTTTTAAATATGCTGCACTTTCTGTTGTTCTGATATACTATGGACACCAATTGAGCTATAACCCTTGAGCACACCATGAGTTAATTGTGGGATCTGGATTGATTATCTGTCCCCATCAGTCACTAACTAATTACATCCCTTGCACATTTGGTTTCCCTTCTCTCTCTTAATATCCTGTTCACACTGTTGGAGAGTAGAGAGGGTGAGTATTAAGGGAAAGTGAGGGTTAGTCGATGAGATCGGGGGTGCCACATTGCATATTAACCTAGGGTGCCAACCTCCGCAGCCAGGTAGGGACAGCTTTATCAGCGTGAACGGAGGGAGGACCAGTTTAGGCTTTATCGTGTCACCCCTCCACCCTTGACTTATTATCAAAAAAATCCGGTCAATTTTAAATTGTTGTTTTTGATTCTTGTTTTTTTTTATTTGATTGTTGTTTTTGTTGTGGGGCTCTGGATGAGGAGCAGGCTGTCAATTATCAGGACATCATCTCATTGGGTTCACCTTCTTTACCCCTTTTTTCCCTCCTATAACCACTATTTTCAGGTTTTAGGTTATTTGGTTAATACTGGTTGCACTCTACACCTGTATAGGGTTTATCAGGGTGCATCTAGGGCTAGCCGTCGGTGAGCGTGGGCGCCATATTGTGTACAAGCTAGGGTGCCAACCTCCGCTGGTAGGAAGGGTTCAAAAGGGTCCGATAGGGCCATGTAGAGGTATTTTCTACATTAACCCCTTAATCCCACATGACGTACTATCCAGTCGAGGTGACCTGGGACTTAATTCCCAGTGACAGGATAGTATGTCATAGTGGATCGGCCAATCGAGGCCGGGTGTCAGTTGACTATCGCAGCTGACATCCGGCACGATGTGATAGGAGTGGTCACGGACTGCTCCTGGCACATTAACCCCCGGAACACTGCGATCAAACATGATCGCAGTGTACCAGTGGCATAGGGAAGCATTGCGCAAAGAGGGGGCTCCCTGCGTGCTTCCCTGAGACCCTCGGAGCATCGCGTTGTGATCGTGTTGCTCTGAAGGTCTCCTATCTCCTCCTCCCTGCAGGCCCCAGATCCAATATGGCTGCGGGGCTACTCCGGGTCCTGCAGGGAGGTGGCTTGCAAGCACCTGCTCAGAGCAAGCACTTGCAAGCATCCCTGCAGTGCCTGTCAGATTGCTGATCTGACATAGTGCTCTCCAAAGTGTCAGATTAGCGATCTGACCCTATAATATGATGCCCCCCTGGGGCAACGTTATAAGGTAAAAAAAATATATATTTACATATGTAAAAAAAAAAATCCTAAATAAATAAAAAAAACAATAAAAGTACACATATTTAGTATCTCCACGTCCGTAACGAACTGACCTATAAAACTGTCAGACTAGTTAACCCCTTCAGTGATCACCGTAAAAAAAACGAGGCAAAAAACAACACTTTATTATCATACCGCCGAACAAAAAGTGGAATAACACGCAATCAAAAATACGGATATAAATAACCATGGTACCGCTGAAAACATCATCTTGTCCCGCAATAAACGACCCACCATACAGCATCATCAGCCAAAAAATAAAAAAGTTATAGTCCTCAGAATAAAGCGATGCAAAAATAATTATTTTTTCTAAAAAATAGTTTTTATCGTATAAAAGCGCCAAACATAAAAAAAGATATAAATGAGGTATCGCTGTAATCGTACTATCCCAAAGAATAAAACTGCTTTATCAATTTTACCAAATGTCAAACGGTATAAACGCCCCCTCCCCCAAAAGAAATTCATGAATAGCTGGTTTTTGGTCATTCTGCCTCACAAAAATCTGAATAAAAAGCGATCAAAAATGTCACATGCAGGAAAATAGTACCAATAAAAATGTCAACAATAGGGTTGAGCGAAACGGATCGGTCATTTTCATAAGTCGCCGACTTTTGGCAAAGTCGGGTTTCATGAAACCCGACCCGATCCCTGTGTGGGGTTGGCCATGCGGTACGCGACCTTCGCGACAAAGTCGCGTTTCATATGACACGTTCAGCGCCATTTCTCAGCCAATGAAGGAGGACGCAGAGTGTGGGCAGCGTGATGATATGGTTCTTGGTCCCCAGCATCTTTGAGAAGGGTATGGCAGTGATTGGCTTGCTTTCTGCGGCATCACAGGGGCTATAAAGGGGCGTGCACACCGACCGCCATCTTACTGCTGCTGATCTGAGTATAGGGAGAGGTTGCTGCCGCTTCGTCAGAAGCAGGGATAGCATTAGGCAGGGTACATTAACCCCCAAACCGCTTGTGCTGTAGCGATTTCCACTGTCCAACACCACCTTTTCTTTGCAGGGACAGTGGAGTTTTTTTTTGGTGCATCAGCTCTGTAGTTTAGGCTGCCTTATAAGGCTCCCTGATAGCTACATTGCTGTTTGTACGCCGCTGTGCAAACCAACTGCTTTTTTCAAAGCACAAATCCTGTTGCTCCTTCCTTTCTGCACAGCTATCTTGTTTGTTTGTCCACACTTTTGTGTGCAGCAGTCCTTTTTATTGCTGCCTGCCATACTTTTCTGAGATTACTGTAGGGAGATAGTAATTGTAGTACAGTCCCTTTTTTTATATATATATATATATATATATATCTTCAAGCCACTTTCTGCCCCTGAAACTGTGTAGTGTGAAACAGTGGGCCTGTATTTTTCAGCACTGTCCCACACCTAAAAAGGGAGATTTATATTGCCAATCAGTGCATCTGTGCCAGTCCAGTCTGTTGTATCCGTCAGTCATTTTCTGCCACAGAAACAATACTGTAAAACAGTGGGCGAGATTTATTCACTAGTCTTCCATATAAAAACAAAAAGGGGAGATTAATATTGGCAAATCTGTGCCAGTCCAGTCTGTGGTATCGGTCTGTCATTCTGTCTGCCACTGAAACACTATTGTTAAACTGTGGGCCAGATTGATTCACTAGTCTCCCATCCCCCCCAAAAAAGAAGGGGAGATTAATATTGGCAAATCTGTGCATCTGCGTCAGTCCTGTTAGTGGCATATCTGTCAGCCACTGTCTGCCACTGAAACACTACTGTAAAACTGTGGGCCAGATTGATTCACTAATCTCCCATCCCCCCAAAAAAAGAAGGGGAGATTAATATTCGCAAATCTGTGCATCTGCGTCAGTCCTGTTAGTGGCATATCTGTCAGTCACTGTCTGCCACTGAAACACTACTGTAAAACTGTGGGCCAGATTGATTCACTAGTCTCCCATCCCCCCAAAAAAGAAGGGGAGATTAATATTGGCAAATCTGTGTATCTGCGTTAGTCCTGTTAGTGGCATATGTGTCAGCCACTGTCTGCCACTGAAACACTAATGTAAAACTGTGGGACAGATTGATTCACTAGTCTCCCATCCCCCCAAAAAAGAAGGGGAGATTAGTATTGGCAAATATGTGCATCTGCGTCAGTCCTGTTAGTGGCATATCTCTCATCCACTGTCTGCCACTGAAATTGCGTACTGTAAGACAGTGGGCCTGATTTTCCCTGCACTCTCACACACCTATAAAGGGAGATTTAAATTTACAACAATTTTGCGTCCACCTTCTAACAGGTTTTACAATACCAAATAATGTTTGTAAGTTTGGTTACATATTTCCAAGAATGAGGAAGTCTGGTGGAAGAGGTCGTGGCCGTGGGCGGTCATTGCCAGCTGGTAATGATGGTAGTGGTGGTGGAGCATCAGGTGGTCATGGGAAAAGCAATATAGCACCAAAGTCTCGAGTTGTTCAGCCACCGTCATCGTCTGGCAACACAAGGCCTCGAACGCTCCCTTTTCTGGGAGTAGGAAAACCTCTTTTAAAGCCGGAGCAGCAGGAACAAGTTTTGGCTTTCCTTGCTGACTCTGCCTCTAACTCTTTCGCCTCCTCTTCAGAAAGTGCAAAATGTAAAAGCAGTGCATCGTCAGTGGATGTTCCCGGTCAGGGACAAGTCGCTTCCTTGTGTTCTTCACCCAGAACAACAGAGAAGGATGCGTCAGGCGACACAACGGGTTACTCCATGGAGCTCTTTACACATACCGTTCCTGGGTTAGAAAGGGAAATTATTAACAGGTCATGCTGACCTCTCTCTAACGCTGTCTTCCTGCTATTAATCTGTTGGTGTTGGTTTAATTTCATTAACCTAAGAAGCTGAGTTTACTATTACCAATACCAATACAAAAGTTGCATCCTTCATTTATTATTAATGAGACTGTATTGATCATTTCCAAATTCTCACAGTCTTTCAATTCTGTTACACAAAGCTTGAATTATTTATTATATCTGTGAATCTTGTATTTTTGTTTTCATTTCTTTTTTTTTACATTTATTCTTGGATTTTTTTATTTCAATCTTTTAAAAAAATCCAATGTACACAATTAACTTTTTATTCTAGTGTTATCTTAATATATACTTACCTTGTAATGTCTTCACACTCTGTTCCGTACAGATGTGTCTGGATCCCAGAATACCAAGCGGTGGAAATTCACCGACCTCCATTTTGGGACACCCAAGTAATGAGTTTCTCAATATGGAAACTGTTGGTGGTACCAGCCTATTGTGCGGTACCAACAGCGGAACACCATCACACCACACACACACACACACACACTGTGTACGCTGTACGCACCACACACGCGCACACACTCTGCATATGCCGTACGCAGCCTCTTGCACGGTACGACCAGCGGAACAACTTCGCAAACACGCCACCGCCGGGATCAGCCAAATGATTCACTGACCGCCGCCATCTTTGTACAGGAGGAGTGCAAGGACAGTTTTAATGTGACCGCCGCTATCTGTCTTCACAAAGATGGTGGCAGGCTGATTTACTCTGAATCTTTCGGCTGATTCCGGTGGCAGATTGTGACGTGTCTACAGGCAGAGGAAGATGGTCACATTAAAGGGTTTTTCCCACTAACAAAAGTTAATTTTAAAAATTGTCTGTGTTTGACCATGTACAGAGCATACCACATGTCCTGGGCATGAAAAGAAGCAATACTGACATTACAGCAGAGGATCACAGAGGATTTCTTTTGTCAGGTAAAATATTTCACTGACTGTTTTTAAACAATATTTTTCCTCACAAAATGTTTCCTCTGCCACCTCCTGATGTAATGTCAGTATTTGTCTTTTGCTTCCTCCCCAGCCCAGGAGCTGTGGTATGTTCTGTACACGGTCAGACACAGACAATTTTTAAAATTACGTTTCATTCATGGGAAAACCCATTTAAAAAGCAAATATCTATGCCAACATGGCTCCCTCTAAAAAGTAGGCCAATGACAATGAAAGAAAAGCAGAAAAGCAACAACGTTGAAGACAAAAATGGGCAAATGACGCTCTTGAAGAGCAACAGCATCGCAAGGACAAAAACAATGCATATGGGGGAGAGATTCTCAATGCTGAAAAGCCTGCCCCCATTGTGACATCATCGCCCTCTCGATGCAACAGCATCGGGCCTCCAGTTACTTTATAATTAAAAAGCGCAGATGCAGACATACTATAAACTCTTTGTCATTTTCATTTTTTCCTGTTTTGAAGGTTTTTAACAGTTAACAAAAACAACATTCACACATAGACCATAAGCTTTAGATGGTAAAATATATTTTTTAAAAACAATGTACTGCATTATAATTATTAAATGTTAAATGCTTCTTTTTCTTTTTGTTAATTTCATATTTTTAAAATTACACAGGTCTGCATCTAAAAAGCTGTTTGATTATTTTCCTATAATTTCCATGTATTTTGGTGTTTTGATAACAAAAACAAATATTCAAAAAAATCGTAAATGTCACAACTTGCCACAAATCTATATTTCCTTCTGCAAACTCTGGTGTAAATCATCGTCAGGCAGCCTATTTTCTGTTCCCATTAGCATCAATAGAAACTGCATAATTGACTGTTGGCAGTCAGATGATTAGCAACATAATGAAAGGTCCTTACTGGTGATGAGCAAGACCTAAAATGCTCGGGTGCTCGTTGCTCGGGTCAAGCAAATTGGAATACTCGGTTCTCGACCCGAGCAACGAGCCTAATGTAAGTCTATGGGAAACCTGAGTATTTTAACAGAGATCCCCCTGGGGGTCCTTTTAAGATCTAAAAACATCTGAAAATGATGGAAACACTGCTGAAATGACATGGGAACATCATGCCCCTGGAAGCATTTCTGACTCCAAGGTCACAGCTTAAAGCAATGTTGTCAGAGTTTCACGCCGTTTTTACAGGTGCACCAACAAACATTGAAAAATGAAACCAAAATGTATTTTGCTGGGTAATATGTTAAGGTACATTCTTTCCAGGGTAATGACTTGTATATAAGGCAAAATAATTAACCCCAGACCAAAATGTCTTTAAGCTACCAGGCAAAAAGGCAGCATTTCCATGGCCAACCGATTGGAGATGGTGGAGTTCAACCTCTTAGCTTTGTCACGCTTAGGAAGAAACAATCTTTTATGCAACCACAACTGCAGAACTGTGGGGTGGCTGCAGTGCTGAGAGAGGGTGGAGTACGGTGAACCGGACAAACTGCAGGACCACAAGAGAGGTGCAGGCAGACATGTTACAGTGGATTGAGAAAGTTGTGGTGTGCCTATTTTCTGAGATTGGTCAAAAACAGCAGGCATGTCCATTTCCATTACAGCTGACGGCAGGCTCTCAGCGTGACTAGAGCGGGTAAAGAACCCAAGGTTCTGCAGTCGAAGACCTGAGTCTCAATAGTTCGCACGATAATAAAGGAGGAGGAAGAAGCAGCAGATTCGATTGATGTGGCAGCTGATAGTTGATAAAGTCCTCTGGTCCACATTTTTGCACAGTGGGATTCCCACAGTAAAACATGTTGATTGCACATGTGAAGGTTCATACATGTAGTAAATTATTGCACTTTTTATCTCGACTCAGTTTTTTTAAAAAGTTGACAGATTATGTGAGTTGGCTCTTCCTTTGCAGTGTCAAAAAAGGCCCAGGCTAGGCAACTCTTTCCACCCCTGCGACACTGCTGGTCACAGGCACAGTTGTGGCTGAGGATGCATTACTCGTCATGGCTACATCACTACGTGTCTGCAATGTATGGTGCAATGTAACCTCCTCATCTTCCTCCTCAGAAGACCTACACAGCTGTGTGCCTCTGTGTTCATGCCTACTGGGATCTAACACCTTAGCATCATCCTTTGTGTTATCACATTCCTAACCCTTGGAGTCACCCTCCTCCTCTTCCTGCAGTGACAGCACAGTACAATCCACGTGAGCCTCAGATATCTGAGTCTCATCAGGATCACCTCCCCCAGGGGTTAATGTCTGATGACGAGGGTCAGAATGCTGTTCGGACCCTACTTTGTATTGCCCATGATCCAAGTTAAAAAAATTTGGGGCATTGGTGCAGACTTCCTCCTGTTGACTCTGTGAGGCTTTTGAGTACACTTCTGATGATCATAGCATAGAATGTGTGAACAGCTCTTCAGACTCAACCATCTGTGGTTCCATTCCGTCAGTTGTACAGTTGGAGGGTTGGGATGCTGGGGGAAGCAAGGGGAATTTGAGTGCCTCCTCTGTGGACAGTTCTGGGTGTGATATTGAGGTGGAGGAAGAGGAGGAGAGGCCACTTGAAGCTAAGCTTGCCATCCACTCAAGCTCTTTCTGGGCAGCATCAACAAGGCACACTGCTGTGCGTCTGCCAAAGAAAGGTAGTGGAGTAACCCGTTCAGTAACAGAGGTTGTCAATTGTCTTTGCATAGCACATGACATTGGTTCACTAGTGCTTTCACAAACATTTTCACCTACCTGAACATCAAGCCTGTTTCCCCTTCCACCATGGCCTCGCTTTTTCCTAGTCATGTTGCTCAGTTCGTGTGGTAGGAGAACAGTTTTAACAGCAAAAAAATTGATTTTAAACTATGCCAAACCTCTGTAAACAGCTAAATTTCAGTGACAGTAAATTCCAAGGTGTAATATGGCATGCTGTATCGTGTTAGTCACAGAGGAAATAATTGTTTGAGTGTGGATGAGGCCTGTATGACAATTATGATATACTACAAACAATTTGAAAGTCAGATGTCCTCTACTAGATGACGTTAGTAACACAATAATTTTTTGGAAGCCTCTGAATAAGGCCTATATAACACACTAGATGCTGCAAACTATTTGAAAGTCAGATCTCCTACTGTATGACACTTGGAACAGAAGGATTTTTTGGCAGTCTCTGGATCAAGCCTCCCTAACACACTAGATGCTACAAACTATTTGAAAGTCAGGTCTCCTACGGTATGACACTAGGAACAGAATAATTTTTTGTGGCCCCTGGATAAGGCCTCTACAGCTTAATTTCAACCCAACAAAATGACAAAGTGTGATATGGCGGGTTGTCTAACTTTTTGCAACTGAAAAATTATAATTGTTTTTTAATGTCCCTTATGTCCGCAGACAGTTTCATATCACCACACCACAAAATGACATGGTGGGATACAGCAGGCATGTGATTTGCTGGCTTTGTCTGTGAACCTCAGAAATGGCCCAAAAAAGTGATGGAAGGTAAGTTTAACAGTCACACTGGACACTAGCTAGCTAAATTATCTGACTGATATACAATCTCCAAGCTAACTAGCTAAAATCTGGGACACAGCAGGCATTTTCACATTTAGCAAGTAAAAAAATATTATTTAGAATGTTATACTTGTGCATGGAGCACAATAGAAGCAATGCACAACATACTTGTAGGACATGTGCCCTGCTGGTTTTGTCTGTGATGATCATTTTGAGATTGATTTCTTTAAACAGATGTGCATGTCAGTCTTGTTTTTTTTTTAAATAAAAGTAGAATTTTTATAAAAAGAGATTATATTATATTTTTAAATGTTATACTTATTGGAATTTTATGAAGAACCAAACTGCATGAAAACATACAGCTCTGGCAAAAATTAAGAGACCACCACATCATGGGCAGCCCAATCTCCAGACCTGAACCCCATAGAAAACCTCTGGAATGTAATCAAGAGGATGATGGATAGTCACAAGCCATCAAACAAAGAAGAACTGCTTACATTTTTGCACAAGAAGCAGTGGGAAAGACAGGTGGAAAACATGCCAAGACGCATGAAAGCTGTGATTAAAAATCATGGTTATAGCACAAAAAATTGATTTCTGAACTCTTCCTGTGTTAGAATGTTAGTATTGTTGTTTCCAAATGATTATAAACTTTTTTTCTTTGCATTGTTTGAGGTCTGAAAGCACTGTTTTTTTTTAATTTTGACCGTGTCTTTTTCAGAAAAAAATATGATTTTTTTTGTTTGGAAATTCAGAGAAATGTTGTCAGAAGTTTATAGAATAAATGAACAATTTCCATTTTACTCAAAAATATACCTATAAAGAGAAAAAGCAGACAAACTGAACATTTTGCAATGGTCTCTTAATTTTTGCCAGAGCTGTAATTCCAACTTTGAATATGCTCTTACTTCATGTTTGCTTTATTTGTTTTCAGCTTCATTTCCAAATCATGAAACATACCCACTCTAAGACCATTTTTAGATTAATCCATTTAGCTTTTATACAATACTAAAAGGCAGCCTTTTGATAAAAGTTCTTGGCAAAAATTACTGTGCCTGTTCATGGATTAGACAGGTAGTGATGGATCATTTGTTGAATATGTAGGCATGAAAAGGTATGCATGCATTTCTGATCAGTGGGGACCTGACCTCTGAGAGCTTTACTGAGCAGTGGGGTATAAACCAACAGGGCTGCCATTAGGAATTTCGGGGCCCCTTTGAAACTCAACCCAGGTTCCACCCCTTGAACCATCCACAGTCCCACCACCCTCTCTTGTAAAAACTCCACTTCTGCACCACATCTTCACCAATCACACATGTTAGGGACTGGCGGAACGCACCAAGTATAGAAGATATGAAACTAGGTGCGTTCGCAGTCCGAGGTCCACCGTGCAGGTATAAACCCTGCTGCTAGTAAGACGGACTATATGGCGGTACTATAAGTATACACGCACGGGTTAACTTCACCCTGCATGAAGGAAGCGATCCTGTTGCGTCACAGGACCGCGGTACCGCACATAGAGCGCGAGCAAGAAGTCAGCGAACACAACCCCAACTAGGATTGAAGTCCGATTAGACACTTGCTGGCACAACACCGCAACTGGGTGTGTAAGGAAACTATTAAATAGTGTATAGAGGCACGAGAGTGCGTGCGGTGCCGCACTGACGGACGCCACTAACCACCCAGGCTTGGGTAAGGAAAGCGCAGAGGAAGCACACGGCGCCGTACTGGCAGACACAGCAACTAGACGCTATGATGTGTGTTACGTGCAGATGGCTAGTCGGGCGCTAGATAGCTACCATCATCCGCGAGCAGTCAACAACACTAGGGAGGGATACTTAGGAGCTTTCATCCATCGACATACATCCATCTACACACACACATTATATCAAGACAATACTAGTGCATGGCCGTGCGGTCATGTGCAGCTTAAATAGTTGCAGCACAGGAAGCAGCTACAGAAGTTTTGCCCTTTCAGGACCTGCCAAGAGGACCAATGGGATGTGCTGCAGTACCTGAGCATGTGACCCTCGATCTCCAACGGGAGA
Source organism: Ranitomeya imitator (assembly GCF_032444005.1). Classification (NCBI taxonomy): domain Eukaryota; kingdom Metazoa; phylum Chordata; class Amphibia; order Anura; family Dendrobatidae; genus Ranitomeya; species Ranitomeya imitator. Next base: position 636,095,412 of record NC_091284.1, read on the forward strand.
TCTTGCCCTGGGCATGCTCAGTGTGTGCAAATAAGGACTTAGTCCCAGAGAAGCCCGCTCGCCGCAGATCAGTGCAGGGTACAACAGGAGAGCCAGAAAAGGCAGCAGTAACCCTTTGCACAGAATCAGTCCCAGCAAGACGCTGGGAGCGACGCCTCCGCTGAGCAGAGCCCACTGCGGCCGAAGCAGAATGGGAGACCGCAGCAGACACGGATCGAGATTCCCCCTGTGCAGCAGAGGAAACTCAACTCCTAACATTACCCCCCCTCCTAGGGCCCCCCTCTCCTTGAGCCTCACTACGCTCAAAAGCTGCAATAAGCAGCGGAGCCCGAATGTGCTCCACAGGCTCCCAGGTTCTATCCTCTGGGCCGTGACCCTTCCAGTCCACCAGATAAAATTTCTTGCCACGTACCACCTTACACCCCACAATAGCATTCACCTCAAACTCATCCATGGATGAACCCGATGTCCCAGCAGATGACTCAGAAAACCGGGACAAATGAACGGGCTTTAAGAGGGAAACGTGAAAAGTATCGGTGATACCAAGGCGTGGAGGAATAGCCAAACGGTAGACCACAGGGTTGACCTGTTCCAGAACCTTAAACGGGCCAATGTAGCGAGGAGCAAACTTAGAGGACTCAAATCGCAGCCTGATGTTACGGGCGGAGAGCCACACTAAGTCGCCAGGAGCAAAGACCGGAGCGGGGCGCCGGTGTGTATCAGCCGAAACCCTCATTCTCTCCTTGGAGGCCCGGATGGCATCCTGTGTGCGGTCCCAGATGTCACGTGCCTCCACCGCCCAGTCTGTGACCCTAGAATCGGTGGATGACACGGGCATGGGCACAGGGACACGCGGATGCTGGCCGTAATTAAGGAGAAAGGGAGTTTGACCAGTGGAATCGGCTACGGCGTTGTTCAAGGCAAATTCCGCCCAAGTTAGCAAAGATGCCCAGTCATCCTGCCTAGCAGAGATGAAATGTCGCAAATATGTCACCAGGGTCTGGTTGGTTCTCTCCACCAACCCATTCGTCTCGGGATGGTATGCAGAGGAGAGGTTTAACTCTATGCTGAGTAAACGGCAGAGCTCTGTCCAAAACCGAGACGCGAACTGGGGACCCCGATCGCTGACAATCTTATCAGGCATACCATGCAATCGGAAAACGTGCTTAATGAACAACACCACCAAGGCCCGTGCTGAGGGTAACCGAGGAAGCGGTACCAAATGCACCATCTTAGAGAAATGGTCGGTGACAACCCAAATAATGGAGCAGCCACGCGACTTGGGTAAGCCCACCACAAAGTCCATCCCGACCATCTCCCAGGGCCTGTCTACCACCGGTAGAGGGTAAAGCAACCCAGCAGGCCGTTGCCGAGGAGACCGATTCTGGGCGCAAGAAACGCACGCCTGAATATAGTCCCTGACATCTTGGGCCATATGCGGCCACCAGTATGTTCTCGCCAAAAGCTCAGATGTCCTCTTGGTCCCAAAATGCCCACCCACTCTGGAGGAGTGAGCCCAAGAGAGAACCTCCGGTCGCAAGTTAGCTGGTACGAAAGTCTTGCCCGGGGGCACAGACTCTAGCGAAACCGGAGCTACAGTTCTCAGGCTCTCAGAAGGGACAATAAGCCGAGGCTCCTCCTCCTCCTCCTCCGATGACACTATGGAACGGGAGAGAGCGTCAGCACGAACGTTCTTCTCCCCGGAGAGGAAATGGAGAGTAAAATGGAACCGGGAGAAGAACAGGGACCATCTAGCCTGGTGAGAATTCAGCCGCTGGGCCGTTTGTAGATATACCAAGTTCTTGTGGTCAGTGAAGACTTGGAAGGGAAAGCGAGCTCCCTCCAAGAGATGTCTCCACTCTGAAAAAGCCAACTTCATGGCTAGCAACTCCCTGTCCCCGATGGAATAATTCCTCTCCGCTGGTGTGAAGGTCTTGGAGAAGAAGAAGCAAGGATGCTTCCGACCTTGAGCATCCTTTTGGAAAAGGACTGCTCCAGCACCAACGGATGAGGCATCCACCTCCAAGATAAATGGTTTATCAACATCGGGGCGATGTAGGATGGGAGTGCTAGCGAAGTGTGACTTGATCGAGAGAAAGGCTTCGGAGACCTCCTCTGACCACAACTTAGGATTTGTTCCCTTCTTGGTGAGGGCAACCAAGGGAGCTACCAAAGTTGAGAAGTGTGGAATGAACTGGCGATAGTAATAATGAACCCCATAAAGCGCTGCACCGCTTTAAGAGAATGGGGTTCCTGCCAGTCCATTACAGCCTGTAGCTTGGCAGGATCCATAGCCAAACCCTGGGCAGAGATGATATAACCAAGGAAAGGCAAGGACTCCTGCTCAAACACACACTTCTCCAACTTGGCGTAGAAGGAGTTTGCCCGTAAGAGGTCGAAGACTTTGCGAACATCTCTCCGATGGGAGTCAATATCTGGAGAGAAGATGAGAATATCATCCAGATAGACTACGACCGAGGTGGTGAGCATATCTCGGAAGATGTCGTTCACAAAGTCTTGGAAAACGGCTGGGGCATTACAGAGCCCGAAGGGCATCACCAGATATTCATAGTGCCCATCCCTGGTGTTAAAAGCCGTCTTCCATTCATCCCCCTCACGGATGCGAATCAGGTTGTAAGCACCCCGCAGATCTAACTTAGTAAATATCCTCGCTCCCCGTAGCCTATCAAACAGCTCAGATATCAGGGGTAATGGGTACTTGTTCTTAACAGTGATGGCGTTAAGACCCCTGTAGTCTATGCACGGACGTAAGTCTCCAGTCTTCTTCTGTACGAAGAAGAACCCAGCCCCTGCCGGTGACACTGACTTCCTAATGAATCCTCTTGCCAGATTCTCTTGGATGTACTGAGACATTGCCTCCGTCTCCGGGAGAGATAACGGATAGACTCGACCCCGGGGAGGCTCAGCACCAGGCAAGAGGTCAATAGAACAGTCATAGGGGCGGTCTGCGCAGATCTTTTGGAGAACACGTCTGCATAGGGCCAATAGTGCTTGGGAAGAGAGGAAAGATCTGCGGGTACCTGTGTAGTAGCAACCTGAACGCACTCCCTCTGACATCTACCCTCGCAGGATTTACTCCATCCCAAAATTCTCCCAGAGGACCACTCAATATGAGGAGAATGGTAGCGAAGCCATGGTATCCCCAACAGGACCTCATCAATTCCCTCAGGAATGACTAATAGGGAGATTATCTACTGATGTGATGGAGACACAGAAAGCGTGAAAGGAATGGTTTGGTGGGTAATCTGTGAGGGTAGTGTTGACCCATTTACCACTCGAACGGTTACAGGCTTGGCGAGCATCACCAAGGGTATTGTGTGACGCTGGGCAAAAGAGGAAGACATAAAATTACCCTCTGCCCCAGAATCCACGCATAGCTCGACCATAAGAGTGGAAGGGCCAATGGTAATTGTCCCCTTGAAGGACAACTTTGAGGCAAACGTCGCCGTGTCTAGTGTACCTCCTCCAACTGCCACTAGACGCTGACGTTTCCCCGACCACTGAGGACCCTTGGAGGCAAGATGTCCTGACTGCTGGCAAACATGACGGACCCTATGTGCACGGGCGGACTGAGATTTGGATCCCGCTCGTGTCACCTCTAAGGCCTCATGTGACTCAGATGCCTGGATTGGAGATTCCAAAGGTTTGGCGAAGGTGGGAGCCAGCCGAAACCTCTGCCTACACTGGGCTCGCTCTAACCTCCGCTCGTTAAAACGGAGGTCAATACGAGTAGAGACAGTTATTAACTCCTCCAGTGTGGCAGGAATCTCCCTAGTGGCCAGAGCGTCCTTAACGTGATCAGCCAGGCCCCTCCAAAATATGGGGATAAGGGCTTTATCCGACCACTCCAGCTCAGAAGCTAAAGTACGGAAGCGGACGGAAAAATGGCTGACTAAGGACTCACCCTGAGTTAATGCCAGTAGTTGGAGCGCTGTGTCATGGGTGACTTGAGGTCCTAAAAAGACCTTTTTCAGAGTGCTCAGAAACATCGGAGCACTCTGCACCACATGATCACCACGCTCCCACAGCGGCGTAGCCCACTCCAATGCCCTGTCCGACAAGAGAGAGACAATAAATCCCACCTTAGCCCGCTCTGTAGGAAAACGTGCAGCCAGGAGCTCGAGGTGGATAGAGCACTGACTCACGAATCCCCTACAAGTTTTGCAATCTCCAGAAAATTTTTCTGGCAACGGGAGGCGAGATAATGTCGGAACAGGGGTGGCAGTGGACAAGGTTGCTGCAGCCACGCTAGCAGCCTGTACAGCAACTGCGGTAACATCCACAGCTGAGGTTGAGCTCTCGAGAGCTGTCAACCTACCCTCCAGCTGCTGGATATACCGCAAAGATTGCTGAATGTCCACCATTTCCTAGCCAGACCTAGGCGCTAGTATTATGTTAGGGACTGGTGGAACGCACCAAGTATAGAAGATATGAAACTAGGTGCGTTCGCAGTCCGAGGTCCACCGTGCAGGTATAAACCCTGCTGCTAGTAAGACGGGCTATATGGCGGTACTATAAGTATACACGCACGGGTTAACTTCACCCAGCGTGAAGGAAGCGATCCTGTTGCGTCACAGGACCGCGGTACCGCACATAGAGCGCGAGCAAGAAGTCAGCGAACACAACCCCAACTAGGGTTGAAGTCCGATTAGACACTTGCTGGCACAACACCGCAACTGGGTGTGTAAGGAAACTATTAAATAGTGTATAGAGGCACGAGAGTGCATGCGGTGCCGCACTGACGGACGCCACTAACCACCCAGGCTTGGGTAAGGAAAGCGCAGAGGAAGCACACGGCGCCGTACTGGCAGACACAGCAACTAGACGCTGTGATGTGTGTTACGTGCAGATGGCTAGTCGGGTGCTAGATAGCTACCATCATCCGCGAGCAGTCAACAACACTAGGGAGGGATACTTAGGAGCTTTCATCCATCGACATACATCCATCTACACACACGCATTATATCAAGACAATACTAGCGCATGGCCGTGCGGTCATGCGCAGCTTAAATAGTTGCAGCACAGGAAGCAGCTACAGAAGTATTGCCCTTTCAGGACCTGCCAAGAGGACCAATGGGATGTGCTGCAGTACCTGAGCATGTGACCCTCGATCTCCAACGGGAGATCTTGCCCTGGGCATGCTCAGTGTGTGCAAATAAGGACTTAGTCCCAGAGAAGCCCGCTCGCCACAGATCAGTGCAGGGTACAACAGGAGAGCCAGAAAAGGCAGCAGTAACCCTTTGCACAGAATCAGTCCCAGCAAGACGCTGGGAGTGACGCCTCCGCTGAGCAGAGCCCACTGCGGCCAAAGCAGAATGGGAGACCGCAGCAGACATGGACCGAGATTCCCCCTGTGCAGCAGAGGAAACTCGACTTCTAACAACACATTAACAGTTCCCATCACTAGATCACATATATAGCCAGCAGATTTTGTTTTGGCCAAAAGATTTTTTAATCCACCACCACGACAAGGTAGACATTTTTGGCCATGCCCTTCTCTACTGTAACTTAGTATACATTTGTTAAAATATCCAATACAGTTTAGGTATATTTTTATTTATTTTTCAATTTTTAAAATGACCAATAGTATCACATACAAGGGACAATACCACCGCACCATGACCAGACCAAATTACAAGGGAACATAAACAGTTCCTGGGACTCTTGATGGTTTGAAGAAGAAGGACCAGGTTGAGGATTCATATGACCAGCCTCTTAGCAAATGAGACTGGACCGTGTGCAAGACTTTGTGGTGCTGCTTGTCAACACAGTGGAGCCTTTGTCTGCCATCCAACCCACATCACACTTGTCTGGGTTAGTTAGTGGTGCAGCACATTGATCAAATTTTACAGGAACCTAGAACGAGATACATTTACCTTTAAAACAGTCACACGGCCTTGGCAGGTACCATCAAATACATGTCCCTTAATGTCACCCTTTTGCATATTGAATGCTTTATGCTTATGAAACCAAAAAATACTGGCTTTATTTTTAACAAGTACCCTTACAAAGGTCTTATGCACAAATTCACTATCTTGCAATGTGTGGCTATTTTTTTTATATCGTCATGCTTACACACTCCAAATGCAGAGTAATAAAGATTATTGCGTCTGATAAATTGTCACCTATGATTATCTCTACCCGGAATGCACCAGTAGCACAAATGCTAGATAAAGATACAGTATTTTTTAGAACAATTGAAAATTAGGATTTATTTTAAATTGGTTGCTGACACACTGCAAATGCGGAGCAATGAAGATTACTGCCCCTAATAAATACCCAGATTGCGCCAGTTGCACAGCTGCTAGATGAAGATACACTATTTTTTTGAACAACAGAACATTTAGATTTTTTTAATAGCCTGTAGCTATTAAATTTAAGGGTTAAATCACGGAAAAAATTGGGCTCCCGCGCAATTTTCTCCGCCAGAGTGGTAAAGCCAGTGACTGAAGGCAGATAATAATAGCCTAGAGAGGGTCCACGGTTATTAAAAGACTTTGTAATAATGTGTGTGTGTTTTTTAACCATTTCATACAATTGGATTAATAATGGATAGGTGTCATAATTGACGCCTCTCCATTATTAATTTGGCTTAATGTCACCTTACAATAGCAAGGTGACATTAACCCTTCATTACCCCATATCCCACCGCTACACGGGAATGGGAAGAGAGTTGCCAAGGGCCAGAATAGGCGCATTTTCCAGATGTGCCTTTTCTGGGGTGGCTGGGGGCAGATGTTTTTAGCCAGGTGGGGCAAGAACCATGGACCCTCTCCAGGCTATTAAAATCTGCCCTCAGACACTGGCTTTACCACTCTGGCGGAGAAAATTGCACGGGAGCCCACGCCAATTTTTTCCATGATTTAACCCTTAAATTTAATAGCTACAGCGCCCAAATTTTGCACATACACACTACTAACATTAGTAGTGTGTAATATGCAAAAAAATTGGGAATATGACATGGTTTACTGTATGTAAACCATGTCTCATATCATGTCAGGTTTAGGAAGGAGAAATGAAAAGCCGGCAATTGAATTACCGGCTTTTCTGCTGTATCGCGCTGAAGTAAATATAAATATATATATATATGTGTCTCAATAACATATATATATATATATATATATATATATATATATATATATATATAGACAGTACATATGTTTTTATGATTTTTTTGAGCACATGGATCCATTGTATGTACGTATGTCGGTTTTGCAAGCCTGCGAGAAAATCTCGCAGTACGGATGCCATACGGATTACATATTTCCCATTGACTTGCATTGGGTTTCATGTTTCGGTCGATCCCCGACCCTGACTTTTTGCAATAATCGGCCGATTTCACTCGACTCGACTTGAGAAATTCGGGTTTCGCGAAACCCGACTCGACCTTAAAAAAGTAAAAGTCGCTCAACCCTAGTCTTCAGCTCTCAAAAGAGCTTTTTGGAATAAGTTATGCTCACTATAGCTTTCTATCACTGTCCCCACGCTCATTTCACTCTCAGTATGCTCACATGACATTCTCACTAAGATGTTTCCAGCTGCAATGTGAGCAAGATGGCGCCGTGCGCAGGTGCCGAGAAAGGTCGGAGAGGCCCAGTGCCCGCGCACTGCAGTACTTTGCTCTGCCCTCAACAGGGCAGGCAAAATACACCTGCGCCAGAGCCACAGCATGAAGACAAGAAGAGGACATCATCGTAAGAAGATGGGAGGCCCCAGACCGGACCGCAACGCCCATTGGAACAGAACCGCAGCGGGACCACCCCTGGGTGAGTATAATTTAACCTCTTTTTCTCATCTTTCAGGATACATCGGCGGCTTATCTACAACATTACAGAATGCTGTAGATAAGCCCCTGATGCCGGTGGGCTTAGCTCACCTTTGATTTTGGGGGTGACAGGATCCATTTAAAGAGGTGTTAAATACATTTGTAATATAAACAATAGATAATTTTTGTGATGAAGCATTCTATTTAAAAATGTGACTTGGTATGTTTGCACAAATATGTATACTAAGGTACTGCTTCTTGATTTGTGTTAGATTGCCTCATTAAAATCTAATTAAATAGACTAAGGTACTGGTTTATTAAAATATCTAAAATGTAAATTGCTTTTGTTGGCCAATACATTCAAATACAAGCAATTTCTTATCTCTATAATTGTACTACAAAAATGAAAGCTATGCTGTGATTGGTTACTTTGAGAAAAATAAGTCAGTTTATCTTTTAGACAGTTTTATAAATCCATCCCTATATCCACATGTTTGAAGTTAAAATTGAAGTTCTATTTGTTGGCACAGTGCTGCTTAGTTTGGAAATCTTAGCGATGGGTTATTCTGTCTATACCAATTTTAAATGCAGATGCAAAATTATAAATATTTTAACTAACAAGCTGTGTATGGATTTAAACAGGTGGATTTTGTCTTCCTCTGGAGATAGCTTAGACAATGTTAGCAATGCAAACTGTTTTATTCTAGTATCTTTAGCAATGGGAATTTCACCATTGTTCAGCAAACCAAATGCAAAAAAGACCTGATATATTTGAATAAGATGCACACAAAATGCACATACTTTTTAATAAAACAGAAGTTAATTAAACTTAACACTTGTAAAGCAAATATCAAGCAAATTGCAACATTGTATTCCACAGAATTCCTTTTGTGCATTCTGTTGCAATGTTTTGATCTTTTTTTGCCATTGCTAACATATTTTCACAAATAATGCTTAATTAAAAGCCATGTCTTTACCTTCTATATCAGAATAGAAAACAGCCGCACTCAATGAGTATTGTAAAGTTGCCAAAAAATATTTTTTTTTTATTTCATGTACAGGAAACGATCACTACAGAAAAAAAGAGACAATAAGTGACATAAAGACCCTTCCCGGGTCTTATTTATATACAGTGCCCTGTGAAAGTATTCCGCCCCTTGGAACTTTTCAAACTTTTCCCACATATCATGCTTCAAACATAAAGATACCAAATGTAAATTTTTGGTGAAGAATCAACAACAAGTGGAACACAATTGTGAAGTTTAACAAAATGTATTGCTTATTTTAAATTTTTGTGGAAATTAAAAACTGAAAAGTGGGGCGTGCAATATTATTCGTCCCCTTTAACGTAATACTTAGATGCGCCACCTTTTGCTGCGATTACAGCTGCAAGTCGCTTGGGGTATGTCTCTATCAGTTTTGTACATCGAGAGACTGAAATTCGTGCCCATTCTTCCTTGGCAAACAGCTCAAGCTCAGTGAGGTTTGATGGAGATCATTTGTGAACAGCAGTTTTCAGCTCTTTCCACAGATTCTCGATTAAATTGAGGTCTGGACTTTGATTTGGTCATTCTAACAGCTAGATATGTTTATTTGTTAACCATTCCATTGTAAATTTTGCTTTATGTTTGGGATCATTGTTTGTTGGAAGACAAATCTCCGTCCCAGTCTCAGGTCTTTTGCAGACTCCAACAGCTTTTCTCAAGAATGGTCCTGTATCTGGCTCCATCCATCTTCCCATCAATTTTAACCATCCTCTCTGTCCCTGTTGAAGAAAAGCAGGCCGAAACCATGATGCTGCCACCACCACTATGTTTAACAGTGGGGATGGTGTGTTCAGGGTTATGAGCTGTGTTGCCTTTACGACAAACTTATCGTTTGGCATTGTTGGCAAAAAGTTCGATTTTGGTTTCATCTGACCAGAGCACCTTCTTCCACATGTTTGTCGTGTCTCCAAAGTGGCCTGTTGCAAACTTTAAACAACACCTTTTATGGATATCTTTGAGAAATTGCTTTCTTCTTGCCACTCTTCCATAAAGGCCAGATTTGTGCAGTGTACGACGGATTGTTGTCCTATGGACAGATTGTCCCACCTCAGCTGTAGATCTCTGCAGTTCATCCAAAGTGATCATGGGCCTCTTGGCTGCATCTCTGATCAGTCTTCTCCTTGTTTGAGATGAATCCTTCCATTTCAATATGATTGCATGCACAGTGCTCCTTGGGATGTTTAAAGTTTTGAAAGTCATTTTGTATCCAAACCCAGCTTTAAACTTCTCCACAACAGTATCACGGACCTGCCTGTTGTGTTCCTTAGTCTTCATGATGCTCTCTGTGCTTCAAACAGAACCCTGAGACTATCACAGAGCAGGTGCAATAATATGGAGACTTGATTATACATAGGTGGATTATATTAATCATCATTAGGCATTTAGGACAACATTGGATCATTCAGAAATCCACAATGAACTTCTGGAGTGAGTTTGCTGCACTGAAAGTAAAGGGGCCGAATAATATTGCAAGCCCCACTTTTCAGTTTTTGAATTTCCACAAAAATGTAAAACAACCAATAAATTTCGTTCAACTTCACAATTGTGTTCAACTTGTTGATTCTTTACCAAAAATGTAAATTTATTTACATTATTTATTTATGTTTTAAGCATGATAAGTGAGAAAAGGTTGAAAAGTTCCATGGGGCCGAATATCTTCGCAAGGCACTGTACCTTCACAATGCACTTCTCACATTGATTTTCAATATTTCTTGTTTCTGCTGTATATTTCATTGTCTTGCCTTATACCTATATAATTATATTACTTATTATTAGTAAGACAATATTTCCTGCACTATGCTTCATTAATGAATTTACATGTTTTAGGTACTTATTTATATACAGCATCTTGTAAAAGTGCTGATTTGCTATCTGATGGTTGTTACTTACAATTTACCAATGGATTTCACATATCCTGCCCTCATCATACAATTGTTTTATGTTTCATTTTTTATCCCCTTTTTGTGATCATGTTTTTTCTTCTATTTTGTTGTGTAATCATGTTTTCAGGGCCGGCGTTAGGGGCAGGCAGACCAGGCAGCTGCCTAGGGGCCCCCAGCTAGCAGCACATCATGCAGCCACTATGGAGCCCCTGTGAGGCAGGGGTGCCCACCTACCACCAATGCCGACTCCCCTGCTGCCACCGCATTGAATTATACCATCTGCCGGTACAGTTCAAAGCAATGATGAAAGAGAAAGTGGCAGTTTATGCTCCCTCTCCCATCATTCCCCGCTCTGCCTCTGACACCACGGATGCGTGATGATGTCATCGCGCACTCACTGTGTGCCAGGCAGTGCAGTCGCTGAGACAGGAGCCAGCTGAGAGCAGGGTGGGCATGAGGAGAGTTGAGGAGTGTGTTTTTTTTTACTCTAACAGTGAATAATGGACTGTGGGCCATTCTCGGTGGAGGCTGTGAACAGTGCTATATACTATGTGGCTGTGCTATATACTATGCGGGCTGTGCTATATACTATGTGGCTGTGCTATATACTATGCGGGCTGTGCTATATACTATGCAGGCTGTGCCATATACTATGCGTGCTGTGCCATATACTATGTGGATTGTGTTATATACTATGGGGGGTACATTATACATTATATTCTATGGGTAGGCTGCGGTATATACTATGAAGGTGCACTATATTCTATGGGGAGGCTGTGTTATAAACTATGGGGAGCTGCATTATGTTCTATGGGGGCTGTATTGAATGCTATAGGGGCTACATTATATACTATGGGGAGGTGGGCTGTATTATATTCTATTCGGGGCTACATTATATTCTATGGGGGCTGTATTATATTTCTATTCTTTGAGGAGTGATTGCATCATACTCTATGAGGGGGCTACATTATACTATATGAGGGGTGCTGCATTATATTCTATGGGGGTTACATTATACTCTGTTTTTGCATTATACTATATGTGGGCTGCATTATACTGTATTGATGACAATGGGGAATACATTATACTATATGAAGAACTATGGGGTGCATTATACTATGGGAAGTGAATTGTACTACATGGATGACTATGGCAGTGCATTATACTATATGTAGCACTATGAGGTGTGTATTATACTTTGTGGAGGACTGAGCAGTGTATTTTAATATATCGAGGACTATAAGGAGTGTATCTTACTATATGGAGGACTATGGGAAGTGTATAATACTATATGTGGGCTGAGTAGTGTATTATACTATATGGAGGACTATGAGGCATATTATACTGTATTATATGGAGGACTATGGGGTGTGCATTTTACAACATGGAGGCCTGTGGTTCACATTATAATATATGGAGGACTATGGGGTGTATTATGCTAAACAAGCAAAATGCTGCATATTCATAAAGTGATTGGATTGTTTATGCCGGAAAAAAAATCATTGTTCCTAGCAGCACATCACCGATGTAAATTGTAGATACCGTGATACTATATGGTGATCTGTTAGTGGTCTATTAGTGATCATTCTGTCCCCATCATTCTTTCTCAGATGGTGGAAAGAGGCCGGGAAAAAAGCATTGAGCAATTTCAATGTTGTCAATCACACTCATTTAGCGGCCTGAACTCAGAGCATGTAAATACAACCGAAATGCTTCTGTGTGATGTGCAATATGTGAGCATTTAGGGCCCCATTTTAAACTTTGCCTGGGGCACCACTTTGCCTAAAACCGGCCCTGCATGTTTTTACATTTACTAAGACAGTATTATATTTGTATATATGTTCTTTGAATACATTCTTTGGTTTATAGCACTGATCTAGATTCTGGAATGGAGTCCTGTGAATCGATCCACTCTTCTATAGTCCATATTGTCCTTGATACAGTGTCCAGTCCCAGATTTGAGTCTACTTCCTGCACTCTCGGCTGACTGCTGAATTTCTCTCACTGCCAGTGCCCCTCTGATATCTCTCCTGCCAAGGTAGAAAGAAATGGTGATTGAACATGGTTTGAGGAGCAGCCAGAGGCATGGCCCTGTGTGCTGCATAATTTTTCTCTGTTTCTGTTCTTCAAAACTTGGAAGGTATGTTACTATATAGAAAGCACTATGGAAGCCATGGACGGGTTTCCATACTTTGCGCGGGATATTAATAAGCTTCAATAAAAGCAATATTTCTGTGTGGGAACATATAAATAAAACTGAGGTTAGGGTACTGGCTTAGTGTGCTTGTATAAGGATGCAAAAGCCTTTTTAGGTTTGTGACTTAAAGGAGATCATGATTTCAATTTATCACACAGTCTAACATACAGGAAAACAGCATTAAGGAATAATATAGTACACCCAATTCATACTATCCACCACAAAATTATCTCATTCATAGAGCTGATATGTTCTAGGAAAAATTTCTTCTCAGAAGAGAGAGTTTTGAAAAGGAATATAAGATAATTTCCAATATAAATGTACATATACAAAGTGGACATTAAATAGGGCTAAAGTGATAGCCGCAAGAAGAAAAATCTCCAAAAACAAAATCTCCAATCATAGTACATATGACAACTCTTAGGCATTTGAACATAACACAAAAGCACATATTTATTTTTGTTGATGTAGGGGATCTTAAAAATATAGAAACAAACAGTGTAAAGTGCCATGAAAATATATTTTTACCCCATTCTGGCTGGGTCCCCTGCATCGCATGTGGAAGAAGATGCTCAGATCAGATGATACCAAAGTTGAACTTTTTGGGCTTAATGGAAAGCACTATGTGTAATGGAAAACACCATCCATGCCATCAAACATGGTGGTGGTAACATTATTCTGGGGGTCAGGTGATGTGAAGATGGATCGAACTAAATATAGGGCAATCCTGGATAAAAACCTATTAGAGGCTGCAAAAGACTTGAGACTGAATATGGTTTAGATCAAAGTATCTTCATGTTTGAATGGTGCTGACAAAGTCCAGAATTAAATCCAATTGACTTTGGCAAGATTTGAAAATGCCTGTTCACAGATGCTCTCCATCCAATCTCACTAAGCTGTATCTAGTTTGCAATGTAGAATGAGCAAACTCTCCAGGCTCTAGGTGCGCAAAACTGGTAGAGACATACCCCATAATATTTTCAGCAGTAAGTTTAGTGAAAGATAATCCTATAAAGTATTGACTCGGGGCAGATGGATACGAATGCAGCCACAGCATTCAATCCGCAGCGGCCAGATGTTACAGCATAGTGGAGGGGAATTTATGAAATCCCATCTCCACTATGCGTTCCAGGATGCAGGCGGCAGACCTGCGTATACGCACATCTGGTGTGTCTGTACAGACAGCAACATGTCTATTTATCTTGCGGAGATGCTTTGTCTCCGCAAGATAAATTGCACTCTATATATAGGATGTGGTGGTTCACCGCAGGTAAATAAGGCAGCACTTTTGGCGGAGTTGCGTTCAAAGCAGTGCATATACGAAATGTGGAAACATACCCTAAGCGTCTTTTGTGATGTATTTTGAAGTGGCTTAGCCACTGTATTATTTTCAATACCTTTTTATATAAAAAATTGATGCTTTCCAAGTGGAAACTACTACAAGAATGGTGAGGTCACTTCATTTAGCCACTTCATGGCTTTCAAAGCCTGAAGTGGTTAAAAGAAGTGACAAACGTCAGAACATATTCACAGGAAATTGTTTTGGAAATTGTTTTAATATTGTAGTCCACATGTTCTTTCATTCTAGACTTGTAATTAGTTTTTTTCAGGAACAATCAAGGTGGAATTGAAATGAACAAGACTTTGTATGCACATACCCTAAGAAGCGGTGTGTTTTCTTTGTTGAAAATCTGTAAATACCTTAGTGTGAAAGTTACCAGTAGTTTATTTGTGCATTTAATCATTGTAAGTTTGAAGAACAGAATTTCAGTGTTTCTGTACGGAAAAGGTTAAAACAACTGTAAACAATTTAAGCGAATTGACAATAAAGTACAACGCGCGCAAGCCAATTGTTGCTCAGAGCACAAAATGTGAAACATCAAGGCTTCAGTTTGAATCCACAGAAGGTGCTTACCTCTGCTTTCGCTACACCCTGTGGGTTTGTATTTTCTCCTTGTTTCACTGAATTAGACTTTCCTCTGGGAAGTTTAAACAAAGAAAAATCTGTTTTTCAAAGTAAAATGTAATGCTCTATGGAGAAAATCTCAGTGGTAGTGTTAAACTTTCTAAATTTTCGTCTGCACGGTTTAGCTGTCTGCATTCATAACTGTAGCAAAATATGTTGAATTGATGGATATTAGCTCTGCATGGCTTTATATGATTGTTTAAATGCAAATGTTATGCATAACTATCAAAACAGAATCAGATTCTATGACAAATGTATGGTTTTTTTTTACAAATGGTTTCTACTTTTGCAAATTAAAAAATAAAATTAAATGAATTAGAGAAAAGAGGATCTCTTAAAATTTTGAATTTGCAAGCTCCACAAAATCTTACCCCAAATTTAAATTCACGGTGAGTAAATTGCCTGTAATTCACACAACTAGAAAACTTCAAATTGCCTGGAAAATATGTTCGGATTAGTATTCACAAACTGAAACTATCACTCTAATTTTGAATCTAGTATATTAACACTGAAGTAGTAAATAATGGTGATAAGAGAACGTTCTCATATAAGGACTTATCAGAGCATATTCGGGGTCCTTACTGAGTGTCTTCATTGTGCTGCTCGAATTATCTGTTCAAGACACTATGGCTGCATATCTTGTGGCTGTTAGACAGCTGCAACACATGCAGGGATTGTCTGTCTAACAGCTGTGAGACAAGCAACCGCAGAGTTTTGAGCATATTATTCAAGCACATCAAATACACTCTGTAAGCACCTGAGCATGCTTGGATAATACCTTATTTGAGCACGTTCGCTCATCACTAGTAAACAACAATTGCATTAGGCCTATTTCTATCTCTATGCTGCATGGTCTGAGCTTCTATCCCAAATCCTATCCCTCCTATCCCTAATCCTATTAATTGGCTGGTATTATGGGGAAGTCAGCATGGCAGCACCCAACTCCATTAGCATGCTCACTGAGTCTTCAGCAGTGTGTTAAATGGCACCAGGCATTTTCTTTCTGATCCTCATGTATTGAGATGTATGATGTTTGAATTTGTGTGGAACCACACATTTTAGGACATTTGACTAGAACTTGATATTACAATGATCAATTTACTCAAACTTAAAAAAAGATTACTGTACATTAGAGTAAAATAAGGTTAAAAACTATCCTAGACTGTAGGTGGTGACATTGTTGTATAGCCGACATCTGAATGTAGCTTTGATCATAACTAGCCATGAAGCAGAATAATGACATAACATGCCTTCTGTTGCATCTGAACTACATAGTTCTATCCCAAAATGGTAACAGTTAGTAAAATAACAATTAGAAACAATTATTAAATGTATCTTTTCTACTGCAAAATGACCCCAATTTCTTTGCATATGTTATGCTATTCCAAAGTGGCCACAACAATCACTAAGTAAAGTTTTTCTGCTCCAAAATGGCTGCGATTACCAAGCATGTATATTTTCTATTCTAAAATGGCTGCAAGCAGTAGGTATAAATTGTATTATTCCAAAATGATCAATTCAACGTAGATTGTACTGCTACAAATTGATGACAATTACTGAGTATATGTCAAAACTTATCCAAAGTGACCAAAATAATTATTAAGCATAGTATGTGTTGCTCTACTTCAAAATGGCTGCAAATATCCAGTATGTTTTTGTACTCCAAAATACCAAATATGTAAAGTTATATAACAAAATGGCCATTATGAGTCATCATAAATTATATTATTATGAAATGACTGTGCTTGGTCAAAATTAATTGTGTTCCTCCATAATGATTACTGAGTAAGTCATGCTTCTAAAACATGCTTGCTTTTTTAAGTTTCTATTGATGTACTCAAAAATGGTCATTATTACAAAGCGTGAGTAGTTCTATAACAAAATGGCAACTATCAGCAGGTAAGAATTGTAATATTACAAAATGGCTGAGCTTAATGGACATACCGGTAGATTGCACTACAGCAAAATTGCCACAATTAATAAGTATATATCATACAACTCAAAAAGGGCCTAATTTATTAAGTGTATATTGTTGTACTCCAAAATGGCTTGAATTACCAAGAATGTTTTCTATTCCAAAATAGCCACTAATAAGCCTAGATAGTAGGAGTCCTAAATGGCCACAACCAGTAGACATATGCTGTTCCACTACAAAGCGATTACCAGGCATGTCTTGATATTTTCCAAAATCAGAATGGTTAGTTTGCATATGTTGTGCTACTCCAAAAAGGACATGATTCACGAACCATAGTGTACTGCTCCAAAAATGTCGTGACTGATATATACATCCTAACCTACTCAATAATAGCCATATTTAATATAAAAAGTGAGAATGGTGATAAGTAGGGTTGAGCGACTTTTGTTTTTTTAGGGTCGGGTCGGGTTTCACGAAACCCGACTTTCTCAAAAGTCGGGTCGAGTGAAATCGGCCGATCCTATTAAAAAGTCAGGGTCGGCCGAAACACGAAACCCAATGCAGTGCAATGGGATACTAATGGTTCCCTGGGCCTGAAGGAGAGGAAACTCTCCCTCAGGCCCTGGGATCCATATTTATGTGTAAAATAAAGAATATAAATAAAAAATAGGGATATACTCACCCTCGGACGCGCCCTGGTACTAACCGGAAGCCTTCCTTCCTAAGAATGAGCACGTGAAGGACCTTCGATGATGTCGTGGCTTGTGATTGGTCGCGTGACCGCTCATGTGACCGCTCACGCGACCAATCACAAGCCATAACGTCATCGAAGGTCCGTCACGCGTTCATTCTTAGGAATGGAAGCTGCCGGTTACAGCGGTTAGTACCAGGGCGCGTCCGATGGTGAGTATATCCCTATTTTTTATTTTTATTCTTTATTTTACACATAAATATGGATTCCGATACCACAAGTATCGGCCAATATCCGATATTTGCGGTATCGGAATGAAACGCGACTTTTGCGCGAAGATCGCCGACCTCATGGCCGACCCCACACAGGGATCGGGTTGGATTTCATGAAACCCGACTTTGCCAAAGGTCGGCGACTTCTAAAAATGGCCAACCCATTTCGCTCAACCCTAGTGATAAGCATCAAAGTTAGGCACAAGTTATCAGTTCTCAGGAGTACACATATGTAGTAATATAACTGAAAAAATAAGCTGGCACACCTGCTGTTCAAATAGGTGAACATTCACACTGTGGCTATTAACAAACAAAACGTAGAATAAAAGCAAGGAGCAAATACCCTGCAGTAAGTGAATGAATAGTAATAGTACGTGTAAATAATATAGGGTAGTTTTAATTTAATTTCAATCCACAGAGCTTTAAAGCCATCTAACTATGGCAAGGTGTACCAAATAAACCTCAAAATAAATGGGGAGCAGACCATCCTGATTAAGTAAACTTTCTCCTGCTCTGCTCCCATCTATTTTGAGGCTTGCTGGCACATAGTGAGGTGAGAGAGTAGAGTTAGAGACCGTCCTGACTTTGTACACTTTGTTGTGATGGAATGCCTTTTACGCTCTTTGCATCAAAAAAGGATCAACTAACTATAAGTACTATTACTATTTATTTATTTACTTACTGCATTATATTTGATCATTGTTTTTTTATTCTGATTTACTTATTTGATAATAGTATAATTAGTGAATGTCCGGCTATATAGTTAATCAAGTGGTAGTAGTATAACAGCTAAAACATGTTTGTGTTACATAAAATAGAGATAAGTTACTCTTCAGACTAAAGGTCTGTCAAGTGACAAGAACAAAATCAGATGCATGTACATCAATAATAGGAAAAATGCATGCAGGTCCCACAGGCCAACCAAATGACTGAAATATGACAGCAATATGAGTCATGCCGGCTAGCAGGATATTAGATCACAATATGAAAAATAAGAACAGTGATGACAATTCCCAACTTGAAAATGGAAATATTACACTGAAGCTATGATCAAGCATATAACAATTGACATACGGACTCGCTTTATAGTGAAAAAAAAGAATAAAATATAATCAGTGCAAAAAATATGCAAATATAAATTTGTGACCATATAAATAATAGTGAGAGTGACAATGCAATTGGTGTTTTATACATAAAATAACTATAGTTTATTTTGGTATCAGATATAGGCTTAAATTATATTGACAAGGATATGTCCAAAAAAGTAGAACCTGGTAACTGTACATGGCTGTCACTCAAGGATATCAAGAGCAAGCTAACAATGAATTAAAAGTGATGCAAAGTCATGGTGACTACATCACAGCAAGGGAGCCTGACAACCTGCACCATGAGCGACGGAGGTCACACTGCCGATTTACCCTGAGTTTCTCTCATAACCTCGCCTCAGTGGTCGGCCACTGTTGAATCCTCTCTAGCATGCTGTCTGAATGATGCCATGCAATTTACTCTGAACAGGATCATTAGTGTATATGTTTGAAAAAGGTCTGTGCTAGACCGAAACGTCACATATTGTACACACAGTTTGAACCACATAATACATCTTTCATCTGGTTTCACAATAACTCACATAATTTATCCAGGAGTGTCGTATTCCTACTGACTTAGAGCACACACACAAATAAAGCACTAGTAAATGCATGTGAATATATCATGGAGATCCTCCTGTACAGGCCTGAAAGTGCGTGCATCAAAAGCACAACCTATATTTTCAAGAAGGTAGCATATCAAGAAAAAATTGTCTCACTTTGGGCTCCATGTAGATATACATCTCTTACGATACAGGACTAAATATCATAATTCTGTATGAGGCATCTGAGGTTGGTTCATACCTCCATTCTAGTCCCAAACCATATAGTGCTAATAGAATAGTAGCATAAGAGTCCTCAATACAGATGTGATGCTGAGTCACAAGTATAGCGCTGAATCATTACTTACAGACATGCATTGAGACAGGGCAGTCAAGAGGTCCAGGGAAAGATACCAAGAAAGCTTGTCATAAGCAGATGAGTAAGACAAAGATGTAGTCTGGGCACAGTCCAAAGTCAAAATTCCGGGAGAGTAGCAGATGTTTTGAAAATATCAAACTTTGGGTACGATATATAGATGATGTCTTTGCCATTTCAAAGGGCACTGTGGGTGAGTTTACCAATTTTGTTGAGAGATTGAATAAGAAAAACTTGGAACTTTTTTTCACATCTGAGCCTAGCCTTACACACCTTGCCTTTCTAGATATGACCATAAATAAGAAAGCTAGTTTAGAATTATTGACAGATATCTTCAGAAAACCCACCTGTACAAACTTCCTGCTCCAGTGGGAAAGTAATCATGCTTACCCTCTCAGACGTAGTATTCCAAAGGGACAATGCCTTAAAGGACTGAGAAATTGCTCAGACAATCTTTGAAAATCAGGCAAGAGAATTGAGGTCTACATACAAAGGAAGGGGATGCCCTGATAAAAGACAACTGCTAACCCCAAAATCAAAGCAAACAAAGGATGGACTTGATAATGGATCTCTTAAGAAATCCTTAAAGGTACCTTCACACTCAGCGACGCTGCAGCGATACCGACAACGATGTTGATCGCTGCAGCGTCGCTGTTTGGTCGCTGGAGAGCTGTCACACAGCTCTCCAGCGACCAACGATGCCGCTAACCAGGGTAAACATCGGGTTACTAAGCGCAGGGCCGTGCTTAGTAACCCGATGTTTACCCTGGTTACCATCGTAAAAGTAAAAAAAACAAACACTACATACTTACCTTCCGCTGTCTGTCCCCGGCGCTGTGCTTTCCTGCACTGACTGTGAGCACAGCGGCCGGAAAGCAGAGCGGTGACGTCACTGCTGTGCTCTGCTTTCCGGCTGGCCGGCGCTTAGCCAGTGCAGAGAAGCACAGCGCCGGGGACAGACAGCGGAATGTAAGTATGTAGTGTTTGTTTTTTTAACTTTTACACTGGTAACCAGGGTAAACATCGGGTTACTAAGCGCGGCCCTGCGCTTAGTAACCCAATGTTTACCCTGGTTACCAGTGAAGACATCGCTGAATCGGCATCACACACGCCGATTCAGCGATATCTGCAGGGAGTCCAGCAATGAAATAAAGTGCTGGACTTTCTGCAGCGACCGACGACATCACAGCAGGATCCTGATCGCTGCTGCGTGTCAAACTGAACGATATCGCTAGCCAGGACGCTGCAATGTCACGGATCGCTAGCGAAATCGTTCAGTGTGACGGTACCTTAAGAAGCACTGGTCTATCTTGCTAATGGATGAAGAATTTAAGGTCAGACTATCAGCAAATCCCCAAATCATATATGAGAGGGGATGATCCTTAAAAGACAGGTTTGTGCATAGCTTTTTCAATCAGCTTGCACTTGTCTAACATTTAACACAAAGGAATGTGTTCATACACAGGGAAAATAGATTCAAACAGTGGCTCCTGAATATCCAGATGAATCTGTCCAATATGGTTACCTTCTACAGATGAAATGGGTGAGATCAACACTTTTTTGCACTTTTGTATGCACTATGACACTTTCTTTGTTTGCTTGTCCTCTATGGTTGTGGTAATTTTTGGAAAGGTGACTCATTCTAAGTGATTTTGATTATTGATTGGACTGGGAGTGTGCATACCTAGCATAATTAGTCCTTACAGGTTTAATAATTATAACTGTGAGTCCCCCCAAAGTACCCACTTATGGACCTAAATTATGAATTCAATTATTCTGTATCCAGGGTTTATGCATTTTAAGTGTAGATGTTATTAAAGATTACATTCTAATGAATCTTTCTATGCTATAATGTATCCTACTCAGAAAGGTATAATCTGCGGTAATTAAGCATATAGCTTAATTACCCAGGGAGGAAAGACTGTGCCAACACTGTGACCAGGAGGCCATAGAGGACGAAACCCTCTTCCTGCTACACTGCTCCAAATACTCAGCAGTGAGGGACACTCACTTCAGGAGACTCTCACATCTCTTCCCAGACTTCATCACCATGAAGGAGGAAGAGAAAACATATATCCTGCTGGGAGAAGAAGAGAGAGCAGTGGAGATAGCAGCGCGGTATGTGAGCGAATGCCATAGACTGCGAGAAAGAGAACTATGATGCCATGGACTATAGCCCCCACAATGGACCTGCCCCATCCACCTCCCCTATGCCATGGACTATAGCCCCTACCCTGGATCTGCCCCATCCACCTCCCCTATGCCATGGACTATAGCCCCCAACCTGGACCTGCCCCATCCACCTCCCCTATGCCATGGACTATAGCCCCCAACCTGGACCTGCCCCATCCACCTCCCCTATGCCATGGACTATAACCCCCACAATGGATCTGCCCCCATCCACCTTCCCTACAGCTCCTACCCAACATCCCCACAGTCCCTATCCCTATTGCCTTTATACACTTGCTTTGGCAAAACTGATGTGTATTTGGTCCTGCCAATAAAGCTTCTTTGAATCTTGAATCTTGAATCTTATAGCAGAGCTATATTGGATATTGCTTTATATAGCATAAGTGATTGGATGATCACAGATTCAAGTTCCCTAAGGGGAATAACAGGTACAATGAAAAGTGAATTAAACAAAGTTTTTTAAACATATGAAAAAAACATAAAAGTTCAAATCACCCCACTTCCCCCCCAATAAATAAATAATAATATTAATAATAAAAATACACATATGCTGCATTACTATGTATCTGTAAGTGTGATCTATCAAGATATAACATTAGTTAACCTAATGGGTAAATGGATTAAAAAAATCTAATGTCAGATTTAATTTTTTTTGCTGCCTCAACACTTCACATAAGTGCATTAACACTAGGACTACTGGACTCGTGACCCCGCCTAGAACTACTGAAAGGAGTCATTTTGACTCCTTGCTTGTTTTCGTTTATTTTTAGAGTTTCATTTGTGGTTATTTATTCATAATTATATTTTTTGTAATGTATTATTATTGTGAGATCCAACAGTAATGCTTTTGATTGTTTTTTTTCTGCTTTTCTTATTTTTCTACAGAAAATAACAATAATTATAATAGACGTTTTTCAAACATTTTTTTTTTATTCAAGTGCACACATATAAACAACAACTGAAGAACAAAGAGCAGAGAAAATGTAGGTGGAGGAGCATAAAAATGAAAATATGGCGCAGAATTCACCTTCTAAACATTTGGTGTTTCGCATTTTAGGCATTGCCTTTGATTTATGGCAGTACATTGCCCACACAAAGACTTACCACAAGTCTTACAATTGCCGACAGATCTATTTTTCTTGCACTTTTCTTTGATCTGGCAAAATTTTGTTTGAACCATCACTTCTGAACATGTAGAAACTTGGGACGTGGAACCCTTTTCCCTATCTGTGACATAAGGACCACTCAACTCTCTCACAAGCGTTTGCAAAAATGCCTTGCGTGACATTTTTTGGTGGGTAATCTCCTTGAATATTATACATGCATTTATACCCGCAAAGTCTAAGGCATTTTCAAATGCATGAACAGGCCATCTCCTTGTGGATGTTCGTGTGGTATATTTTCGTGCCATCTGATCCACTACATCTACTCCATATTTTGTTTCATTGTAAAACTTTACCGTTTCTGGAGTTTTTTTAGCGGAATCAGACGCAACAACATCATCTGGATGGACGGAACTCAAAATGACAACATTTTTGTTGGGCTTTCCATGATATACTGTAAGTGTAAAATTGTCTTCATTTCTAAACACTTTAGTGTTGTACAATTCCTCTTTCATGGATTTTATTTCTTTAGGCACTTCTCGCCTTATCTTATTCAGTGTTCCCACGATGGTTGTTCCTTTGCTTTTTAGCTGTTTAGCTAATTTTAATGAAGTAAAATAATTATCGGTTGTAACATTGCGACCTTTTTTCAAAAACGGGTCCAATAACTTCATTACCACATGGTCAGCTAAACGGTCCTCAGCACGGCGTGTGTCATCTTTGCCTAGATAAGGGAAGCCATTTGCCAGATGTTTGCTCTCCTTATCAACAGCTAGCCAATATTTGTGGCCATATTTATCTGGTTTGGAAGGCATGTACTGCGTGAATGGACACCTAGTTTTGCTTGGGAAAAGTTGCTCATCCACCGTTATGTATGGGCCAGGTTTGTAACACGCAATACAATTTTCAATAAACCTGTCCCACACAGTAGAAAATAGAGCAAACTTGTCCGTTTGCAGTCTCTCCGATCGAGTAGATTTCTCATCAAATCTGAGAAACCTCATAATTTCAACAAAGCGGTCCCTAGACATTGTCGCTTTGCAAAACGGTATTCCCCAGTCATTACACCAAATACTGCTAATCGAGTGATGGTTCGTGCCAGATATTCCACGAGCATAGAATATCGCAATGGATGCATCTAGCTCCTCATCAGATAGAGTAAACTGTAAATTATTGTTCCTGCATGCTTCTGCAAGCGTACAGTTCTTTATATGTGTCAATATATATGAATCAAAAAATAAACGCTATGCGCTCAAAGGACTATCGATAATGATATTTCTTCTGGCGTATCCTGTAGGGCCAGGTGCTTCTCGAAGAATATTTTGGCTGTCACGCCTACCAGGCAAGTGTTGTCCAATTTCAACAGGTTTCCATTGAATACCAGCCGCTGAAACTAGTATTCCTTCAGATTCGCCTTCTCTGGTGTTTGTTGTTGCATTACCTTCGCCGCCATCGTTATCTGTTGTTCTTTCATTTCTGGGACGTTTTGCTGATTTTTTCTGTCCACGACCAGGAGGATGGTCACGAGGCAACATAACTGCATGAGCCCGATCCCCAGTTGATGTGCTTGGAATATCTGGAAAAAAGTTGATGAATATTTAGAATTTTTGTTTTGTAAAGGTCCGTGCACACTGGCTGGATTAGCGGCGGAATATCCGACCGGATATTCTCACCACAATCCGGCCCGTACCTGCCCGCTCAGGTACAGAGCGGAGTTTCATACCTGAAGCTCCGCTCCGAACCCCGGGTTGGAGCCGCTGTCTGGGACGGAGCCGTGCTCACGCGTAAGCAAGCGCTGCTCTGTCCCTGACAGTAGCTCCAGCCCGGGGTTCGGAGCGGAGCTTCAGGCATGAGCGGGCAGGTACGGCCTGTATTGCGGCAAGAATATCCAGATGGCTATTCAGCCAGAATTCTGCTAGTGTGCACAGGCCCTAACTCAGTGTGTGGAAGAACAAATAAATACACATAACTACTTACCTTCTGGATTTGTTCCTTCTGAGTCTTCAGATTCACTTGATATGTTCTGAGGAATGAAATCTTCATCACTGTCAGAATCAAATACATGTTCCTGCAATTTGGATTCCGATTCATCCTCGGGTATGGATTGCAAAGTAGCCAGAATATCCTGAGGCTTTATCAAACGTCTTCTCTCCATATTCCTCACAAATTCCATAATTCTATATAGTTCCCTGCTGAAAAATAGAAATGAAATGAAAACTAAAAGAAATAATAACTGTTCTGCCACCTTCAAAAGTAGGTGGGCTGAATCAGTTGACAGACAGCTAAACTATTTCATAACAATTCATACCTGTATGAGTCTTCAGAGCTCGTATGTCTGCGTCTGTTCTCTTTGTCTCTTCAGCTGAACTGAAAGTAAAATTACTATCCAGAATACTGTCTCCTGCTAGGACCTTAGAAAAACACCACCCTTCATTAGCATAAGATAAGAGCCTAGAGTAAACAAGCTATTTTGTTCAGCATTACACAGTAATACAAGCAGGTAAAACACAAGGAAAATGTGAAAAGTTGACATGTAAATTGAACTACATCTATATGAACATCAGGGTAAATAAGACAGAGTGAAAAAATTATGCACAAAACTTTATAGCAACATTTAGTGACAAAAGGACCTCAAAATATAGTAGGGAGTCAAAATGACTCCCTTCAGTAGTTCTTGGTAAATTTTGAAAAAAACGCGCAAATTTTTTACCAAAATTATTTATTCTCACAAAATCTTTTTTCACATCATATTTGAGGAAAAGTCACCGAGTTTCAAGCCAGAATTCTGAAAAATGTAGTCACAGAAGAGAAATAAAAAACGAAAGGAGTCAAAATGACTCCATCAGTAGTTCTAGTGTTAAGAGGCAATTAAAATATCATATCTACCCCAAAATAGTGCCAGTAAACGTGTTGTCTAAGGGAGCAAAAAATAAGCCTTCCCAAAGCCAGCTCCATTAACCAAAAACAGAAAGTATAATGGGTCTCTGGAAATACCAGCAAAATCAATTTAAAGAAAATTCAATTTTATTTTCACCTTTTAAATGAATAAAAAACATGCATGTTTAATATATCTGTAATCATACTGACCTGGAGAATTTTATTGCCAGGTAATTTGTACTGTATACTGAACACTGCAAATAAAAAAATAATGAATGAAAACACAGGAACAGAAAATAGCCATGTTGGAAAAGGGTTAAACATTCAGCTTTTTTCAGAGTTTTAACTTTTTTAAATATTTAATGGTTTAGTTGACCTAGGAGACTTAAAACTAGAGTTGTTTGATGACTTGCATTATATTCCTCAATAACTTAAGACTGAACGGGAACATGTTGGGAATAGGTGAAAAGAAATGTGTTATCAGAAAACGACCTTGTGCTTAAATCAAGTTTTTGCACACTTATTTTAATTTTTTTACATTAACATATTCTCTAAATTTTCAAAACAAAGTAAAAAACAGTAGCGCCCTAAAGTTACCTATAGCTACGAAACTTTGAACCTAGGGTATACTTAAAACCACATCTAAATCTAAAACAAATGTGACAATAAAATAAAGAAAGAGCATTATAGATAGAATTAAGTTCAAAGTTTCTGGCTAAGCCAGTCTTTACTGTACTCCACATATGAATATATACACCTGGCAGTTCATTTTTTTTCTATAATGACCTTGGAGCCAGTGACCTAAAAAGTAGAACTGTAGTTCAAATAGTCAGCCTACATCTATCATTTTTCCTTCTCCTGCTAGAAAATCTTTGAAGCTGATAATTGCTCAAAGTACAGATAAAAGTAGAGCTTTCATCAGAATAAAGTAATCTACATACATTTTACATGTTTTTACCAGTTCCATCTCTTTCCTCATCTTGGGCCTTTTAAATTCTTGTGCACATCAATAATATTAGCTATCTTGAATTTTAAACAGAATATTCTGGGTCAATTGAAAAAATAGATAAGCCAGTATGAATAAAGTCTACATGAGTTCAGAATGGAAATGAACATTTTAAAATAAAAAATCTCACTAATAAATTATGATAACATGAATTAATTTCAGTAATAAAGACGATGATTGTTTTACCCTTGTGAAGAGATATTATACAGTACACAATTAAATGCACTTATTATTAATTAAATAACATTGTGTGACTCTCAGCTCTCTCTGACTTATCAGATATCTTTGTTATTAGGATGATGATTTTATTTTTTTTATTTTTAGAATTTTTTCTATTTATAAATTGTAATAGTTAGTTACCATATTATTTAAATATTCATAGATTAGTTCAAAAATAAGAGTAAGAACTATAGTCCAATGTCTAACTTTTAAAAATGCTCATAAAATACTGATATTTTAGTTATTTATAAATTGTAATAGTTACTATTTTTTCTAAATATTCATTGATTAGACCAAATGTGTTGGTAAGCACCATGGCCCAATGTCAAACTTTGAAAATTGCTCATAAATTAACAGAACCTAAAAAATTTTTGTTTGGCTTATTCACCACAGTGAATTTAAATTTTTGCTTTTTAATCCCCTTCTCCCAAAAGTCATATCTGTAAAAGGGCTTGTTTTTTCATGATAAATTGTAGTTTTTAGTGCCACTATTCATTTTATCATTCAACGTACTGAAAATGGGAAAAAAATCTTAGTTTGTTAGCAAAAAAGTCCCCGCAATTCTATGATTTTGTTTTTGGCTTTGTTTTCACCGCGTTTATTGTAAGGTAAAAATTACCAAAAACAATAATTATTTACGTCAGTATGATTACGATGATATGAAACTGATATGGTTTTTATTCTATGTTAATGGAGAAAAAAATAAGAAAAGAAAAAAGGTTGTGTCCCCATTATCTAAAAGCTTGTAACTTTTTTTATTCTTCCTTCTATAGATCTGTCTGAAGGCTTGTTTTTGCGGGCTGAGCGAACATTTTTATTGATATTTTAAAATATATAAGGGTACGTTCCCATGGTCAGTAAACCAAGTGTCCAGATGTTACAGCATAGTGGATGGGATTTCAAGAAAGAGACGCTTGCGGATCACCCATGGAGATGGACATGTGGTGTGTCTTTCCAGACCACAGAATGTCAATTTATCTTGCGGAAAACACATGTGGAATCACCTGCGTTCAAAAGCCGGCAGCGCTTTGAACGCAGCAGACATGTGCTGTTTTCAAAGCGCGGCCAATTACTGACCGTGGGCACATACCCTTAGATGTTTTGATATGTTTATATTGCATTTTTGGGGAGATGTGGTGTTAGGTGTCGAGTTCCCGCCTCTGCACAGGGGGAATCTCGAACCATCTCCGCTGCGGTCTCCCATTCTTCTCCAGTCACAGCGGAGACATCATCTGAGCGTCTGGCTCAGGCTGATACTGTGCGACTGGTTACTGCTGCCCTTGTAGCCAGCACTGATCAGCGGCGAGCAGGTCTTTCTGGGACTAAGTCCTGCTTTTCCCATACTGAGAATGCCCACTGGACAACCTCCCATTGAAGGACGGGGGTCACATGCTCAGGTCCTGTTGCAGCTCCTATTGGATCATCTGGAAGGTCTTGTAGCACTGCTGCTATAAAAGGTGCTATAAAAGGTTTGCATGATCACTCGGCCATGCGCTAGTGTGTACTTGAAAACGTGTGTGTTGATGTGTGAAAGTCACTCATTAATCATCCCCTCCCTTGTGTTTGACTGCTCACGTAAGGTGAATGTTTGCTATCTAGCGCCCGACAGAGCCATCAGTACTTTACACATGATACAGCGTCTATTGCTGTGACCGCCAGTGCGGCACAGTACACTAGTAGAGCGCTTTCCTGATCCAAGTCTGGGTGGTTAGTGGCGTCCGCCAGAGCAGCACTGCATGCACTCTTGTGCTTAAAATTATTATTTAAGTTATACTCTGACACCCAGTAGCGGTGTCAAGTGCAAGTGGTTTAGACGAACTCTAATCCTGAGTCTTGGGATTGAGTTCTGTGACTCCTTGCTTGTGCTCTTTGTGCGGTATCACAGCCCTGTGATGCAACAGGGTTTGCTTCTTTCATACGGTGAAGTTAACCCATGTGTATCCTCATTGTACCACCATATAGTCCGACATTACTCACCAGCAGGTTCCATCTCTGCACAGTGGACCCCAGACTGCAAACGCACCTTATACCATCTCTCTTATTATTTGGTGCGTTCCGCTAGCCCTAACATGTGGTGACTGAAAAACAACAGTTCTGGCATTTCAATTTTTTTGTTGTTGCTTTAAGATGCTTACTATGTTGGTAATATTATTTTATATTTTTAGATCACATTTGATATGAATTTAAGGGGCCTATGTGACAAAAAATACCTAAAAAATACCCAAATACCCAATTTTAAAAACTGCCCCCATAAAGTGTTCAATTCTGACCACTGTCCCTTTATGAGGCTATAACTCTGGAACGCTTCAACCGATCCTGGTGATTCTGACACTGTTTTCTCGAGACATATTGTACTTCATGATAGTTGTAAAATTTCTTTGATATTACCTGTGTTTATTTGTGGAAAAAATGGAAAGTTGGTGAAAATTTTGAAAATTTCGCAATTTTCCAACTTTGAATTTTTATGCAATTAAATCACAAAGATATGTCACACAAAATACTTAATAAGTAACATTTCTCACATGTCTACTTTACATCAGCACAATTTTGGAACCAAAAATATTTTTTGTTAGGGAGTTATACAACACCATTTTTTTTAGGGACCACATCTCATTTGAAGTCATTTTGAGGGGTCTATATGATAGAAAATACCCAAGTGTGACACCACTGTAAAAACTGCACCCCTCAAGGTGCTCAAAACCACATTCAATAAGTTTATTAACCCTGCAGGTGCTTTACAGGAACTAAAGTAATGGGAAAGGAAAAAATGAAAATTTTACTTTTTCCCACAAAAATGTTACTTTAGCACTAAATCGTGCATTTTCACAATAGTAAGAAGACAAAATGAACCATACAATTTATTTTCCAATTTCTTCTGAGTACGTTGATCCCCATATGTGGTAGAAAACTGCTACTTGGAAGCACGGCGCAGCTTGGAAGAAAAGGGGCTATATTTGACTTTTGCCTTTAGTAGACCGCATATGTCATGTCACGTTTGCAGAAACCCTGATATGTTTCAATAGTAGAAACCACCCACAAGTGACAACATTTTTCATTTTCATAAGGGTAATAGGAGAAAATGCACCATACATTTTGAGCACACTGATACCCAATTTGTGGTGGAAAACTACTGTTTGGGTACATGGCACGGCTCAGAAGAGAAGGAACTTCATTTTTGTCTGGAATAGATTTTGGACACCATGTCACAATTGAAGAGCCAATGACTTGCCAAAACCACAGAAAACCCCCACAAGTGATAGGATTTTGGAAACTATACCTCTCGAGCAATTTATCTAAGGGTATGTGTCCACGTTCAGGATTGCATCAGGATTTGGTCAGGATTTTATGCAGGTAAAATCCTGATCAAATCTGCACCTGAGGTCACTGGCAGGTCACCTGCGTTGTCCTTGCGTTGTTTCAGCAATGTAAGGACATGCTGCGTTCTTAAAAGACGCGCCGCATGTCCGTTTCCGCGGGTATGCCGCATGCATCTTTTAATGCATAGTGGAGACAGGATTTCATTAAATCCCAGAGCAAAAAAAGGGGAGAAGCCAGCGCAGCCTAAGGTTAAGACGCAATACATGAAGTGCAAATGCACATATTAATTTCTAACTGTATTTTCAAAATGAGACATTTAGCAAACAATTGATCAATTCTTTGAGCCACCCCGCCTCTTCACGGCAATCTCATATTGGGGCAGTCCAACACTACGTTTTTTATATTCGCTGTGCCATAAAGGCCTCCTAAATGAACTAAATGCAAGACCACATTAAAAACATGCTGTACCTGGAGCATATACTGAGTCACCCCCATGGCGCCATAGTAGGCAAGCGAGGATAAAGGTTGACCAGCTCCAGACAGACATTTAGGATCCAACCTCCACACTGCCCATCCAGAGCCACAGATGAAGAGTGAAACAGGCTGAGGCACAGGTGCATAATTAAACAAAGCCTGAGGCAGGGCAGGGCTGCTGTGTGTGGACAGCAGCCTATCAATCACTGAGACACAGAAAGAATGGCGCACATAACCAGGCGTGGCGCACGGCAACAGTGGTGGTCAGCCACTTACCAATAACAGAGCAAAAAAAGGGGAGAAGCCAGCGCAGCCTAAGGTTAAGACACAATACATGAAGTGCAAATGCACATATTAATTTCTAACTGTATTTTCAAAATGAGACATTTAGCAAACAATTGATCAATTCTTTGAGCCACCCCGCCTCTTCACGGCAATCTCATATTGGGGCAGTCCTACACTACGTTTTTTATATTCGCTGTGCCATAAAGGCCTCCTAAATGAACTAAATGCAAGACCACATTAAAAACATGCTGTACCTGGAGCATATACTGAGTCACCCCCATGGCGCCAGAGTAGGCAAGCGAGGATAAAGGTTGACCAGGTCCAGACAGACATTTCGGATCCAACCTCCACACTGCCCATCCAGAGCCACAGATGTCTCATTTTGAAAACGACCAATCAGCGACTTCGGATTTCCATGACAGACAGAAAGACAGACAGAAAGATGGAGTGACCCTAAGACAATTATATAGTAGATTGAGAACATTGTGAAGCCGTTACAATATATGAAGGACTATGTGACGCCTTTATAATGTATGGAGGACTATGTGAGGCCCTTATACTGTATGGACTATATGGGGCCCATTATTCTGTATGAAGGACTATGTAAAGCCCATTTTACTATATAGAGGACTATGTCGAACCCATTATACTGTGTGGAGTGTTATGTGGGATAACAGTTGTCGCATCATACTGTATTGGTGTCACCATACTTTGCTG
The DNA here is from genome assembly GCF_032444005.1 of Ranitomeya imitator. Classification (NCBI taxonomy): domain Eukaryota; kingdom Metazoa; phylum Chordata; class Amphibia; order Anura; family Dendrobatidae; genus Ranitomeya; species Ranitomeya imitator. The sequence continues at coordinate 636,127,360 of NC_091284.1, forward strand.
GAGGGATACAGTAGGGTAATCCTACCATGCATGTGTAGAGTCTTCTGGAGGAATTGACTGTGGGTAAATTATACTTTTGTTGACATGATACTTTATTGTCTGTATTATTTATTCATTTAAGGGGTTTTATCCTTTGGTATTGCTTATTTAAATTGGGCCATATGCATTTTACTGCTCTTACATAATATATTAAATTAGTCCAGTATACCCCATTTGTGATTATGTGTTAATTTTATTCCAAGATCTAATAATTAAAATGTACTTTGCGGGACAACCACTTTCAGTTTGTTTCCATATGAAAAGGTTCATCATTATATCTGATGATAAGGAAAAACTTCCTCAATTGTAGACAATTTCTTAAATAAATATCAAGGTTGGCTCGTCACTTTGTCCACATTTTTAATTTTGTATTTCTGTGTAGTACTGCTCAGCCATACAGCGAGACTCAGGAGGGAAAGAGTGATATTTGACTTTTGGAGAACTAGTTTTTATAGAATAGTTTGTGGACCCTATACACAACGCCCCTAGGTGCCAGAAGAGCAGAATCCCCCTCAAGTGACCCCATTTTTCAAATTTCACCCTTTTTGGAATTTTTCTACAGATGTAGTGATGATTTTAACTCCATGGGTGTTTTACTGTTCTACAGAAGCAAAATAAGTGTTGCTGAGTAAAAATTGCAAATCTACCATTGTAGTAACAATACATTGCCTAGCTCTTGCTACTAGACATACACACCCCACAAATTAAGTGGGCTCTCATCACTACAGAATTGCTAAATATATGAATGCTAAATGTGGGGCTCAGAAGAGAAGACATTTCTATTTGTGAGCACAGATTTTGCTAGATTTCTTTTTTGGGGGGATGAGGGGAAATCCATAGATCCATTTTCCAGAGACTTTGAGCATTTATGTTTGGCTGCTTTCATGCTAAAAACAATTTGTACACAAAAAAAAGATTTTGCATTGCCATATTTTGAGTGCTATAAGTTTTCAATATTCCTACCCACAGAGTAATGTTAGGGTTTTTTTTTTTTGCTAGAACAGTTAATGCTTTTATTTATACTATTTTTGGGCCCTTGACATTTTATCCCTTTCTGTTACAATTTTTGGGAGGCAGAATGAACAAAAATCAGCAATTCAGTAGTTTTCTTTATATATACATTTCCCTGAGAGGGACAGCTTTATTCTTCGGGTCAATACGATCACAGCTATACCACATTTATATCATTTTTTATGTTTTGGAACTTTAAAAAAAAACTATTTTATAGAGAAACAAATTATTTTTTCATCCTTACATTCTGAGAGCTGCTGTTTGGGGTCTTGTGTTCTTGCAGGGACAAGATGAAGTTTTCAGCTGGTGATGCCAAACGTGTACTTTTTTGTTTATTTAAATTTCGCAATTTTCCAACTTTGAATTTTTATGCAATTAAATCACAGAGATATGTCACACAAAATACTTAATAAGTAACATTTCCCACATGTCTACTTTACATCAGCACAATTTTGGAACCAAAATTTTTATTTGTTAGGGAGTTATAAGGGTTAAAATTTGACCAGCAATTTCTCGTTTTTACAACACCATTTTATTTTAGGGACCACATCTCATTTGAAGTCATTTTGAGGGGTCTATATGATAGAAAATACCCAAGTGTGACACCATTCTAAAAGCTGCACCCCTCAAGGTTCTCAAAACCACATTCAAGAAGTTTATTAACCCTTCAGGTGTTTCACAGGAATTTTTGGAATGTTTAAATAAAAACTAACATTTAACTTTTTTTCACAAAAAATTTACTTCAGCTCCAATTTGTTTTATTTTACCCAGGGTTACAGGAGAAAATGGACCCCAAACCTTGTTGTACAATTTGTCCTGAGTACGCTGATACCCCATTTGTGGGGGTAAACCACTGTTTGGGCGCATGGGAGAGCTCGGAAGGGAAGGAGCGCCGTTTGACTTTTCAATGCAAAATTCACAGGAATTGAGATGAGACGCCATGTTGCATTTGGAGAGCCACTGATGTGCCTAAACATTGAAACCCCCCACAAGTGACACCATTTTGGAAAGTAGACCCCCTAAGGAACTTATCTAGATGTGTGGTGAGCACTTTGACCCACCAAGAGCTTCACAGAAGTTTATAATGCAGAGCCGTAAAAATAAAACAAACATTTTTTCCCACAAAAATTATTTTTTAGTCCCCAGTTTTGTATTTTCCCGAGGGTAACAGGAGAAATTGGACCCCAAAAGTTGTTGTGCAATTTGTCCTGAGTGCGCTGATACCCCATATGTGGGGGGGAACCACCGTTTGGGCGCATGGGAGGGCTCGGAAGGGAAGGAGCGCCATTTGGAATACAGACTTAGATGGAATGGTCTGCAGGCATCACATTGCGTTTGCAGAGCCCCTAATGTACCTAAACAGAAGAAACCCCCCACAAGTGACCCCATATTGGAAACTAGACCCCCAAGGAACTTATCTAGATGTGTTGTGAGAACTTTGAGCCCCCAAGTGTTTCACTACAGTTTATAACGCAGAGCCGTGAAAATAAAAAATCTTTTTTTTCCCACAAAAATTATTTTTTAGCCCCCAGTTTTGTATTTTCCCAAGGGTAACAGGAGAAATTGGACCCCAAAAGTTGTTGTCCAATTTGTCCTGAGTACGCTGATACCCCATATGTTGGGGTAAACTCCTGTTTGGACACACGGGAGAGCTCGGAAGGGAAGGAGCACTGTTTTACTTTTTCAACGCAGAATTTGCTGGAATTGAGATCGGACGCCATGTCGCGTTTGGAGAGCCACTGATGTGTCTAAACAGTGGAAACCTCCCAATTATAACTGAAACCCTAATCCAAACACACCCCTAACCCTAATCCCAACGGTAACCCTAACCACACCTCTAACCCAGACACACCCCTAACCCTAATCCCAACCCTATTCCCAACCGCTAATGTAATCCAAACCCTACCCCTAACTTTAGCCCCAACCCTAACTGTAGCCTTAACCCTAACTGTAGCCCTAACCCTATCCCTAACTATAACCCTAGCCCTAACCCTAGCCCTAACCCTAACCCTAGCCCTAACCCTAACCCTAGCCCTAACCCTAGCCCTAACCCTAGCCCTAACCCTAACCCTAGCCCTAACCCTAACCCTAGCCCTAACCCTAGCCCTAACCCTAGCCCTAGCCCTAACCCTAACCCTAGCCCTAACCCTAACCCTAGCCCTAACCCTAGCCCTAACCCTAACCCTAGCCCTAACCCTAATGGGAAAATGGAAATAAATACATTTTTTTAATTTTTTTATTTTTCTCTAACTAAAGGGGTGATGAAGGGGGGTTTGATTTACTTTTATAGCGGGTTTTTTAGCGGATTTTTATGATTGGCAGCCGTCACACACTGAAAGACGCTTTTTATTGCAAAAAAAATTTTTTGCGTTACCACATTTTGAGAGCTATAATTTTTCCATATTTTGGTCCACAGAGTCATCTGAGGTCTTGTTTTTTGCGGGACAAGTTGACGTTTTTATTGGTAACATTTTCGGGCACGTGACATTTTTTGATCGCTTTTTATTCCGATTTTTGTGAGGCAGAATTACCAAAAACCAGGTATTCATGAATTTCTTTTGGGGAAGGCGTTTATACCGTTCCGCGTTTGGTAAAATTGATAAATCAGTTTTATTCTTCGGGTCAGTACGATTACAGTGATACCTCATTTATATCTTTTTTTATGTTTTGGCGCTTTTATACGATAAAAACTATTTTCTAGAAAAAATAATTATTTTTGCATCGCTTTATTCTCAGGACTATAACTATTTTATTTTTTCGCTGATGATGCTGTATGGTGGCTCGTTTTTTGCGGGACAAGATGACGCTTTCAGCGGTACCATGGATATTTATATCCGTCTTTTTGATCGCGTGTTATTCCACTTTTTGTTCGGCGGTATGATAATAAAGCGTTGTTTTTGTCTCGTTTTTTTTTTTTTTCTTACGGTGTTTACTGAAGGGGTTAACTAGTGGGACAGTTTTATAGGTCGGGTCATTACGGACGCGGCGATACTAAATATGTGTACTTTTATTGTTTTTTTTTTTATTTAGATAAAGAAATGTATTTATGGGAATAATATATATATATTTTTTTCATTATTTAGGATTTTTTTTTTTTTTTACACATTTGTAAAAATTTTTTTTAACTTTTTTACTTTGTCCCAGGGGGGGACAATACAGATCGGTGATCTGCCAGTTTGCACAGCACTCTGGCAGATCACCGATCTGTCTGAGAGCAGTGCAGCGTTACCAAGTGCCTGCTCTGAGCAGGCACTTGGTAAGCCACCACCCTCCCTGCAGGACCCGGATCCGCGGCCATTTTGGATCTGGGACTTGCTGCAGGAAGGAGGTGGGAGACCCCCAGAGCAACGCGATCACATCGCGTTGCTGCGGGGGTCTCAGGGAAGCCCGCAGGGAGCCCCCTCCCTGCACGATGCTTCCCTGCACCGCCGGGACATCGCGATCATGTTTGATCGCGGTGTGCCGGGGGTTAATGTGCCGGGGGCGGTCCGTGACCGCTCCTGGCACATAATGCCGGATGTCAGCTGCGATAAGCAGCTGACACCCGGCCGCGATCGGCCGCGCTCCCCCTGTGAGCGCGGCCGATCGCCTATGACGTACTATTCCGTCCTTGGGAAGTAAAGCCCACCCCACATGGACGGAATAGTACGTCTAATGGCAGAAAGGGGTTCAAATTCTAACTTTTATACATTGTGCCTCTCTAGGACTTCATCCTTTATTTCAGTGATCACTGGTCTCATGCATTGTAATACACATTTATTGCAATGTATGAGACCTGTCAGTTTTGCACTGGCATATCACCTGTTAGCACCTTCTGCTGGCTAGGTATTGTAGGTCACCATAGCTGGCAGACCCGAAAGCTATCATTTGACCTGTGTTTGACAGGACAACCCTCTGTTTCCCGTGATCCCTCAGGGGGTGTGTCAGAGAGGTGAGAGATGGAACCCACTTCCCCTCACAATCTTCTATTAATTGCCAAATCTAGACAACAACACAGGGTTAAAATCATCAAGATCAGAGCTATCATTTCCAATAAATAGAGTTGTGAAAGGGTCCTGAGCGCTGCAAGATGGGAAGCGGTTAAACAATGTATTTCACAGTGCTCTGATTTCTGTATTTTGTTTTGCATTATTTTTTTTCCATTTATAGTTAATTAATAAATGATCAATTTAACATTAATTAAATTTGAACTGAATGTTATGGAATTCACAAGTCCCAGCGAATTTGAACAATTTACATTTCAGTTGCGTGAAGCATAAAAAATGTGCCTGTTTTATACATCGCAAGAGATTTCATCAGTCACAGAAGTGCACATGACCTTAGGCATGACCACTCCAGCTTCCCCATAATGCCTTATAGCTCTCCATACTGTGGAGCATAATATTCATAAGATGCAAACAATACTTATTGTTCAACTCTCCAGTTCCTTCACCCATCCCATCATCAACGCATCTTCTTATTGCATCCAAGCAAAAAATACCCAGGTCTCTTCAGGCTAGGCTGAGACTTCCAGCTCTGCTGAGGCCTGAGATATTTCTGTGATGCTGGAGGCGAGAGGATGACCAGCTTGTGGCACAGCATGAGAGGAACACCAGGGAAGATGTTCAAGGAAGGCCATGGCAATAGGGAGAAGGAAGAGTGGTCCCCTTCTAACATAAATCTGAGTTAAATTCCTGCTGTCCCTATCCTTATTATTTCTAGATGGGTACTTCAGCCCATGTGCAATTACGTGCCATTTTTGGAAAATGTAATTGACAAACTATTGAAAAACAGGTGAAGGCATTAGTCAGAGCAAAAGGCATGACAAGGTTTACATAATGCTCTTCTGGAGTGTCAACGGCTGTTTTCCCCTCCCTGATTCTAATCAGATTATAGGCTCCCATGAGATCCAACTTGGAGAACTATTTAGCCCCAACAAGCTGATTAAATAAGTCAAGGGTGAGTGGGCAAAACAAGAGAGAAAGATCTGAGAAGATATATAAGAAAGGCCCCGGCGATAGGGAGAAGGAAGAGGGGTTACCTCCTAACATAAATCTGAGTCAGATCCCTGCACTCCCTATCATCCACAGACAGGTCCATGACTGAGCTTTGATGGCCCTGACCTTAGAGTACCGTCACACAGTGCAATTTTGATCGCTACGATGGCACGATTTGTGACGTTCGAGCGATATAGGTACGATATCGCAGCGTGTGACACGCTCCTGCGATCAGGGACCCCGATGTGAATCGTACGTCGTAGCACATCGTTTGAAACTTTCTTTCGTCGTCTAGTGTCCCGCTGTGGCGGCATGATCGCATGGTGTAACAAAGGTGTGCACGATATTGTATACGATGTAAAGGGCGGAGGAGCTGGCTACGTAGGAGCGCTAAATTCTCCACCTCCTGTGTGCCGATTGGGCGGTACAATACTGTGCGCTCATTCGACAGACAAAGGACTATTGTTCCCAGCGGATAAAACCGGAGCTGTCGAGCGCTCTCTTCATTTCTCTCTGGAGCACGTGCTGGAAACAGAACTCCTAAATTCGCTGGATTCCCTGGACTTTGATAACTACTATACAGACTTTTACGGCAAGAGGTATGTATAACGCTACAGCGTAGCAGATGTTGCGCTTCAACGGGGATAAACGCTGGAGCGTGGTCGATTGTTCCTTTATGGAGAGTAGGGTAGAAGGCCAGAGAGCCTCAGGTACACAGCTGTAGCGTGGCCCAATTAATTAATCCTTTTTCAGATCGAGCTGTAGCATGGTTCACTGCCCCGTTTATGCCAGTAGTAATATAGTTATTAGATCAATGGTCAAAACATTGTTTTGTAAGCACGTGTATTTATTGTACGTTTGTTTTCTTTTTAGGAACTATGCTCACTTCCGATGAGAGTTCTGTTGTTGCTGCTGCCCTGGTGTTTGAGGCAGCACGTCTCCAAGAGGAGAGACGTCCTAAACGAAAACGTCGCATGTGGACCCGGAGCTGGCTGCAGAAAAGATCCACATTGTCACACATGGGTCTCATAAGAGAGTTACGTGATAATAATCCACATGATTTCCGAAACTACCTTAGGATGTCAGAGGAATCATTCAAGATAATACTGTCTGCTGTTACGCCACTCATACAAAGGAGTGATACGCCGATGCGTGCAGCCGTGCCCGTGGATGAAAGGTTGGCGGTGACACTGCGGTTCCTGGCTACAGGAAGGTCTCTTCAGGATTTGCAGTTTTCCGCAGCTGTTTCCAGACCTTTCCTCAGCGTTGTGATTCCGGAGACATGCGCGGCCATTGTGCAGAGCTTAAGGCATTATATGGAGGTACTACTATTTAATTTGGGCTGCTGTGTTATGTCGATATATTATACTAGCTATGTAACCCGTTCTACGGCCTGGCGGCGCACATTTCTATTGGTATCTGTTCTCCATCCTATCATGAGCTGCTCCCATCCTGTGCCCCCATTCTGACATGTGCTGCTGCGATCCTGCGCCTCCATTCTGACATGTGCTGCTCACATTTTGCGGCTCCATTCTGATATGTGCTGCTCCAATCCTGCGCCACCCTTCTTTTATTTGCTGCTCCCAACGTAATTTAATAGGCTATATTATTTCGATATATTGTTTTGCACCCCCTCTCAGTCAGTGAAGCCGTTTCCTAAATTGGCTGCCTGCATATTCAGGATTGTTGACTTTGTTATACTAATCAAAACTATGCGTCAATCTCTCTAGGATGTCCACATGAGAGTGTATGTGCACAACAATATATTTGACCTAATTTGTACATGTTTCCTTCTCATCCTGCAGTTTCCCAAGTCGGCGGAGGACTGGAAGAAGATTGCTTCCGATTTTGATCAGCTGTGGCAGTTTCCAAACTGCGGTGGTGCATTAGATGGAAAGCATGTGCGCATCACACAACCAGCCAACTCTGGATCCTTTTTTTTCAACTACAAAGGATATTTCAGTGTGATCCTCATGGCCCTTGTCAATGCAAACTATGAGTTCGTAGATGTGGATGTTGGCATGAATGGTCGAGTCTCCGACGGTGGAGTTTTTGATCACACTTCATTTGGGGAAAGCTTGAGGAACAATCAACTGCAGTTGCCAATAAATGAAGACACAAAAGCAAACCTCAATTTTGTTTTCATCGCTGATGAAGCTTTCCCTCTTCATCCACATTTGCTGAAGCCATTTGCGCAGAGAACACTCACACCGGAGCGCCGAATCTATAATTACCGGTTGTCGAGGGCCCGTCGTGTAGTTGAAAATGCCTTTGGGATTATGGCTAATCGGTTTAGAGTGTTCCACACAGCTATCAACTTGAAGCTGCCGTCTATAGACTTTGTGGTTTTGGCATGCTGTGTGCTCCATAATTTCCTGAGACGTCATGATACGAGCTCCTATTCTCCTCCTTCGTTTATTGATGCAGTGGACCCAAGAACCGGAGATATTGTGCCCGGGGAATGGCGTACACAACCTGATAATTTAACAGCTCTTCAAGCACTCGGATCTGGCAGACAGGCAGACGATGCAAGGGACTGTCGAGAAAAATACTGTCAGTACTTTAATGGTTCTGGAGCTGTACCCTGGCAGGATCACGCCGTATAAAAAAAAAATTTTTTTTTGCTTTGCTGTTTACTCAACAATATGTATGTTATGCTTTCGTGTCCACAATGTAAATTTGCGAGTAGGTCACTGTCTTTTGTGTAATAAAATTAAATTGTATTTATTTCTCCCATTATTGTTGATTGTTCATTTTAGATAGTACGTTATAGCGGTCGGTCTATATTGCATTCCAAAGTCAAATGGCGACTTCCTTCCATTCCAAGCTCTGCCATGCACACAAACAATGGTGTACCCACACAGAATCGTGTTTTCAATCATATAAACCTCTGTAAATTACTTAAATGTGATGAGATGCCTAAAAAATGGTGTTGTAAACCCTTATAGCTCCATAAATATTAAATAATGAGAAATTTTTTTTTTCTAAGGTAAGGTAACTATTTCTTTATATGTAATAATCTAACTCCAAAACATAACATAACAAAAAAAAAACAATAAAAAACAAATTATCTTCTGCCACGGTCTAACAGGTGTCGCAGCGTCACACCCTGCTGCTCTACTTGAGCCTGGAGGAGCGCTGCTGTCTGCTGCAGGAGCGCTGCTGTACGCTCCAGGCGTAGTTGTCTGGCCAGGAGCTCTGTCACGGTGGGCAGTTCTGTGGATAGAAGAGGTTGGAGAACTGATGGTGATTCCGCTGAAAATACATATTGACCTCTGTTGCTGGACCAAATTGAGTGTGTTGTAAATTTCTATTTGGTCCGGGCACACAGGGCATTTTGTTTTTAAATTAAATTTTACAGTTTCAGTTGTCAATTGTGACATTCCACCGAGATATCCACTCGTATTATCTTAATACTTACGGAGAAGGGACGCCGGTTCTTCGTTGCCAGAACCACTACTGCTTATTTCCCATCCATGACATCTGGCCACTGCTGCAACAGCTAAAAGGAAATAATAACAGATCTGGTTAACTATGGAACACGCCGTTGCAAAGCGCTCGCTGTTTTGGTCTCTTACGTATGGTAGCTTCTGGGGAGAAGACCGCCGACCCGGGGGTGGAAAATGAGGGCCGGAAGGGAGGTGTTGAGGGTGGTGTTGGGGTGCGAGGCTGCATGGTCAATAAAGATGTAGAGGTCCCGGGCTCTGGGCTGCCGCTGGTGGCGGATGAAGGAGAGCTTGTCTCAATGAGAGGTGCCTGTTGCCGACGCCTTCTCTCTACACATAAATGAAACAAACAAAATGTTTAGACATTCCTATACTGTATGTTCTAAACCAAGTGCAGAGCAAAGGGAATCATTGCAACCAATACGGTTCCTGCTTTAATTAGTCAAAAAAGTCTAAGGGAATGAACGCTGTGTTCTGATCGTGTTTTCCAGCAGCATTTGGAGAAGTTGTAACAGAGAAGCTTGTCTTTTATATGTGTAGTACTGTGTGTGCCCCATATTGTGTGCTCCGTACGATGTGTACGTGGTACTGTGTGCGGCACGGTGTGTACGTCGTTGTGTGCGCGTCGCGCTGTGTGTGCTACATATTATGTGCGGCACAGTGTGTATGCCGCAGTACTAGAAGAGCATCACGGCTGTGCGCGTCTACTGATTAGCTGCCATTATTTCCCCTCCGGGCACTGTTCGCGCAGGATAATGTATGCAATATGTACGCTACACTGTTATGTCACCTATGCTATAATTACATTTCTATGAGTGATGGTACACTTACGTGAGGTCCCGGGCTGTGGCCTGAGGCCGCCGTCACACATGCGAGTTTTACGGACGTAAGAGCGCAGAATCTACGTCCGTAAAACTCGCAAAAAATACGGCACAATTATTCTCTATGCCCCTGCTCCTATTTGCCGTATTTTACTGATCAGTATTATACGGCTTTCTACGGCCGTACAAAATCGCAGCATGCTGCGTTTGTCACCGTACTGCGCAAGAAATACGCCAATGAAAGTCTATGGAAGCGTGAAAAATACGGATTACACACGGACAAGCAGTGTGACTTGCGAGAAATACGCAGCGCTGTTAGAGAGAAAAGCCGGTAATTCAGTGCGGTGTACAGTAAAATCACACTGACAGCTTACAGTAGAATAGGTAGAATAAATGTGTACACATAGAATAGGTATATATATATATATATGTCATTAGACACATATATGTATATATATTAATATTTATTCCAGCGCTAGACAGCTTGAAAGCCGGAAATTCAATTACCGGCTTTTTCCTTCTCCTTCCTAAAACCCGACATGATTTGAGACATGGTTTACATACAGTAAACCATGTCTTCTCTCCATTTTTTTTGCAGATTCCACACTACTAATGTCAGTAGTGTGTATCTGCAAAATTTGGCCGTTCTAGCTCTTAAAATAAAGGGTTAAATGGCGGAAAAAATTGGCGTGGGCTCCCGCGCAATTTTCTCCGCCAGAGTAGTAAAGCCAGTGACTGAGGGCAGATATTAATAGCCTGAAGAGGGTCCATGGTTATTGGCCCCCCCCTGGCTAAAAATATCTGCCCCCAGCCACCCCAGAAAAGGCACATCTGGAAGATGCGCCTATTCTGGCACTTGGCCACTCTCTTCCCATTCCCGTGTAGCGGTGGGATATGGGGTAATGAAGGGTTAATGCCACCTTGCTATTGTAAGGTGACATTAAGCCTAATTAATAATGGAGAGGCGTCAATTATGACACCTATCCATTATTAATCCAATACTAGTAAAGGGTTAAATAAAACACAAACACATTATTTAAAATTATTTTAATGAAATAAAAACAATGGTTGTTGCAGTATTTTATTCAACGCCCAATCCAGTCACTGAAGACCCTCGTTCTGTGAGTAAAAAAACATAATAAACCAACAATATACTTACCCTCCGCAGATCTGTAACGTCCAACGATGTAAATCCTTCTGAAGGGGTTAAAACATTTTGCAGCAAGGACCTGTGCTAATGCAGGCTGCTCCTCGCTGCAAAACCCCAGGGAATGAGGCTAAAAATAGATCAATGATCTATATTTAGCTTTATTTGCGGTGAGGCGCCCTCTGCTGGCTGTTCATAGATCGTGGGAAATTACCTAGAAAGCCAGGGAGCTTTCTAGGTAATTTCCCACGATCTATGAACAGCCAGCAGAGGGCGCCTCACCGCAAATAAAGCTAAATATAGATCATTGATCTATTTTTAGCCTCATTCCCTGGGGTTTTGCAGCGAGGAGCAGCCTGCATTAGCACAGCTCCTTGCTGCAAAATGTTTTAACCCCTTCAGAAGGATTTACATCGTTGGACGTTACAGATCTGCGGAGGGTAAGTATATTGTTGGTTTATTATGTTTTTTTACTCACAGAACGAGGGTCTTCAGTGACTGGATTGGGCGTTGAATAAAATACTGCAACAACCATTGTTTTTATTTCATTAAAATAATTTTAAATAATGTGTTTGTGTTTTATTTAACCCTTCACTACAATTGGATTAATAATGGATAGGTGTCATAATTGACGCCTCTCCATTATTAATCTGGCTTAATGTCACCTTACAATAGCAAGGTGGCATTAACCCTTCATTACCCCATATCCCACCGCTACACGGGAATGGGAAGAGAGTGGCCAAGTGCCAGAATAGGCGCATCTTCCAGATGTGCCTGTTCTGGGGTGGCTGGGGGCAGAAATTTTTAGCCAGGGGGGGCCAATAACCGTGGACCCTCTCCAGGCTATTAATATCTGCCCTCAGTCACTGGCTTTACTACTCTGGCGGAGAAAATTGCGCGGGAGCCCACGCCAATTTTTTCCGCCATTTAACCCTTTATTTTAAGAGCTAGAACGGCCAAATTTTGCAGATACACACTACTGACATTAGTAGTGTGGAATCTGCAAAAAAAATGGAGAGAAGACATGGTTTACTGTATGTAAACCATGTCTCAAATCATGTCGGGTTTTAGGAAGGAGAAAGAAAAAGCCGGTAATTGAATTACCGGCTTTCAAGCTGTATAGCGCTGGAAAAAATATTAATATATATACATATATGTGTCTCACTGACATATATATATATATATACCTATTCTACGTGTACACATTTATTCTACCTATTCTACTGTAAGCTGTCAGTGTGATTTTACTGTACACCGCACTGAATTACCGGCTTTTCTCTCTAATATATGTGTCTACTGACATATATATATATATATATATATATATATATATATATAGACAGTATATATATATTTTCTTTTCTTTTTGGGACACATGGATCACTTCTATAGCGGTATGTTGGTTTTGCTAGCCTGCGAGAAAACCACGCAGTACGGATGCCATACGGATTACATACGGAGGATGCCATGCGCAAAAAACGCTGACACACCCTGCCTACGGAGGAGCTACGGACCACTTTTTTCGGGACTTTTCAGCGTATTACGGCCGTAATATACAGACCGTATTGTTTTACGCTGTGTGTGACGCCGGCCTGATGCTGTTGGTGGATGAAGGACAACTGGCAGCAATGGCAGGTCTGTGTTGCCGTCGCCTTCTCTCTACACATAAATGAAAGAAAAGCAATGTTTTAAAAACAAAGAACAGGGATTCCAGAGCCCACCAAAAAAAAAATAGCGCGCAGGGTGGCCAACCTCCTCATAAAAGCGTGCATCGCCCAATTCCCCCATACTGGTACTTGCCTCGCCTTGTCTCCGCACGCAACTCAGCCAGAAGGTGTGGATTTTTGTGGCGGAGGTCGGCCCATTTCTTACGCAACTGCTGCGCACTCCGGCGGACGCCAAACCTCCTATCCAGCATTTTCCCAATGCGACGCAGCACCTCCTGCTTATGTTGGTTCGGGTGTGCTGGGATAGTCTTCTGGCATTCATAATCAAGGGCATCCATGCGATGTACCAAAAACCGGAGCTCGGTGTGCCCCAAAGGGGCAGATCTCTGTCTTCCAGCCATTACAGATAAAAAGACGCTATAAAGCAGCACCTAACCACGCCCAGAGGAAGTCCTTAACTATGCATTTCTCCCGCGCGATCCGCATCGCTATAGCGTTGCCGTTTATGGACAGCGTCACTTTTGTGACGTCTGAGAGTGACAGAAGGAACGCACATAGTAAATGACGCTCGAACGATGTAGATATTACGCCGGTGCGGCACGTAATGTGCGCTCGTGGTATATGACGGCGTGATGACGTTACAACGTTCCTGCGTGCCTGCGCTACCTTGCTTTGCTTCCCTGACATCCTTAAAATGGCTGCCAGGCGACGTGATTCTCCTATGGGTGTCCCAGAGCTAAAGTTCATGATTAGCATTATGGATCGGATGCGTTACGAAACCACAGGGCTGGTGCTGCACCGCAACCAGCACAAGGATGAAGTCGTACGTGTGGTGTCTGAGGGCCTCAGGAAGCAGTTTGGGATAACCAGAAGTAAGGCCCAGATTGTGAAGAAATGGGGCGATCTTAAATCCAAAAGCCCAGCGCGCCTGCAGGAGCTTCGCCGCGAGATCCGCAGTGGTGAGTACGCAGGTACCCAAAAGTATTGCACGCCGAAGGGTTAGTTGGGTGTGTATGTGGTGTGTATGTGGCCCTGCTATGGTGCAATAATGAAAGGTGCAGAGCACTATGTGGCCCTGCTATGGTGCAATAATGAATGGTGCAGAGCACTATGTGGCCCTGCTGTGGTGCAATAATGAACGGTGCAGAGCACTATGTGGCTCTGCTGTGTTTCCACAATGAACGGTGCAGAGCACTATGTGGCCCTGCTGTGGTGCAATAATGAATGGTGCAGAGCACTTTTTTGCCATGCTATGGTGCAATAATGAATGGTGCAGAGCACTTTTTTGCCATGCTATGGTGCAATAATGAATGGTGCAGAGCACTATGTGGCCCTGCTATGGTGCAATAATGAACGGTGCAGAGCACTATGTGGCTCTGCTGTGTTTCCACAATGAACGGTGCAGAGCACTATGTGGCTCTGCTGTGTTTCCACAATGAACGGTGCAGAGCACTAGGTGGCTCTGCTGTGTTTCCACAATGAACGGTGCAGAGCACTAGGTGGCCCTGCTGTGGTGCAACAATGAACGGTGCACAGCACTATGTGGCCCTGCTGTGGTGCAATAATGAATGGTGCAGAGCACTTTTTTGCCATGCTATGGTGCAATAATGAATGGTGCAGAGCACTATGTGGCCCTGCTATGGTGCTATGCTAACAGACCTTTTTTTTTTTTTTCCTTCACAGAGGCAAAGAGACAGCGTCGCCGCCACGAGGCATCCCACACCACCTCAGATATTGCTGTGCCCTCCGGGTCAACGGCTCAACAACCCAGTAGGTTCACCCAATAATGTGATTATGATTTGTTGGAAGGTACCCTCCCCCCCCCCACCTGCAGTCACTGTTACCATTTATGTAAAAAAAAATTTTTTATTTTTTCCCTTCACAGAGGCAAAGACACAGCGCCGCCGTCGAGTGTACCAGGCCTTTGACACGGACTCAGATCCAGACTTGCCCTCCGTGCCTACAGATCCTAGTAGGTTCCCACAATAATGTGATTTGAATCTGGTGGCAGGTCCCCTATTCCCCCCCCCCACCTGCAGTGACTGTTGCCATTTATGTAAAAAAAATTATTTTTTTTTTTCCCCTCACAGAGGCAACGACACAGCGTCGCAGCCACGAGGCTTCCCACCCCGCCTCACATGTCCGTGTGCCCTCTGGGTCAACAGCTGAACAACCTAGTAGGTTCCCACAATAATGTGTTCAGGATTTGGTGGCAGGTCCCCTCTTTTTCCCCCCCCCCGGCAGCAAGTGTTGCCATATATGCCAACAGACCTTTTTTTTTTTTTTTCCCTTCACAGAGGCAAAGACACAGCGCCGCAGCCACGAGGCTTCCCACCCCGCCTCACATGTCCGTGTGCCCTCTTGGTCAACAGCTGAACAACCTAGTAGGTTCCCACAATAATGTGTTCAGGATTTGGTGGCAGGTCCCCTCTTTTCCCCCCCCCTCCCCCGGCAGCAAGTGTTGCCATATATGCTAACAGACCTTTTTTTTTTTTTTTCCCTTCACAGAGGCAAAGACACAGCGCCGCAGCCACGAGGCTTCCCACCCCGCCTCACATGTCCTTGTGCCCTCTGGGTCAACAGCTGAACAACCTAGTAGGTTCCCACAATAATGTGTTCAGGATTTGGTGGCAGGTCCCCTCTTTTCCCCCCCCTCCCACGGCAGCAAGTGTTGCCATATACATGCCAAAAGACCTTTTTTTTTTTTTTTTTTCCTTCACAGAGGCAAAGAGACAGCGCCACCGCCGACAGCACGAGGCATTCGACACCGACACAGATCCCGAAGTGCCCTCCGTGCCTCAACATCCTAGTAGGTTCCCACAATAAAGTTATTTTGATTTTGTTGCAGGCCCACTCTTTCACCCCCAACCTAAACCCCCCCCCCAACTCAGTTTTGCTTACTTTTTTTGTATTTATTTTACTTCACAGAAGCAAAGACACATCGGGAGACTACTGTGTTATTAATGTTATGTTTTTTGACCCACAGCTGTCGTCACTGTCAACAAGGAGGATATTGAAGCCGGCATAGAAAAGTTACTCCACACTATGGCACATATTCAGGAGCAGCACAATGTGGCAATGGAGGAGCTGCAGAAGCTGCGGGACATGTGCCAGCAGTTGTAGGCGGGCCAATAATCCATATTTTGTTATTACAATAAAAATATTTTGTTAAACTATCATTCCATTTTTTTTGTATTACGTAACTGTACATGAATTTGTTACGTTAATTTGTGCCCTCATACAGTGCTGTGATTGAGACACACCAATCAAAAAGTAGTGATAGAATTTATAATAAAAGCTTTTATTTGAAACATTATTTTAACAAGACAATAAAATAAAAAGGAATGTAAAAGAAGCTAGGAAATCACAAATTTTGATACGACGATTGTTCCCGCTGAAAACTTTGGTGCCTGATGGGCGAAGCCATATCTAAAGGTATTGGCGTGTAGGAGTTATTAGGGGGTGGATAGCCGAAGTGGGAAACGTGAGCATTGTGTCGCATCGATGTCTGACACTGTGACCAACCATTGTAATTTGATGGCTCTGTCCGCTGTATTGGCCGGGAAGAGACCAAACAAGTGTTCTTGTCCAAATCGCCATCAGTACCCTTGTTTACTGCTTCCAGAATCAGACGCTCTGCTAGTATTCTTTGGTTGTCGTCCATTTTTGCCAGTTTGTCAACCACATAGTGTCCAAACCCCTCTAACGCAGGGCTAACATTTCTTGTCAACACCTTCTTTGCAAGGCTCAATAGTTCATTTGAGGCGTCTGAGGTGCTTTCCGTTTTCTTGGACCTTGCCTCGATTGAGTCCTGGCAGGTGCAGCCTCCACTAAATCTGTTGTCGTGCAGTCCTGTGAACAGTCCAGTGTACTCTCCTGCGCACTGTCATCCTGGGGGGGGGGGAAAAAAAACAAGTTATGAACCCGGCAACAAAAAGTAGTACCACCATAACCGCATCCAAACTATATATTCGTAGTAGGTAACAAAAAGATTATAATATATTTGATGCTTAGTAATATTCTTTAACCCTCCCTTTTATTGAATACTTTGAACTACACTGTTCTGACTGCTATGGGAACCTGACCAATATTTTAGAGTCTAAATAGTCTCAACAAGAGTACATCGGCAGCTTGAAGCGATACTATTTTCTATATTGCTTAGATGGTATGGTTTACATATATCGCCATTTCATACATATTAAGTTCCCCATATAATACTTGACTGCGACAGGGTTACTTATGTGTACATGTTTTTGTAACAACTTCAAACTGATGTGATAATCAGAAGTATAAAACCTAAAATGCAGAGAAACATTATGTAATTATAGGACACATTGGTGAACTTTCGTCCAAAGAGCTACTTACTTGTTGCCCTTGTGACTCCTGCTCGGCGTGGTTCTCCGAAACTATTGGTTCCACAGGTGACAACAACCGAAGACACGTGGAAGTCCGTGGCACCTCTTGCTCAAAATACCAAAGTTTTGGCACATAAACTTCTTCAGTGGAAGCTCCGGACCTTGTAGTCTGAAGAACCTTGTTCAGCTCCTTCCTCCACACCGTGCGGAGCGCCTGGATTTTCTTTTTAATAACTGCTTCGTTAGCTGCCTCATCTGGTGCATGACGATTGTAAAGCTCAATGAGCTGTAAGTAACCCTCCCTCCTCTTTTCCCTGTTACAATACTCAGGAGATTTGATTTTCCAGAGGCAGGGAAAAGACTGATAAATCTCGATGAAATCCCTGATGAACTCCACACGATTAGACATCTGAAAAATAATTATAAAAAAAAATTACATGGTTGACAAAGAGTCCTATTAACAATACTTTTGACAGTGTGCCAAACGCTTAACAACAGCAGCCACACAAAGCGCTCATGCCTACCATCGCTTCTTCCATCTGCCACGCCATAGGCCACCATAACCCAAAACAGTGTACCGCCCACTTCCCTACAGCAGCCACACAAAGCGCTCATGGTGACCATCCATTGTACCATCTGCCACGCTCTAGCTCAACAGACACAACCGGTCATAAGCAGTCACAACAGCGTACCATCCGCATCGCTTCAGCGGCGGAACGAAGCGGTCATGCCGACCAAACTGCGTTCCATCTACCACGCTGTAGCCCACCAGTCACGACCAGTCACAACCAGTCACAACAGCGTACCATCCGCATCGCTTCTTCCATCTGCCGCGCCATAGGCCACTACCGCCCGCTTCCCTACAGCAGCCACACAAAGCGCTCATGGTGACCATCCATTGTACCATCTGCCACGCTCTAGCTCAACAGACACAACCGGTCATAAGCAGTCACAACAGCGTACCATCCGCATCGCTTCAGCGGCGGAACGAAGCGGTCATGCCGACCAAACTGCGTTCCATCTACCACGCTGTAGCCCACCAGTCACGACCAGTCACAACCAGTCACAACAGCGTACCATCCGCATCGCTTCTTCCATCTGCCACGCCATAGGCCACTACCGCCCGCTTCCCTACAGCAGCCACACAAAGCGCTCATGGTGACCATCCATTGTACCATCTGCCACGCTCTAGCTCAACAGACACAACCGGTCATAAGCAGTCACAACAGCGTACCATCCGCATCGCTTCAGCGGCGGAACGAAGCGGTCATGCCGACCAAACTGCGTTCCATCTACCACGCTGTAGCCCACCAGTCACGACCAGTCACAACCAGTCACAACAGCGTACCATCCGCATCGCTTCTTCCATCTGCCGCGCCATAGGCCACTACCGCCCGCTTCCCTACAGCAGCCACACAAAGCGCTCATGGTGACCATCCATTGTACCATCTGCCACGCTCTAGCTCAACAGACACAACCGGTCATAAGCAGTCACAACAGCGTACCATCCGCATCGCTTCAGCGGCGGAACGAAGCGGTCATGCCGACCAAACTGCGTTCCATCTACCACGCTGTAGCCCACCAGTCACGACCAGTCACAACCAGTCACAACAGCGTACCATCCGCATCGCTTCTTCCATCTGCCGCGCCATAGGCCACTACCGCCCGCTTCCCTACAGCAGCCACACAAAGCGCTCATGGTGACCATCCATTGTACCATCTGCCACGCTCTAGCTCAACAGACACAACCGGTCATAAGCAGTCACAACAGCGTACCATCCGCATCGCTTCAGCGGCGGAACGAAGCGGTCATGCCGACCAAACTGCGTTCCATCTACCACGCTGTAGCCCACCAGTCACGACCAGTCACAACCAGTCACAACAGCGTACCATCCGCATCGCTTCTTCCATCTGCCGCGCCATAGGCCACTACCGCCCGCTTCCCTACAGCAGCCACACAAAGCGCTCATGGTGACTATCCATTGTACCATCTGCCACGCTCTAGCTCAACAGACACAACCGGTCATAAGCAGTCACAACAGCGTACCATCCGCATCGCTTCAGCGGCGGAACGAAGCGGTCATGCCGAACAAACTGAGTTACATCTACCACGCTGTAGCCCACCAGTCACAACCAAGCACAACAGCGTACCATCTGCCACATTGTAGCCCTCCAGTCACAACAGTGTACCATCCGCTTCGCTTCAGCGGTGGAACGAAGCACTCATGCCGTCCATACAGCGTTCCATCCACCACGCCCAAGCGGTTTACATACCTCGAAGCAGCGGTGCAAAGCGTGGTATATTCAGCGAAGTAGAAAATTCCAATGTCCAGGTCCACCAAGTGTCCAAGTACGAAGTGAAGAAAGGAAATTTTGAAAGCAGTGAGGTGGCATTGGGAACAATAGCGCTCAGGTGACAAATTTTCCAACCAATTGTGTGCACAGAACCTTTGGCCTATCAGCACACTAGCTAGTAGCACAACACGCCCCTAGTGAACAACGTCACGCACAGATTATGCAAAATTTGCTCTGAATCGTCGTGTGTGACACGACCGTACGACTGTCCCATACGACTTCTACATCGCAAATACGTCATGAATTTATCGCTTCAGCGCCGTGCATCGTGTAGTGTGACCGCAGTCTACGATGTTTGAAACGATAATTAAGCGACGATGTAACGTCACAAATCGTGCCGTCGTAGCGATCAAAATTGCACTGTGTGACGGTACCCTTACTCTGTCTAGTGTGTAGGCCAGTGAGACAATAGTTCCACTACTACAACAAGACATCATGAGAAACACAAACAACTAACACTACTCAGCTAGTCCTAAAGGAAACTCCATTCATGCAACAGAATGAACACCTCAGCTTATCCAGAGATAGGCTTCTTCATCGAGGTTAGTATAGAAGATCTATAATCAGTAAGAAATGATGCTAGCAGTAGGTTTATATAGTGGAACATAATTAGCAGCTGTATTTGTGTGACATGTGCGGATTTAATATTGAACTATTGCAATACCAAAGTGTGCAAAAATTCTATATTTTTTCCAACACACAATTTGTGAGGTAGACAATTGCGATTAGCATCCTGGAATGCAGAGATTTTAAATTTGTTGAAAGTCAAAAATATGTTTTGCCCATCTCACAAGGCAGAAAGCACACTCACTGAGATGCAAACATTAGTTTCAAGATTTTCCCAAGCCAAGACCAAGCTCCTATAGTGACCGAATATCCCATTATGGCTTTTCAGTCGAAGAGTATTACTGTAAACCTTAGCTGCCTAGAAATACTTTATGTTATAATGAGGGTAAAATGCTTATATTTGTTGGTGATCTATCACAGAAAAAAGGTTAAACAGTCACTCTTATTTGATTTTATTTACTCAAAATAAGTCCTCAATTATGTCCTAACTAGCTTATATATTTCTGGAGATTAATACTTTATTTTTATGACCTAACCCAGTTTTATTTCACAATGTCATAAAATTACACTGTAACAGCACAAAGATGAATAAAACTTGGCACTCAATGTGAGAAGAAAAAGCTTCTTAATTTATTGATGCATCCAGACAAACAAAACTGCTAAACGTTTTCAGTCCACACCGGACCTTCGTCAGAGCATTTCTTTGACATTGACTGGATATAGAAGCTACAAGGTCTGGTGTGGACCGAAAACGTTTAGCAGTTTTGTTTGTCTGGATGCATCAATAAATTAAGAAGCTTTTTCTTCTCACATTGAGTGCCAAGTTTTATTCATCTTTATTCTACGGGGTGGACACCCTACTTGAGCACCACCAACCCCTACATCGATCGAGTGCCGTGTTTTCTAATTGTATACTGTAACAGCACACACATTTATCTATATCTATTGTTTAGGTTCTACAATCTTTTGTGATCAGTTATTAAAAACTGAATTAAACACCATTTTATTATTTTAGTTTGGGTCTCAATCCTGCTTTAAACCGAAGTAAACCAATTGTGAAAATCCTATGTATTGGGCAGCAAACACTGGGCAGGACTGGAAAGCGAAAAGCTTGAGCTCATTTTTGCTGCCTTGCAGTTTAGCATGCTATCAAATGTTTTAACTTATTTTTTTACACCTCTAAATTTCTTCCTACTATGACCACTAGCTAATAAGAAAATTACTATTGGGAAAAAACAAATACTGTATGTATTCTTCTTACATGCTATAAATAATGCTCCTATTTCATTGCCGAAATCTACATAATTTTGGATAATTCTATTCATCAGGTATACTCTTTGAGAAATCTGTTAAGTTATAAAATCATACCTAAAAATTATTTGATGTTCATAGATGGCAGAAATGTATTCTTTTTCACTACAACTAAAAAGCCAGTGTGTGAACTCACAGGTGGGGCTTACTTAAGCTATTGCTGAGCTAACAGCATGAGACTTTTTCAGCGTGGATGCATAATACCCAGTTGTAGTACAGTCCTTTGTTAAACATATAGTAGTAGTACAAGAGAGATGAACTTTAAGTACTGATCCCATCAAAGTAAAGGCTGAGCAACACAGACAAGAAGCTGCAGAAATATATTGCATCTTGGCAGGTGGGATCACATCCTTCTAACTTAATCAGCTGGATTGTGTATTCTTTATATATATACTCATGAATGAAACAGCATATTTTTTTCCCAATGTGACATTTTTCTTAATGTGAAAATACTGTTGCCTGATATCAATGAGGTCTTTTTTTCCCTGGATATTTCAATGGTGTTCTTTAAATGCATTTTAGATGATTTTATTTCTAATGTTTTTAATACTACATTGGAAAGCCCAACAGAGAAAAATACAAAATAAAATGCTATATATTATATAACTTTAACTTCACTATATAACTTCACTAGAAACCAAAATTCCGCATATGTACATATTTTTAGAAATTCTTCTAGAGTCCTAGCACATATAAGGCTGTATTTTAACCTTTTCTTAAACAATATAATTTAAAATATAAAAAAAACACTATATAGGAGAACTGCACATTTTACAGGAGCATAAATTTGTTTTATGACCACTGTATTTCAAAATGAGAATTATGAATTATGGGTTATGCACCCCATTCTTTCTGTGTTGATTGTGATTGATCCAGGCTGCTTTACACACATACAGCAGCCCTGCTCTTCCCTAGGCTCTGTTTGATTGTGCACCTGTGTCTGAGCCTGTCTCACCTTTCATCTGTGGTGCTGGTTAGGCAGTGTGGAGGTTGGACCTGAAATGTCTATGTCCAGACCTGGTGAACATTTATCTGTGCTTGCCCTTTCTGGCGCCATGGGAGTGATTCAGAAACGCTTCAGGTACAGTTTGCATTTAATGTGGTCTTCCTTTTAATGCATTTAGGAGGCTGTAATGGCACAGCGAATATAAATAACGTAGAGTAGGACTGCCCCATTATGAGAATGCCTTGGCATGGCGGAGTGGCTCAAAGAATTGATCAATTGTTTGCTAAATGTCTCATTTTGAAACACAGAAATCAATATGTGCATGCACACTTTATGTATTGCGTTCTGACCATAAACAGCGCTGGCTACTCCCCCTTTTTATTTTGACATTGGTTTGTGGCTGACCACCATTGTTGCCGTGCACGCTAGGTTATGCATGCCTTTCTGTGTTCATTGTGATTGATCTAGGCTGCTGTACACACATACAGCAGCCCTGCCCTAGGCTCTGTTTGATTGTGCACCTGTGTCTGAGCCTGTCTAACTCTTCATCTGTGGTGCTGGTAAGGCAGTGTGGAGGTTGGACCTGAAATGTCTATGTCCAGACCTGGTCAACCTTTATCTGTGCTTGCCCTTTCTGGCACCATGGGAGTGATTCAGAAACGCTTCAGGTACAGTTTGCATTTAATGTGGTCTTGCTTTTAATACATTTAGGAGGCCGTAATGGCACAGCGAATTTAAAAAATGTAGAGTAGGACTGCCCCATTATGAGAATGCCTTGGCATGGTGGGGTGGCTCAAAGAATTCATCAATTGTTTTCTAAATGTCTCATTTTGAAACACAGAAATCAATATGTGCATGTGTACTTTATGTATTGCGTTCTGTCCATGAGCAACGTAGGCTTCTCCCCTTTTTATTTTACCATTCTTTATATACAGTGGGGCAAAAAAGTATTTAGTCAGTCAGCAATAGTGCAAGTTCCACCACTTAAAAAGATGAGAGGCGTCTGTAATTTACATCATAGGTAGACCTCAACTATGGGAGACAAACTGAGAAAACAAAATCCAGAAAATCACATTGTCTGTTTTTTTAAGATTTTATTTGCATATTATGGTGGAAAATAAGTATTTGGTCAGAAACAAACAATCAAGATTTCAGGCTCTCACAGACCTGTAACTTCTTCTTTAAGAGTCTCCTCTTTCCTCCACTCATTACCTGTAGTAATGGCACCTGTTTAAACTTGTTATCAGTATAAAAAGACACCTGTGCACACCCTCAAACAGTCTGACTCCAAACTCCACAATGGTGAAGACCAAAGAGCTGTCAAAGGACACCAGAAACAAAATTGTAGCCCTGCACCAGGCTGGGAAGACTGAATCTGCAATAGCCAACCAGCTTGGAGTGAAAAAATCAACAGTGGGAGCAATAATTAGAAAATGGAAGACATACAAGACCACTGATAATCTCCCTCGATCTGGGGCTCCACGCAAAATCCCACCCCGTGGGGTCAGAATGATCACAAGAACGGTGAGCAAAAATCCCAGAACCACGCGGGGGGACCTAGTGAATGAACTGCAGAGAGCTGGGACCAATGTAACAAGGCCTACCATAAGTAACACACTACGCCACCATGGACTCAGATCCTGCAGTGCCAGACGTGTCCCACTGCTTAAGCCAGTACATGTCCGGGCCCGTCTGAAGTTTGCTAGAGAGCATTTGGATGATCCAGAGGAGTTTTGGGAGAATGTCCTATGGTCTGATGAAACCAAACTGGAACTGTTTGGTAGAAACACAACTTGTCGTGTTTGGAGGAAAAAGAATACTGAGTTGCATCCATCAAACACCATACCTACTGTAAAGCATGGTGGTGGAAACATCATGCTTTGGGGCTGTTTCTCTGCAAAGGGGCCAGGACGACTGATCCGGGTACATGAAAGAATGAATGGGGCCATGTATCGTGAGATTTTGAGTGCAAACCTCTTCCATCAGCAAGGGCATTGAAGATGAAACGTGGCTGGGTCTTTCAACATGACAATGATCCAAAGCACACCGCCAGGGCAACGAAGGAGTGGCTTCGTAAGAAGCATTTCAAGGTCCTGGAGTGGCCTAGCCAGTCTCCAGATCTCAACCCTATAGAAAACCTTTGGAGGGAGTTGAAAGTCTGTGTTGCCAAGCGAAAAGCCAAAAACATCACTGCTCTAGAGGAGATCTACATGGAGGAATGGGCCAACATACCAATAACAGTGTGTGGCAACCTTGTGAAGACTTACAGAAAACGTTTGACCTCTGTCATTGCCAACAAAGGATATATTACAAAGTATTGAGATGAAATTTTGTTTCTGACCAAATACTTATTTTCCACCATAATATGCAAATAAAATGTTAAAAAAACAGACAATGTGATTTTCTGGATTTTTTTTTCTCAGTTTGTCTACCATAGTTGAGGTCTTCCTATGATGTCAATTACAGACGCCTCTCATCTTTTTAAGTGGTGGAACTTGCACTATTGCTGACTGACTAAATACTTTTTTGCCCCACTGTATGTTAGTGTTCTTAGGGAGTAAGGTCACTCATTTGGGTGAAATGCAACCCCACAGATGAAAAGTCTCTGGATGCTTACTCTTAGCATGACACAGGAGTCATGAGAGCTCTCATGGTACTCTGGAGAATCATTCTTCCAGATGTCCAAAGCATACAAACAAATGAATACAGCAGCACTCTCTGTAAAGTAAGGTGCATGCATGCAAACATTGAATACAGGAAATTTAGATTGTATTACTGCTATTTACAATAAGCCTAAAAGATGAAGGTACTTTGCTCACAAATTGGCCAAATCACATGACCCCATGGCAAGGCATACAATTCTTTGATGATATCCTAGGCCTAAAATGTATTAAACATTCCTCTCCCTGGCGAAAAACCTGCAAATTCAAAGTACAGGTACTGCAGGATTCAGTATTGATTAAAACAACCTTAGGCTGAGAGCAGAAGGGCTTAGTTCAATATTGAGGCAGTCACCAACATCAGTAGAGCACATTTACCAAAGAGTCTGAAAGGGGCTTCCTCACAGAACATAACTGCAAAAAGTGCAGGAATTAGACTGCAGACGACTGGGATAAAGTTATATTCTTTGATAACATTCCATTCAGACTGTTTGGAACATCTGGAAGAATAAGTGTCTGAGGTCGAAAAGATATGCACTACAATGAGTCCTGTGACATACCAACAGCTAAGCTTCCAGAGACTATTCATGTGTGAGGTAGCTTTTAATCCAAGGGAGTGGGCTCACAGACAATTTTGACTAATAACACTGACATAAATAGAAAATGCTATAAGTGATAACGAAGTGTCTTGGTGAACAAAAAATTGATATATTGGGTCCATGACCAAGAAATACCCAGATGTCAAACCCATTGAGAACTCTTGGTCAATCCTCAAAAAAGTGGATGGACAAACAAAAGCACATAAATTGAGAAAAAACAATGAAAAGCTTATAATTGTGCTTCATTATACCAAAGAACCGTAAAAGATCTAAAAACACTGAAGTAGCAAATCTTGTGGAAAAATGAGTCAGTCTCAGTCTCAACACGTTTTGGTCCCAACCGTTGATAATGTGTTTTGGTCAATATCCTCAGTATCAAATCTCAAATTTTGTACATTGTTTTTATTGTTTAATTTCCTGAGTTTTTTTATTGAATATCTTTTAAATAACTACCAAGAATTAAAGTGTGCTTCTAATTCTACGTTTCCCTCTCTTGCAAAGAAAACAAATGATATCTAAAGAGTATTATGCAGATTATATAAATTTAAAAATGTAAACTTTAAGTAATTTAGTGTTAGAAGCCAATTCTTTATCTACTATATAATTGTCTAAGGGTCACTTCCGTCTGTCTGTATGTCTGTCTGTCTGTCTGTCACGGATATTCATTGGTCGCGGCCTCTGTCTGTCATGGAAATCCAAGTCGCTGATTGGTCGTGGCAAAACTCCCACGACCATTGCCATGACCAATCAGCAATGGGCACAGTGCAGCGGCAACATGGCCACTCCTTCCTGCCCGCAGTCAGTGCCCGCTCCATACTCCCCTCCACTCAGCTCTCACACACGGTTAATAACAGCGTTAATGGACCGCGTTATGCCACAGTGTAACACACTCCATTAACACAGCTATTAACCCTGTGTGACCAACTTTTTACTATTGATGCTGTTTGCAGCATCAATAGTAAAATGATCTAATGTTAAAAATAATAATAAAAAAAGGTTATTTTCACCCTCCGACGTGGCGCTGTCCTCGGCAGTGCAAGCGGCTGGTTCTGGTGCTAAGGATGCTATGCGAGAAGGACCTTCCATGACATCACGGTCATGTTACCGTGACTTCATCACAGGTCCTGCGCTCATACCAACCCTGGGACCGGAAGCTGCCGTATACACTGCATACAGGTGCCAGGACTACAAGGGGCCTACGGAAGGTGAGTATGTGTTTATTTTTTATTTTAAGTCTTTTTAACCACGCATATAGTGCCCACATTGCTATATACTACATGGGCTGTGTTACATACTGCGTGGGCTGCGTTATATACTACATGGCTGCTATATACAATGTGGCCAGTGTTATATACTATGTGGGCAATGTTATATACTGTGTGGGCTGCATTACATACTACATGGCTGCTATATACTACGTGGGCAGTGTTATATACTATGTGGACAGTGTTATATACTGTGTGGGCTATGTTATATACTGCATGGCTGCTACATACTACGTGGCCAGTGTTATATACTATGTGGGCAATGTTATATACTGCGTGTGCTGTGTTATATACTGTTTGGGCTGTGTTATATACTGCGTGGCCACTGTTATATACTGCGTGGCCTGTATTAACGCATCACGTATTCAAGAATATGTTGTGGCCTGTGCTATATACTATGTGGCTGCTATATACATACTTATTCTAGAATACCCGATGCGTTAGAATCGGGCCACCATCTAGTTTTACAATTACTAACTGATCATTTACATGTTTGTCAAATATGTATTAGGTGATCTTCATCTCTTTTGTAATTTTCTTTAACAAATGAGTCGAGGTGTCATATTATATCACATTGCTATGCAAGTTCATGAAATGTTATCTCGATAACAACCAATTAATGGGTGTTACAGAACCCTGTTTGCGTGGTGCCTGACCTAGTGGGTTAATTATTAAAACAATTTCACTGTTTATATTATACCTGTTTTAGCCAAATCTATTGATTTTGTGATCAAAATAAGTGTACCAAAGAAAAGTTATGTGTTTTACTCACAAGAATATTTTCATATATGCTTATTCTCCGACACAAACTAAACATTAATATTTGCCATAGCAGTAAACTATTGGTAATGCTTGTTAAGCCTCATTAGTAAGCTTCTGTGTTTTGAAATGTGAATCTTTGGTAGCACTTAGATTTGCTTTATTGCTGTCCTTTTAACAGAGGCATATTTGCTTCAATAGGGAAATTTACAGCATAGACTCAAAATGGTTCTGCATTAAACAAATGAGGCACTATAATTACTAAACCATTGTTAATTTCAAAATATTTCTAGTTTTTTTTAGAAAATGAGTTTTCTGTGCCATGCATGAAAAATATTACCTGTGACCTATTCTTAGAAGATCAATTAAGATCAACCTAATTGCAAGCTTTTAATTACGCTTTAAAAACGTGCTGAGTCATTCAACACATTTTGATGCAAACTAGTTGTTTTTTTTAGCCTTTTTATTTTTTTTTAGCTATGTTCTGTTAAATTTTGTTCTTGATGCAGTGTCAGAAGATAAAAATAATGTACTGTATTCTTGTGTTCTCTTAGATGCAGCTGCTGTGGCAGATATTTTAATACATATAAGATGTAGTACTAAAAAAAACTATGCCCAGAAACTGCTGATTTGTATTTCCTTTTTTATCTCTTGATAAGAAACAACAAGATATTTGTAACACGGGAAAGCTGAGAATAAGAATATTCCTTGAATGCACACCCTGCAGAAATGCTTTATCTCTAATGTTAGAGCCTAATCAAAGTAGTTAAACTAAACCAAAAAAGTCAGCACAAGACTATAACATGAAAGTTACAAATATTTGTAGCTCATTAATTATTATGTATACCCCTTCTCACATGTAAAGTGCCATGGAATAAATGGTGCTGTAATAATAAATGATAATAATAATAATTCAAATTTCATTTTAATTTCATAATATATTGATTGTGGTTTGAGATGTATGTAGAGATAGACTGTCAAGTTTAAAATCCACTTATAAACTGAACTTCATCTTTATGAATATACCTGTACACCCAGATAGGATATCATGAGAGAAATAGGATCTATCATGGCCAATCCAGAATTGAATCATGTTTTGGGAATTGTTAATGTAAATAAAATGACACCTTCCTGACATGCGCCGTACTAGTACTGCTCTGCCGGAGGTGCGTTCCCGCAAACAGCAGTACTAGTACAGCAGCACAAATGCGTGGTCTCACGGTGACCGCCACAGCGATAGAGTGTGGGTGTCAGCTGTATATGACAGCTGATACCCCGCAGCAAACACTGTGATCGGTGCTAATGCTGATCGTGCGCAATTAACCCCTCTGATGCCGCTGTCAGTAGTGACAGTGGCGTAGAGAACAATTGCGCAGGGAGGGGGCTCCCTGCGTGCTCCCAACGGAACAATGCAATGCCATCACGTTGTTCCAGTGGTCTCCATGGTCTCCAAGATGGCCACGGGGTCCTTCCGGGTCCTTCAGTGAGGTGGTTGTCATCACCAACTGAGAGCAGGCTGCGACAAGCCTCCTACACTGCCTGTCAGATTGCTGATCTGACACTGTGCTATGCAAGCCCCAAATAAAGAAAAAAAATATATTTTTCCAACAAATCCATTAATTTTTGTAAATCAATAAAAAAAACAATAAAAGTACACATATTTGGTTTTGCAGCGGCCGTAACGATCCGCTCTATAAAACTGCCCCACTAGTTAACCCCTTCAGTGTACACTGTAAAAATGAAAATAAAAGCAAGGTAAAAAACAATGCTTTATCATGATACCGAAAAAACAAAGAGTGCAGTAAAACACTATCAAAAAGACTGATGTAAATAAAAATGGTACCAATGAAAACATAATATTGTCCTGCAAAAAGCAAGCCACCATACAGCTCCATCAGTAGAAAAATAAAAAAGTTATAGCTCTCAGAATAAAGCGATGTAAAAATAATTATTTTTCTATAAAATAGTTTTCATTGTGTAAAAGCACCAAAACATAAAAAACTATAATTGAGGTATTGCTGTCATGGTACTGACCCAAAGAATAAAACTGCTTTATCAATTTTACCACATGCGGAACAGTATAAACACCCCCCCAAAAGAAATTCCTGAATTGCTGTTTTTTGTTAATACTGCCTCCCAAAAATCAGAATAAAAAGCGATCAAAAAATGTCTTGTGCCCAAAAATGGTACGAATAAAAACTTAATCTCGTCCCCCCCAAAAAACAGACCTCATATGACTCTGTGGGCCAAAATATGGATAATTTATAGCTCTCAAAATGTAGTGATGCAAAAACTATTTTTTTGCAATAAAAAGCATCTTTTTTGTGTGTGACATCTGTCAAACATAAAAAAACAGCTATAAATAGTAAGTCAAACCCCCCTTTATCACCCCCTTAGAGAAAAGTAATAACATTTTAAAGAAATGTATTTATTTCAATTTTTCCATTAGCATTATGGTTGGGGTTAAGATTAGGGTTGGGATAAGGGTTAGGATTAGGGTTGGGGCTGGGGTTAAGGTTAGAGTTGGGGCTAAAGTTAAGGTTAGGGTTGAGGCTAAAGTTACAGTTAGGGTTGAGATTAGGGTTAGTGTTGGGATTAGGGTTAGGTTGGAATTAGGGTTAGGATTGGAATTGAGGTTAGGATAGGAATTAGGATTAGGGGTGCATTAGGGTTAGATTTGTGGTTATGGTTAGGGTTGGAATTAGGGTTAGGGGTGTGTTGGGGTTAGGGTTTGTGGTTAGGGTTTTGGTTAGGGTTGGGATTAGTGTTAGAGGTGTGTTGGGGTTACGACTGGAGTTAGAATTGGGGGTTTCCACTGTTTAGGCACATCGGGGGTTCTCCAAACGCGACATGGCTAGTGTTGAGCGATGCCGTCCGATACTTGAAAGTATCGGTATCGGATAGTATCGGCTGATACCTGAAAAGTATCGGATATCGCCGATACCGATATCCGATACCAATACAAGTCAATGGGACACCAAGTATCGGAAGGTATCCTGATGGTTCCCAGGGTCTGAAGGAGAGGAAACTCTCCTTCAGGCCCTGGGATCCATATTAATGTGTAAAATAAAGAATTAAAATAAAAGATATTGATATATTCACCTCTCCGGCGGCCCCTGGACATCACCGTGGGTAACCGGCAGGCTTCTTTGTTTAAAATGAGCGCGTTTAGGACCTGAGAATGACGTTGCGGCTTCTGATTGGTCGCGTGCCGCCCATGTGACCGCCACACGACCAATCAGAAGCCGCGACATCATTCCTCAGGTCCTAAATTCCTAGAATGAGGAGTTTAGTGAATGAGAATGACGTCGCGGCTTCTGATTGGTCGCGTGGCGGTCACATGGGCGGCACGCGACCAATCAGAAGCCGCGACGTCATTCTCAGGTCCTAAACGCGCTCATTTTAAACAAAGAAGCCTGCCGGTTACCCGCGATGATGTCCAGGGGCCGTCGGAGAGGTGAATATATCAATATTTTTTATTTTAATTTTTTATTTTACACCTCACTATGGATCCGATACCGATACCCGATACCACAAAAGTATCGGATCTTGGTATCGGAATTCCGATACCACAAGTATCGGCCGATATCCGATACTTGCGGTAACAGAATGCTCAACACTAGAAATGGCGTCTGATCTCAATTCCAGCCAATCTTGCATTGAAAATTCAAATGGTGCTTCTTCCCTTCTGAACTCTGCCACGTGCCCAAGCAGTGGTTTACAGCCACATATGGAGTATTAACTTACTCAGGACAAATTCCACAACTTTTGGGGTCCAATTTCTCCTGTTACCCTTTAGAAAATAATACATTATGGGTGAAAAAATTATTTTTGTGAAAAAATATGATTTTTTATTTTTACGGCTCTACATTATAACGCTTCTGTGAAGCACTTGGGGGTTCAAAGTGCTCACCTCACATCTAGATAAGTTTCTTAGGGGGGTCTACTTTCCAAAATGGTGTCACTTGTAGGGGGTTTCCACTGTTTAGACATATCAGGGGCTCTCCAAACGCAACATGGTGTTCGATTCCAATTCCAGCCAATTTTTCATTGAAAAGTAAAACGGCGCTCCTTCCCTTCTGAGCGCTGCCATGTGCCCAAACAGTAGTTTACCTGCATTCCAAAATTGTGCTGATGTAAAGTAGACATGGGGGAAATGTTATTTATTAACTTATTAAAAAAGGTCACACTGGCGCTCAACCCTAGAAACAATAATCCTTAGCTGCTGGAATCAGGACAGAGTTGGTGCCAAAATCTGTCTATAACAACATTCAAAACATATTGCTAAATAGATGCAATGCTTGAGGATAAATCGAAATCCACCGGCCCCAAGAGCCAAGAGCCGTATGCAGCTGCTGGCTTACCTGTATAGATTGGGCGCTGTAGCGTGCGATGTAGTTGTTAAGGTGCCAGATGCAGACTCACTGGCTTGGTGCAGACACCTGGGGCTGCGGCGCTGCATGTATCAGGTGGTGGAGCGTAGTGTAGAGCCAGGAATACCCCAGCATCCCTGGATACCATGCGAAACAAAAAAAGATAGCCGATATGCTCCACCTACTAGTGACGTCACACTCAGGATGGAGCGCTGTGGCACTCAAAAAAGGAAGGGGGAGCTAACCAACGTGTTTCAAAGAGCCTCGCTCTTCTTCTTCAGGGTTACCGCTCCCTAGAATGTACCTTCCATATATACTCTCTAAGTGCGCCTGTATACCACCCCTCATTTTAACCATTGACTGCCCAGCAAGTGCTTATGCATCTGTGTATTTATACCCAGACTTATCCATCCTGTATGTTAATATATAATAATATATATAAGAGCCTTCACCAGTTCATTTGCTGTTTTGTCATAGGAAAATTATATAAACATGCCTATTTACACAATATTATATATATTTTATATATATATATATATATATATATATATATATATATACAGTATATATATATTATACCGCTATATATACGGGCGCACGATGCTCAATCATTACTATGACCTGGTGAACTATGCTTATTACTTCTTCAAAAACATACTACTATTGCACCCGCTGGTTGGTGAAGTGCTTAGATTTTTCTGGCGCTCTTACTTTAGAGTTCCCATCTATATCTCTGACTGACATGATTTAGTAGAAACCCATGAGGGATCCATTTACTATAATGAGGCAGCAGAGTTACTCTGGACTCCATCTAACCTGCTTTGGGCCGTCCCTCTTTTAAGAAGTGCACAAAACTGTGGCCGATGGCATTGACGAATCATAGGTCAGACGGTGTCTACAGCACCTCCATCTGTCTCATTATTATAAGGAATCTCCTGCTGGTGATTCTATCTAATTCACGTATTTCAGAGATTTACACGGAAACTCTGGTGTAAGCGCTCAGCACAGAGCTCAGGCTAAATGTGCACATAGCCTTACTGCGATCTTTGGGAGGCAAAATGAAAAAATCAACAGCAAGTGAAAAATTTATTTGATTTATTTTTTACGTTGTTCCTTGTGTGGTATAAGGGATTAGTTGACTTTTTTCTTCAGGTCGGTGCCATTACAGCAATACCAGATTTATATTGGGTTTTTATTTTTGGCAGCTGTCACACACTAAAAGATGCGTTTTATTGCAAAAAATAGTTTTTGCATCATCACATTTTTAGAGCTATAATTTTTACATATTTTGGCCCACAGAGTCATGTGAGGATTTGCTTTTTGCTGGACACGTTGACGTTTTTATTGGTACAACTATTGGGCACATGACATTTTTTATTGCTTTCTATTCTGATATTTAGGAGGCAAAATGTTAGGCATAGTGATTCTCCTGCTGCTTGGGATAGATCCCAAGCCTTTTCTGCTTCTGTGGTCTCCCATTCAGCTTCGGTGCTGCTGAGCATAGACATCGGTCCCAGCATCTTGCTCAGGCTTCGATTTGTACATTTGGTTACTGCTGGCTCTCCAGCCAAGTCTATGGTAACCAGTGATAGGCAGCAGCGAATGGACGCACTGGAGTTTAACCCTCCGTCACATACAATATTCGGACTAACGAGTTCACATACAATGTGCCTGTCAGGCGCCTGCTGGAAAAATACCTATAATATCTAATGTTTGCAATTTCAGTGCTCTAAAAGTGATCAGTGACCTTCATAGGGATGTAATAAAAGAGACTACACATAACAGTTGCAAAAAAAAACATTTACTTAACATAAAACTAATAACTATGAAATACAAACTTTTCAAAACGCCCGCCAAATAGTCCCCAGTTCGACTCTCTCAAAAAAATGTACAAAGAAAATTTTTGAACACAAACTTAATTTTAAGGTACCTTAAGTACTATTAAAAGCATATTCAATCAGAAGTAGATGCTGAGGTTTCCCCAGAAAAGTCACACTTGCAGAGCAAATAGCAAGAATTACACACCATTTTTGCATGTGTCAGGCAAATTGCTTTATGACATTTGAGACATTCATAATTTGAAAGCCTTCTGGTTCCGCTTTCCGTTTGGCAGGTGGTGCATCTCCTTCTTTTGTGAGGTGGTGCAGATGGTGACTTTTCACCATCATCTTCTGGGCGGAACCTTTTGAGCTGAACTTGAAGGCGAGAGGGGATACCGATTGTTTTCACGCTTCTCCTGCGTAGCTCTCCAAGTACTAGTTCATGGGCCAATTTTTTCAGATACAATCGTCTACGGAGTGGTTCAAGCTTGTTTTCAAGATAAATTACTTGTGAATTTATACCACCCAAATTCAACATAGCAAAAAATATGACCATTGGCCAGCGTTTGATGTTTCTGCTGACGTTGAAAGTGGAGCACATCTGATCTGCTGTATCCACACCCCCTTTGGTGGCATTGTAAAATGTAATTATCTCCGGTTTTTTTTCTGCCCCAGTCCCAGGATCGATGGCAGCATCATCATGAAGTGTTGATAGAAGAAGTACGATTTTTTTGGCATGTGGTACATAGGAAACTAAAGCCTTTCCATTATGGAATGCAAACATACTGCTGTACTGTTGTCTCTCTTTCACACTTACAAACTGTGGCGGCAATTCCCTTTTGTTTTTTCTTACAGTTCCCACATATGACAGCTTCTGAATTTTCAGATAATCAATCAGATCACAACTTGTAAACCAATTGTCAGCTGTAATATTGCGACCCGATCCAAATAAGGGTTCAGCCAGTCTTTTTACAACATCAATGGGTTTGTTGCTCACACAGTAAGGACCGTCTGGTTGTTTTCCTGCATAAACATCCAGGTTGTAAGTGTAGGTCTTACTGGCATCAACAAGGGCATACATTTTTATTCCATATTTGTTTGGCTTTGATGGAATATATTGACGAAAGGCACATCTACCACAAAAACCAGGGAGCATTTCGTCAATAGTGAGATTCTCTCCAGGGTAATAACTTTGTTTACAGTTTACAACAAATCTTTGAAATATATCACGAATTGGAGCAAGTCGGTCATGTGTTTTGCGTTCGGTTCGGGTAGTTCTGTCGTCAAACCGAAGGCAACGAATTAGAATCTTGAATCTGTTTATGGACATAACAAGGCTAAATTTTTCAACTCCATCCCCATCTTTACCCCAAAGTTCCTCCAAACTTTGTCTATTTGCCCTATAAGCTCCTGCAAGGTACAGTAATACAAAAAAAGCACGCAGTTCTATTTCATCTGTGGGCTTGATGGTTCTGTTGCAGATGTACTTGTCCTTTATAATGTCTATATATTGGTTGGTATATGTGACAATAGAGTCCAGAATGTCATCTGTAAATATACTGTTCCAGCATTCAACTGCAGTTTTTGCATTACGTGCAGTTCCTATTACTGCAGGAAGGTGAGTAATAATGTTTAAAGGTTCCCTACGTTTTTTCTATGATCCAACTTCTTCATCCTCACCACTGTCACCATCTTGCTCTGTTTCAGAATCCAGGACACATTCTTCCACCTCATCATGAGAATCAATCTCACTTTCCTCTCCTAAATCCTCATTCAGTGTGAGATCTCTATCATCTAACAGCATGTTTGTTACTTCCTCAACATCAAGTTGTTTGGATAAATTGTACATTTTCCTCTCCATTTCAGCAGATAATCTGAAGCAAGAGAAGGAATATGTTAGGGAACTACTGTATATGCCTGAGCAGCACACTTTCTTTTATAAAATCTCCCTTATTTCTATGAAATATCCTCACATTTTGTGCTATACATTCATAAAACAAGCTAAATAAACTATTGTGATGAATAAAAACATAAAATACCAACCTTACTGAATGTGACGTATTCACATACAATGAGCCTGAGAGATCTGTGCAGCTATATCCTCTCCCCTGAAGCTCTGAAATCCAACTGTGATATCAGGTTTCACAGACCTTCAAGAGACAGGAGACTACCTGGAGGGAGGGGGTTTCCTCACAATCTGGTGAGGAAGGAGAAATGAAAGTAAAAGAGAAGCGCCTGTCAGATCAGTTGTATGTGACGGAGGGTTAAGTCCAGAAATCACCTTGCTGAGCATGTTTCTGATGTGGCGTCTACCTATTGGTGGTTGGAAATCTCCGGCTCTGGTGATGTGGTAGCTCCAGATTGTCCCACGGACGATGCATCAGCCAACTGGGTGTGAGTGTTTCGGGTGGAGTCTTTTGTATGAAAGACTTCCAAAGCCGCATGTGGGTGTGTTAGAATCTTTTATGTGTGGCTATGCGAGTGGAGACTCTACCACTCTGTCTGCATGTGTTTTGTGTCTGTCTAGCTTTGGGACTGTACAGGTAGGCAGGCAGCTAGCATCAGTGGGAGCAATTAGCCGCTTGGCTTAGCATCTGTTATCTACATGGGTGCGGTTATCACATTAGAGTTTCAGAGCAAGCTCAAGGGTATTATGCTCAGAATCTGTTTAGTTCTGTGTGCAATTGACACAGCTTAATTGCAGAGCAAGCTTTTTCCACCTGTTTTCCCTGTGACATTTAACAGGGCATAGCACATAGTATTCATTGGTTCAGTACCTCTCTGTGGAGTTTTGGAGTTTTTTATTCATTTTTATTTAGTGCAATCCGCCAACCCTGCAATTCAGAAATTTCTTCTTTTGGGGGCAGGGGTGAGGGAGGGGGGGGGGTTTATGCCGTTCCGTGTGTGGTAAAATTGATAAGGTAGTGTTATTCTTTGGGTCAGTATGATTACAGGGATACATCATTTATATATTTTTTTATGTTTTAGTACTGTGAAGAAACCAGATTATATCTTAATTACCCAGACAGCTACGTTTTTGCAAACCAATAAGAACCGACTTTTCATTTGTATATTGGCTTGTGCATTTAAATGTTTATGTCTGGTGGTTCAAGAAGACAGACTTGCAAACTGATACCATTTAACATACAGTGTAAGTCTGTAATAGTGACTTGTACATTGTGTGTGTCTATCTTTGTTTATTGATGTGTGCTGATATGCAAATTGTACATTGAATTCCAGAACTAGCTTGGTGACTTCTAAAGCACAGAAGGAAAGACTGTGCAAATAGATTGCATGGTCAAGTAGTACTAGGTGATCTCATCACCATTGTTTGCCATATCTTGATGTTGAACTAAAGGACACTGGGTAATTCTAAAAATAGCTTACATGCCTGGGGTATAAAAAGACTGGGAGATCACATCCTGGGGAGACTGAAGTACACAGAGCTACCAGCAAGACATTCTGCAAACCTCACTACAGACAGAAGAACGGACTGCAGCCAATTCATCATGGCACCATCACGAGGGACACTGGTCTAGGATTCTATAGGATACAACCTAGGGGTTTTCGGCTCCGGTTGGAAGGACACAGATCTGATCCAGTGACCATCTCTGCACCATGGATATGTTTGGAGAAAGACAAGGTTGGGACCCGCTGGTCGCCTGGTTCCATGGAGATGGTCCGATAAGACAGGTGGTGACTCTCGTGTCAACTGGCTTTGGACCTTGTATGGACTCTATGGACAGTTCTTGATCATCTCCCTATGCTTGTCGTTGCCCCTTCTCTGTGCGTTCATCCACAGATGGAGTAGCGACCCTGGGAGCTCTGACATCATGTCAACTGGCTTTGGACCTTGTATAGACTCTTTGGACAGTTCTTGGTCATCTCCCTATGCTTGTCATTGCCGCTTCTCTGTGCGTTCATCCACAGATGGAGTAGCGACCCTGGGAGCTCTGACATCATGTCAACTGGCTTTGGACCTTGTATAGACTCTATGGACAGTTCTTGGTCATCTCCCTATGCTTGTCGTTGCCCCTTCTCTGTGCGTTCATCCACAGATGGAGTAGCGACCCTGGGAGCTCTGGCATCATGTCATATTGGAAACACGTGGAGACGCAGTGATATTTTATATGCACCCATGTACCCATACAATTCCAGGCATGTTGGGAATGCTCTGTTTGCTATTGTGTGCTGTGGTTCAATAAAGTAGTGCCGCCTGGTTTTACCATAACCCTGTGTTGTCTGTGTAGTGTATTGCCCACTGGGAGATTGTTATGATACGGTGGTCCAGGAGCAACATGGAACGAGCTCTGAAGGAAGTGGTAACCGTACTGACCGCAGTCCCTAAGCTCAACACAACACTAGAAGTAGCCGTGGGATGCTCCTAACTCTCCCTATGCACCTCGTCACAGCCTAAGAGCTAACTACCCCTAAAGATAGAAGCAGGAAAGCTATCTTGCCTCAGAGAAAATCCCCAAAGGATAGATTAGCCCCCCACAAATAATGACTGTGAGTGGAGAGGGAAAAGACATACACAGAATGAAACCAGGATGAGCACAGGAGGCCAGTCTAGCTAAATAGATAGGACAGGATGGAATACTGTGTGGTCAGTATAAAACACAACAAAAAATCCACGCAGAGTTTACAAAAAATCTCCACACCTGACTAAAGGTGTGGAGGGTAAATAAATCTGCTTCCCAGAGCTTCCAGCAAGACAGAATTAATTCATACTGATAAGCTGGACAAACAAAGAAAGCACAGAACAGATAAGTCCACAGTCTATGGACAGAAAAGAGCAAGCAAAAACTTAGCTTTGCTGAACTGGTCAGGATAACAGGGAAATCCAAAGAGATGTGAATCCAACCAGGAACCATTTACAAGTGGCACTGGCTGAAGGAAAGAGCCAGGCCTAAATAGCCAAGCAGAAGAGACGATAAGTGGAGGCAGCTGATGACAGCTAACTCCAAGGAGCAGCCATACCACTTGAAACCACAAGAATGAGCCCAAGAGCAGAACTTACAAAAGTGCCACTTACAACCACCGGAGGGAGCCCAAGAGCGGAATTCACAACAGAGATAGAGCGGGCGTTCAGTGGTATGAGCCGTGGTCCATGCAGTCTTGCTAAAGACAGCTGGGCCAGCGGACAAGAGCACCCCCTGACCCCGCTTCTCCGTAACAAGTACTTTTATGCAATAAAAACTATTTTATAGAAAAAAATAATTATTTTTGCATGGCTTTATTCTAAGAGCTATATCTTTTTTTATTTTCCTACTGAATGAGCTGTATGGTGGCTTGTTTTTTGTGGTACAAGATTACGTTTTCAGTACTACCATTTTCATTTATATCTTTTTTTTATTGAGTTTTATTCCACTTTTTGTTTGGCTGTATGATGATAAAGCATTGTTTTTTTGCCTTTTTTATGGTGTTCACTAAAGGGTTTGACTAGTGGGACAGTTTTATAGGTTGGGTCATTGCAGACATGGCGATACCAAACGTGTACTTTTATTGTTTATATTTTTTCATTCAAATATTTATTTAGAGATACAATATCTTTAGATTTTTTATTAATATTTTTTATTTAAACAAAATTACAATTATTTAAAACTTTTTTTTTACTTTTTTCTAACTTTTTTCTTTGTCCCACTATGGGACAATTATATTTTGCAGGTTGATCCCTTCTACAGAATAGAGATGCAGCAGCATCCCCATTCTGTAGAAACTGTCAAACTGTGGGCATGATCAGCAAGTTTTCGAGGTTTGGTGACCCGGATCTTGTCATGATGACATTGGGTCATTATATCAATAATCAGGACCCCTCGTCTTGCCACAGATTATCCGATCCAAAGGAAAAGGGGCTGTCTGCCCTCTGCCGGCTCCCATAATGCTGTGATCTCGTTTGATCACAGCACTTTGGGGGTTAAAGTGGCAAGAGCAGTCTGTGACCACTCCTTGCACTTATTGCTGGGTGTCAGCTGTCAGAATCAGCTGACACCTGGGAGTTATTTGCCTGCGTACCCCCTGTGTGCATGGGCGATCGCACAGACAAAATAATCCATCCCAGGTAAAATAGGCCCAGGGCACATGGACAGAGCAAGGCTGCCACTAGGAATTTCAGGGCCCCATACTGTCAAAATTTTGGGGCCCCCTTGAAAATCCGCCCAGGCTCCACCTCCAGTTCCACCTCCACCCTAGCGCCACCTCCACCCCATGAACCTTCCACAGTTCCTCCACCCTCTCTTGGAAAAGCTCCACTTCTGGCGAATATCGGTCTGCACTTGGACCGCAGTGCATGGACCGGCCGCGGGTCTCCTGACCTGAACTCAGCAGCCTCACAGCATGTATGAATGAGGATGCTGGTCAGGAGATCGGCGTCCAGTCCATGTACTACTGTGGGAGTGCAGACCGATGGCCCCATTTCAAAAATTACACTGCCATAATAATAAAGATGTTTCCCGATCATAAATACCAACTTGCTTCAATAATTTCCCACCGCCCTTCCAAACCCCAACCAAAACTCATAAGCTACTGGATTATCCTGAGCTGCTGCCTGCTATAATTGGGCATTTGGTTTTGCAGCAGGTCAGGATCATCTAGTAGCTTATACATTCCACTCGCCTCCCCCTGGGCCCTGTTGGATGCGGCCCCCAGTCACCACTCACCTTCCCTCATCAGCCACACGATACCAGTACAGACACAGCCACAGTGAGCCACCTGAAGCCTCTTCTCACCGTAGACACTCACCTTGCTCACCCGCCCTCCACCTGATCTGCCTTCCGCCTCCACCTGCTCATCCGTCGCCCCCAGTCAGAAGAACAGAACAGCAAAAGCGATGACTTCCAAGACCACCCAACGTGAAACAGCGAGAAGGGGTTATATCACAGTGCCTACCAGATGGGGTCACACAGGGGAGAATGAGATACAGCTAATCACACGGGAGAGGATTAGATACACAGCTCAGCAGACAGTATCACATAGGATACGATTAGATACACGGCTCAGCAGACAGTATCACAGGATAAGATTAGATACACAGCTCAGCAGACAGTATCACAGGATAAGATTAGATACACAGCTCAGCAGACAGTATCACACAGGAGAGGATTAGATACACGGCTCAGCAGACAGTATCACACAGGAGAGGATTAGATACACGGCTCAGCAGACAGTATCACACAGGATAGGATTAGATACACGGCTCAGCAGACAGTATCACATGGGAGAGGATTAGATACAAGGCTCAGCAGACTATCACACAGGATAAGATTAGATATGCGGCTCAGCAGACAGTATCACACAGGATAGGATTAGATACATGGCTCAGCAGACAGTATCACACATAATGAAACACATGGCTCATCTCTCCACCCCCACGCTACCGCCCCTTCTCCCATCTTGCATGGCTCCTCCTTCATCCCCCCTATCCGCTGTCCCTCAAACTCACCTGTCCATCCCACACCGCACGGCTGCGCCGACATCCCTCTGGCTCTGTCCCGACGGTCATGTGCATATTCATGACCTTAATGAGTGGTACCACGTGACCACTCACTCCGGACGCCACAGACGCTGAGACCAGGCATCGCTGGAACAGGGTGAGTATCGTCTTCATGGAGGGTGGGTGGCAGGCGGGCAGGCAGGCAGGCAGGCGGGTGGCGGGTGGGGCCGGTCGGTCGGGAGGTGACCCAGGACTTTAAAAAAAAAAACCTTGCTCAGGTGCTGCCCCCCGCATCATCCCCGCCCTAGGCACGTGCCCTCAAGTGCCTAGTGGCAAATACAGCCCTGCTTGTAGTCCCATCGGACGATGTCTGCTACAGCGACAGTGATTGACACATTAGCCAATGATGGGACAGTAGTAGTCCCATCATCCGGCTAATGTGTTGAATGTAAAAAAAAAATATATATATATATATACATACATGCATACATACCACATACAAACAAACATACATACCGCATACACACATACTACATACATACATACCACATACATACATACCATATACATACATACCACATACTACATGCATACTACATACATACATACTACATATATACATACTACATACATACTACATACTACATACATGCTACATACTACATACATAGTACATTCTACATACATACTACATACATACTACATAATACATACATAATACATACATACTACATACATACTGCATACATGCATACATACATACTACATACTACATACATGCATACATACATACTACATACATACTACATACTACATACATGCATACATACATAACTAGTGCATACTACATACATACTACATACTACATACTTACTACATGTTAGGGCTAGCGGAACGCACAAAATAATAAGAAAGATAGAGTAAGGTGTGTTCGCAGCCCGGGGTCCACCGTGCAGAGATGGAACCTGCTGCCAAGTAATGATGGACTATATGGCGGTACAATGTGGATACACACACGGGTTAACTTCACCCTGTGTGAAAGAAGCAAACCCTGTTGCATCACAGGGCCGCGGTACTGCACCAAGAGCGCAAGCAAGGAGTCCCAGAACTCAATCCCAAGACACAGGATTTGAGTTCATATAGACCTCTTGCGCTTGACACCGCAACTGGGGTGTCAGAGTGAAAGAAATAATAATAATAAAGATGCATGAGAGTGCGTGCGGTGCCGCACTGGCGGAAGCAACTAACCACCCAGGCTTGGGTCAGGAAAGCACTGTGAAAGCGCACGGCACCGCACTGGTGGTCACAGCAATTAGACGCTGTTTTGTGTGTTACGTGCTGATGGCTAAGTCGGGTGCTAGATAGCAATCATCCACCTTACGCGAGCAGTCATACACAAGGGAGGTGATAATCAATGAACGACTTTCCCACATCAACACACACACGTTTACAAGTTTACACTAGCGCATGGCTGTGCGGTCATGCAAACCTTTTATAGCTGCAGCATGTACAGGACCTTCCCAGAAGGATCAATGGGAGGCTGTCACAGAAGTTGAGCACCTTCAGGACCTTCCTGGAAGACCTATGGGATCTACTGCAGTATCTGAGTATGTGACCCTCGATCTCCAACGGGAGATCTTGCCATGGGCATGCTCCGAAGGGGAAAAGCAGGACTTAGTCCCAAAAGCGTCTGCTCGCCACTGCCCAGCACTGGCTTCAATGGCAGAAGCTGGAAAAGCAGCAGTACCAATATGCACAGAGTGAGACTGAGCAAGACGCTGGGACCGACGTCTCCGCTGAGCAGATGCCACTGTGGCTGGAGGAGAATGGGAGACCACAGTGGAGATGGTTCGAGATTCCCCATGTGCAGAGGCGGGAACTCGACACCTAACATTACCCCTCCTAGGGCCCCCCAGACCTTGCCACGCTCGAAGGCAGCAATGAGCTGTGGAGCTTGAATGTGTTCAGCAGGCTCCCAGGACCTGTCCTCTGGGCCATAACCCTTCCAATCCACCAAAAAGAATTTTTTCCCACGTACCACCTTGCACCCCAAAATAGCGTTCACCTCATAATCATCCGTAGACGATGATGTCCGGGCAGATGACTCGGAAAACGGAGACATGTATACGGGCTTCAAGAGGGACACATGAAAGGTGTCGGTGATACCCAGGTATGGAGGAAGGGCCAGACGGTAGACCACAGGGTTAACCTGTTCGAGGACCTTGTAGATACCCAAGTAGCGAGGTGCAAACTTAGTGGACTCAACATGCAGCCTGATGTTATGGGCAGAGAGCCACACTATGTCGCCAGGAGCAAAGGTTGGGACCGGGGCACCGATGAGCATAGGCAGAGGACCTCATTCTCTCCTTGGAGACCCAAATGGCATCCTGAGTGCGGTCCCAAATATCCCATGCCTCCACAGCCCAGTCTGCCACCCTGGAGTCGGTGGAAGACACGGGCATGGGCACAGGGACACGTGGATGCTGGCCGTAATTTGAGAGGAATGGAGTCTGACTAGTGGAGTTGGCTACGGCGTTGTTAAGCGCAAACTCTGCCCACGGTAGCAAGGATGCCCAGTCATCCTGCCTGGCAGAAACAAAATGTCGTAAATGTGTAACCAGGGTCTGGTTGGCCCTCTCTACCAACCCATTCGTCTCGGGATGATATGCCGAAGAGAGATTCAACTCAATACTAAGTAGACGACAAAGCTCTCTCCAGAATTGAGACACAAACTGGGGACCCCGGTCACTGACAATTTTGTCCGGCATACCGTGTAGGCGAAAGATATGTTTGATGAACAACGCAACCAGAGACTGTGCAGAAGGTAGCCGTGGAAGAGTATTTTAATATTCTTCGTTTAACCATACTTAGTACTTACCATTCTTCAGCGCCTGCAAACAACATAAAATAATAAACCGTATACTACCTGTCCGCCGTAGTCCAATTAATAACGAATGTCCCACGATGATCTCCCCTATAGAACAGTGACATCAGGTGATGTCACTGCTCTATAGGACCCTCTGTGACACACTGACAGGAGACAATGGCTCTGGCAGTGCATCACTGAGGTTACTATAGTTCAAAGTCTCACTTTATGGCAATTGCTGCATGGGAAAATTTCTCACACAGCAATGCCAAAAGTGAGACTAGGGACTATTTTTTTTTACAGCGGCAGAGGAATACAGTGCGGAA
Organism: Ranitomeya imitator; assembly: GCF_032444005.1. Taxonomy (NCBI): domain Eukaryota; kingdom Metazoa; phylum Chordata; class Amphibia; order Anura; family Dendrobatidae; genus Ranitomeya; species Ranitomeya imitator. The sequence goes on from NC_091284.1 coordinate 636,172,101, forward strand.
GGATACCTTCCTCCTGTCATTGTGTTCCTGGAGCCCCTAGAGAGTGGTCGCCTCAGCTGATGCTGCCGTTCTCCACAGGAGATCGTCGTGGGACACTCATGGATTTCTGTGGACAGGGAGTATATTGGTTGTTTGTTATTTTAATCTTTTTTACAGGTGACACTGGCTTTTGGGAACAAAATGACAAGCAATGGCGAGTATGTACTCTATGTTTAATGTACTGTATGTCTGTATGAATGCATTGTATGTAATGTATGAATGTACTGTATGTAGTATGTATGTATGTAGTATGTATGTATGTTTTTTTTGCTTCATTCAACACATTAGCCAGATGATGGGACTACTACCGTCCCATTATTGGCTAATGTGTCAATCACTGTCACAGTAGCAGGCATCTCTTGTAGTCCCATCGGATGATGCCTGCACACACGCACAGACCCCTGGCAGCCTGCACCAAGCCCCGGCAGCCCGCACAGAGCCCCGGCAGGCCCGTAGTCCCATCGGACGATGCCTGCACACACGCACAGACCCCTGGCAGCCTGCACCAAGCCCCGGCAGCTTGCACAGAGCCCCGGCAGGCTCGTACAGTTCCCCGGCAGCCCACACAGAGCCCCAGCAGCCCGCACAGAGCCCTGGCAGCCCGCACAGAGCACCCGCAACCCGCACAGAGCCCCAGTAGACCCGTACAGACCCCCGGCAGCCTGCACAGAGCCCTGGCAGCCCACACAGAGCCCCGGTAGGCCCGTACAGACCCCTGGCAGCCTGCACAGAGCCCCAGGAGGCCCGTACAGAGCCCCGGCAACCCGCACAGAGCCCCGGCAGCCCACACAGAGCCCCGGCAGGCCCGCACAGAGCCACGGCAGCCCGCACAGAGCCCCGGCAGCCCGCACAGAGCCCCGGCAACCTTCACAGAGCCCCAGTAGGCCAGTACAGACCCCCGGCAGCCCACACAGAGCCTCGGCAGCAGCACAGAGCCCGGTAGCCTGCACAGAGCCTCGGTAGGCCCGTACAGATCTCCGGCAGCCCGCACAGAGCCCCGACAGGCCCGCTCAGAGCCCCTGCAGCCCACACAGGCCCCGCCCGCACACACAGACATGCTCAGTGTCTGCCCATGCACCGCCCACACTCTTCCCCCCTCTGGAACATGATGTAGAAGGACAGAAAGGGCTTATTTACATTCCGATAATTGTGTCCCATTGACTTGCATTGGTATCGGGTATCGGCGATATCCGATATTATTTGGTTTGGATATCGGCCGATCCAGTCCGATACCGATACTTCTGGATATTGGAAGGTATCGCTCAACACTACTGATGAAGCGAAATAACCAACTCCAAAAAAAAGTTTATGGCAAGTTACAGAGTGTGAGACTCAGGACAGTTCCTAAACATATCACACTGGTACATGCATCTAAAGTAGTTTTAACTAGTTATGGTTATGTGGGCAGCAATGACACTTTTTTATTGGATTTATTTTAAAGAACAAGCATTCTATAATTATAAAATAAAACATTTATTATCTATTAGCATCTGTTATCTACATTTTTATTGTTTTGTATTTCTCATTTCACTTGGTCTTCATATTCTTCCATTTCCATTTATTATGATGGTTATGCTTTCTGCACATGGCAAATTTGCTTGCTCTCTTTTATATCAGCAAAATAAAAAACAACATTGTTTTCTTTAGTTGATGGTATAAATCAACATCATTATATTTCTTACAGGGGAGCTGCAATAGATGCTAAAATTTTGTGTCCCAAATGCATAATTTTGCATGGGTTAGCAATGAATAGTGAGCAGCACAATTCATCCCTGTGGGCTCTATTTTCTAGGTCATTAATTCTGTTTACTGCACTCCAAAGAACATTTAAGATTGAACCATATGGATTCATGTAGATTCCATTCAAGACCAAATAATAGGTATGCCCCAAATAATATTGTTTTTAAATTAATCAAAGTTATACATAGTGTCTCATAGTCAGGTACTGAAGTAAAAAATAGATTTTCCTTTGGGATTATGAAAACTGCTCAGTATATTACAGTTCTTTATTTATGCTAAATAATAAAAATATTAAGTTATGCTAAAAAGTTAAAGCATTCATGAGTTTTATAAATATTTCATACCTCAGTCAGTGATTTTTATGGTATATGTAGAGCAGTTATACAGTATAATTTAGATTGAAAAAAAACTCATTGATTCTTCCACTTTTGTTTTACCTCCTGTATAAAGATGGTGAGTGAAAGTTTATTTCCAAAATCATATTTATTTGTTTCAAGGAAGTGGAGAACGGCAAATTAATTAGTATTTCTTTCTGTGAATAGAACTGTTAAGGCTATGTTCACACGTTCAGGATTTCCATCCTTTTTTTTTCCTGACTGAAACCGCAGGTCTCTGCAGAAAACGCAGGTGCGTTTTTTGGTGCGTTTTTGGTGCGTTTTTTGGTGCGTTTTTTAGTGCGTTTTTTAGTGCGTTTTTTGATGCAGTTTTGTCTGCAGATTGTCTGTGTTTGACAGAAATAAAGTTTACTGCAGTGGGGGGGAAAAAAAAAAAAATGATGTCATTTCCTTGTCCAACCCTTTTCTTCTTCCATCCTCCATTTTGGAACTTACACATCAAAATGAGTGGACGTGCAGAGCGTCGTCCAGATGACAGCCCACGGATCCAGCTCCGCACGCCACACCGGATTGCGATCCTGGGGTTGATGCTTCTAATTTTGAATCGACATGCATGTCAGGTAAGCAGATGTCTGTTTGTTTTATATATTGGGTTATGGGTACTTGTCCACATTCTGGAAACGTTGTATGTTTGGCGCTGCGTGTGGCCGCAGCGCCAAACATGCAGCGTCCACATGTCAGCATACTGGAGGTGATGTCATGAAATCACGTGTCCACTGTGTGTCATCCGTCAGCCCTGCGACTCCGGACATGCTGCGCGTCTTTTATGATCACAGCATGTCTGTGTTCCTTGTTGTGAAACTGCGGCTCCGCAATGAATAAAACAGGGCCCTATGCGTCGGGTGTGATGATGCTGGATTTGTACAATGAACACATCTGGCATCATTGCGTACTAGAATGGGGTGGGCCTTCCTGAATGTGGACACGTATCCTTACATAATCGACATTGTTTTCCTTGCATGTTTGATATATTTTTCTAATTGTTGTGTTTACGAAATATTTTTTTATTTTTCTATTTAGCGGCGGCAGAGAAGACGTGTGCAGAAACGATTGTGGGTGCACCCGCTTGTAGAAGACCGAACTGAGAAGGGGCACTTTCATGTGCTGTACAATGATTTGAGGAGGTAAGTAGAAATATATAGACTAATATGACTAATTTACCTTTTTTGGCTAGCAATACTTGTGAAGTAACCCTTTTTTGTTGTTCTTTTGCAATTTTCAGATATCCTGAAAAATTTATATCGTTTTGTCGGTTACCAATTATTGCCTTTGACAGACTGCTTACCATCCTGGCACCCCATTTAACACTGCAAGACACGGTAATGAGGAAGTCCATCTCTGCTGAAGAAAGGCTGCTCATCACCTTGCGGTAAGTAACAATTTTTGGGGGGAATGTTGTTAGGTCTGTATTTTACTTGTGTGTGTGTCCAGTATGTGTGATTAAACCCACCCAGTCCTCTTGTTGGACAGGGGGCACACATACACACACACACGTGAGATACGGGCGAGTGTTGCATGGTAAACCCCGGCTCTGCCGCCTGCACTCTGGAGCGGAGTCTGCACCCACATACCAATACATGGAGCCGCACGCTCCACAACGGAGTGCATGCAGCAGGTCCGGGGATTACCATGCAACACTTGGTCATATCTCGCATGCGTGTGTGCACAAGTCCCATCAGGCCTTTTATTAATGTTTTTTACACCCTTTGTGTTGTGCTGGGTGTTAATGCCAGCATTATTGAATGGTGCTGGACGCATATAATAGCGGCCTTAACTTGTGACATGTTGTAATTACCTTTTTGTGTGACATTTCTAATTTTCTTTTTTGTTTCTTTTCAGATTTTTGGCCACAGGAGAGAGCTATACATCCCTGCACCTCCAATTTAGAGTTGGTAAATCTACCATCTCTAACATTGTGAGGTGTACATGTACCGTCATCTGGCAGAAGTTGCAGCCCATGGTGATGCCTTCCCCAACCGAGGAGACTTGGCTGCAGGTTGCAGCAGGCTTTCAGTCTGTGGCCAATTTCCCAAACTGCATAGGTGCAGTCGATGGTAAACATGTTCGGGTTCAGCAGCCACCACGATCAGGATCACGCTTCTTTAATTATAAGAAGTATTTTTCAGTGGTCCTGATGGTGGTGGCTGATGCCCATTACAAATTTGTTGCCATTGACGTTGGTGCCTATGGTAGTACTGGGGATTCTCGGGTGTTGCGAACGTCACAGATTGGGATGCAAATTCTTCGAGATGGCGGCACGCTCCCAGCCCCACGACCTTTGCCGGGTTCCACACATCCAGTGCCGTTCGTGATGGTATCGGATGAGGCGTTTCCCTTAACGACAACCCTGCTGCGCCCATACCCACGAAGGGGACTGGATGCCCGACGGAGGATTTTTAATTATCGGCTGAGTCGTGCACGCAGATATGTGGAATGCACCTTTGGGATCATGACTAGTCAGTGGAGGATCTTTCACACTGCCATTCAGTTGGACACAGACACCGTTGATGCTGTGATAAAGGCTTGCTGTGTACTCCACAACTATGCTCGTGAATACAACACTGACGTTGATGTGGAGTACCAGCAGCCAGTATTTAATCCAGTTGACAACGGGGGTCTGGGTAGGCCGTCCAACTCTGGTGTGCGTGTGAGAGAATCCTTCACTGACTACTTTATGAGTCCTGAAGGTGCCGTGCACTGGCAATACTCCTGTGCTGGTGTTGAGCAGCCTGACCAGCAGAGAAGGATGCATCTACACTGACCCCCCCAGAAATGTTGCCGACATCGCTGATAACAGTTTTGACAACATCCCGAAGAATGAGAAACGCCAGCAACCAACACAAAAGTTTGAAAAAAAAATTTTTTGTTTCATGTTCCCAAAAAAACTGTGTTAAATAATTGATTGCAATATCAATAAAAAATCTATTTGGGTGTAATTAGTTTTTTTTTGTTTTTTTTGGCTACAAAAATTTTGGTGTTTTATGAAAATAATAGCAGTATGACGTATACAATTGTTAACACATCAACACATAAACCACTAATTGATAGCCCATAAACCCAGGATAGCGGCCTTGACCGCATTGTAATAAAGAAGAGAATAGTATGTTTGAAATATAATATATTTAAAAGAACACAAATTCTTTGCAATATTTACAAAAGATTTTTCAATTAGAAAAAACAAAAAAAAAGCCCCTTTCAAAGCCAACCGGCAACTGGAGCTAAAAAACAAACCAAAAAAAACTCGGTGCCACTGAAAATTTTTGCCCATGTTCAATTCAGAAAAGTATATTCTGGAGAATAGAGGAAATTTGATCCCTCTGATTGATATGGTGCTCCCCCCATATGCTGCGAACTTCCTCTATCTCCAGAAGTAACTTGGCTGTGGGCCAAATACTGGGGTCTGGTAGCTTGTGTTTCCGGTGTTCGGTGTCGGGGCCTGAAAAGTCCCAACACCCCCATCAGAACTTCATTGTATGGAGATATCGGAGCAGGGTCCTCCAGAGCAGTGAGGGACATCTGGACCATGGACATGAAAAGAGATTGTCTATCCGGTGGCAGGGAGCGTGTTTTTCTTGCCACAGTTAGTGCGAAGGAGTCGCAGTGGTCATCAGAACTAGATTTTTTTAATAGATCTAACGTGTCGCAAGCGATTTGGACAGTTTGGTCATCTTGGTTTTTCTTTGTTTTTTTTTTTTTTTCTCTGCTGCCACCGGATAGACAGCTCTCTTCTCCACTCTCACAGCTTCTGCGGAATCAGATGCTTCAGCAGCTGCTGAACTAGATGTTGATGCAGCAGCTGCTGAAGTGGATGCTGATTCAGCAGAAGCTGTGGGAGTGGAGGTAGAGATGGTCCCTCCCACTCCAGAGGAACTGCCTGCTCCATCCTCTTTGTCGCTGTCCTCCAAATCAGCTACCGACATGTTTCCTTCCGTCCTGTTGGAGAAAAAAAAAACATCAATTTTTCGCACAACATATTATATTTAAATAATCATGTGGAGTGGATTTTAACTTACTTTCTCAATGTCCTACTGGACACAAGAAACTGCAGCTCTTCGCTAAATGGAAATTTACTTTTGCTCGGCGAAGAGCCACTCTTAGAACATTCGTTCAGGAACTTCGTGAAACGGTCTCTGATTGAGCGCCAACGTTTCCTCACATCGTTATCTACCAAAAAAAGGTTACAAAATACAACAACATTTTTTGTGAGATCTAAACAAATTATATTTTTAATATACTCAAGGTTTACTAAATAAATTTAATTAAAATTACCAATTTGCTGCTGTGTACTCCCTGGATACTTGTCCCAATCTGGGATAAGGTCTCGTACAATTTTGGTCCAGGCTAGTTCCCGGAAACATTTATCCTTGTAGGATTCATCGGCTGGGTCCCACAAGGCCGGATAATCCCGAACCTACAATAAATACAATAGTGTCATCTCATAATCTATAGCGCGACCAAGTAATGTTACACAATTGCTGGAAATATTTCAAAGTAACCCCTAATAACTAGTGTTGAGCGATACCGTCCGATACTTGAAAGTATCGGTATCGGATAGTATCGGCCGATACCCGAAAAATATCGGATATCGCCGATACCGATATCCGATACCAATACAAGTCAATGGGACATCAAGTATCGGAATGTATCCTCATGGATCCCAGGGTCTGAAGGAGAGGAAACTCTCCTTCAGGCCCTGGGATCCATATTAAAGTGTAAAATAAAGAATTAAAATAAAAAATATTGTTATATTCACCTCTCCGGCGGCCCCTGGACATCAGCGGGAGGATCCGGCGTCCGGCACGGCTTCTTTCTTCAAAATGCGCGCCTTCAGGACCTGTGGAATGACGTCCCGGCTTCTGATTGGTCGTGTGCCGCCCATGTGACCGCCACGCGACCAATCAGAAGCCGCGACGTCATTCCTCAGCTAAAGTCCTAGAATGAGCGCCTTCTAGGACCTGAGGAATGACGTCGCGGCTTCTGATTGGTCGCGTGGCGGTCACATGGGCGGCACGCGACCAATCAGAAGCCGGGACGTCATTCCACAGGTCCTGAAGGCGCGCATTTTGAAGAAAGAAGCCGTGCCGGACGCCGGATCCTCCCGCTGATGTCCAGGGGCCGCCGGAGAGGTGAATATAACAATATTTTTTATTTTAATTCTTTATTTTACACTTCCGATACCGATACCCGATATCACAAAAATATCGGATCTCGGTATCGGAATTCCGATACCGCAAGTATCGGCCGATACCCGATACTTGCGGTATCGGAATGCTCAACACTACTAATAACTGAACACAAGCACAAACTGAAAACACAAACACCAATAAAAACGCTTGTGTGCAGTTGTTTTACCACTAGCTCTGTCGCCGTCAATCCTGAGTGGTTCGTGCGACAATCAACAACATTCATTAAAAAACACACTATAAACTGAAATAGTTAGGGTAGGGTTAGGGCTCATAACCCTAAGCAATCTACCCCAAAAGGGATCCTAAACATAACACAACCACAAAAGGGATCCTAACCCTACAGGGATCCTAACCCTAACCCTACAGGGATCCTAACCCTAACCCTACAGGTATCCTAACCCTAACCCTAACCCTAAAGGGATCCTAACCCTAACCCTACAGGGATCCTAACCCTAACCCTAACCCTACAGAGATCCTAACCCTAACCCTAACCCTACAGGGATCCTAACCCTAACCCTAACCCTACAGGGATCCTAACCCTAACCCTAACCCTAAAGGGATCCTAACCCTAACCCTAACCCTACAGGGATCCTAACCCTAACCCTAACCCTAAAGGGATCCTAACCCTAACCCTAATCCTACAGGGATCCTAACCCTAACCCTACAGGGATCCTAACCCTAACCCTAACCCTACAGGGATACTAACCCTAACCCTAACCCTACAGGGATCCTAACCCTAACCCTAACCCTACAGGGATCCTAACCCTAACCCTACAGGGATCCTAACCCTAACCCTAACCCTAAAGGGATCCTAACCCTAACCCTAACCCTACAGGGATACTAACCCTAACCCTAACCCTACAGGGATCCTAACCCTAACCCTAACCCTACAGGGATCCTAACCCTAACCCTAACCCTACAGGGATCCTAACCCTAACCCTAAAGGGATCCTAACCCTAACCCTAACCCTACAGGGATCCTAACCCTAACCCTACAGGGATCCTAACCCTAACCCTACAGAGATCCTAACCCTAACCCTACCCCTAAAGCTATTGTAAGGTGGCATTAAGCACGGTTAGTAATGGCGAGGCGTCAATAAGACGCCGATCAATTATTAATCCTAATAAGGTTTACTATAATATATGTGGACCCCCCTAAAAAAAAAAATGTGTTGGGGTCCCCCTATATTTTTAGGCCAGAAAGGCTAAGCAGACAGCTCTGGGCCAATATTTGACGCCCGGGAAGGGGTTAAAATACCCATGGCTGTTCCCAGGCTATGAATATTAACCCACAGCTGTCTGCGTAGCCTTTCTGGCACTAAAATATAGGGTGACCCGAAAAAAAAAACGTGTTGGGGTCCCCCTATATTTTTAGGCCAGAAAGGCTAAGCAGACAGCTGTGGGCCAATATTTGACGCCCGGGAAGGGGTTAAAATACCCATGGCTGTTCCCAGGCTATGAATATAAGCCCACGGCTGTCTGCGTAGCCTTTCTGGCACTAAAATATAGGGGGCCCCGAAAAAAAAACGTGTTGGGGTCCCCCTATATTTTTAGGCCAGAAAGGCTACGCAGACAGCCATGGGCTTATATTCATAGCCTAGGAAAGGGGCCATGGATATTTGCCCCCCCCTGGCTACAAATATAAGCCCGCAGCCGCCCTGGAAAAGGCGCATCAAAAAGATGCGCCAATTCCGGCACTTAGCCCCTCTCTTCCCACTCCCGTGTAGCGGTGGGATATGGGGTAATGAGGGGTTAATGCCACCTTGCTATTGTAAGGTGGCATTAAGCCCGGTTAATAATGGAGAGGCGTCAATGAGACGCCTATCCATTATTAAGCCAATGAAAGGGTTAAAAAAAAAAACACAAACACTAGAAAAAATATTTTAATGAAATAAAGACACACACTTTTTGACAATTCTTTTATTGCACGCTCAATCCATCCTGAAGACCCTCGACCTGAAAAAAAGGCAAAACAAAAAAACAAATTCATACTCCCTGGCCCTGTCCGCAGAAATCCATCGAGGGTCCCACGAAGATCTTCCATGGAGAACAGACACATCCAGAGATGTGTCTGCTCTCCACGGCTGCAGCAACACACTGACAGGAGCCATAGTTCCTGTCGGTGTGTCACTGCGCATGCGCGAGCGAGTTTACCGGCGGTCATTGACCCCGGTACTCTCGCTTAACGGCAGTGCTGCGTGGGAAAGTTCAACGCAGCTGTACTGCCGTTAACCGAGACGCCGGCGCCATTGAGCTCCGGGACAGTACGCGATACACTGCTAGGAGCTTCGCTCCTGGCAGTGTATCACCGGAGAGCAGGAGATCGGCGTGGGACACTCGGTTATGGATTCTGCGGACAGGGAGTATGGATTTGCTTTATTATTTTGGGATTTTTTCATTGAGGATCGAGGGCTTCGCCTACAAGTGTGGTGTATGGTGAGTATATACTCTATGTTATGTGTTGTATGTACTGTACTGTGTGTCATGTTTGTGTATTGTGTGTTTGTGTTTGGTGTGAACTTTAGTATTGTGCTAAGTCGCCGGACACAGGGACAACTCTCCCATCCTAAATACCGGATGGGAGTAGTAGTCCGATACGGCGACTTAGCACAATAGAGGCATATCGTCGCATGGGGACGGACACACAGACTTACCAAATCAATCAGACGCCCGACATCGATCCCCATGCGACGGTATGCCTCCATAGTGACAGTCTCTTCGTGATACAGTCGGGACCACACACGCCGCCCACGGACTTCCGCCCACGCACTTCCTCCCGCTTCCCCGAACTTCCTGCAGCAGCGGTTCTGCACATCAAACCGCAGTAAAACACGCAGATATATTTTTGATCTGCGTGTTTTACTGCGATTTTGACCTCACAATGGAGGTCTATGGGTGCAGAACCGCTGCGGTTCAGGAAGAAGAATTGACATGCTCCTTCTTTTTTCCGGGAGCTATTCAGCGCGGCTTTTTTTTTACAATTTCCGGACCATGTGCACAGTGTGTCCTGTTTTCCATAGGGTACAGTGTACTGTACCCTGCATGGAAAACAGCTGCGGAACCGCAGCGGCAAAACCGCCGCGGTTCCGCGGTAAAAAACGCACTGTGTGAACATGGCCTAAGACTGGTTCCTTTTTTACCAGCTGCTTCTTCCTTATGATTCCTGTAGGGTTTAGCAAAAACAATGCTTCTATTTTGGCTTTTATCCTAAGTCATATTGCAAGATTCGATTGTGACTTGTAGGATCGCTACTTCCAACAGGTGGCGCTATAGAGTTTAAGTCCTCATTCTCTCTGAAGAGTCAATTTGCATATCTATATTGTCTTATACTTTTAAATGTTTCTAGCATTATTTTTTGCATTTGCAGTCTTAACTTTGATGAGTAAAAAAAGGAAAAATCTTGTACTCCCCTCCTGCACCAGCACTTTCTAATGATGGCGGTGCCAGGTCTCCTGGTGCTTGCATGAAAGTAGTCACTGACCAGCTGTAGTCTTTATTATTTCATGAGAGCAGACTTCCGCTCTTACTGAATATTGACAAGCAGCAGGTATAGCTGCTGCTAGAAGTAATGTTTCCACCCTTCCAGTATCATCCATATAGTCTTCACCATCATTTTATGATACTTCATGGGATTAACGGTTCATAGTTCTCAAACACTAATAATAGAGATTGAAATTTCCATGTGTCTTCACTTATAATTAATATAATGGTATAAAATGTCTTCATCATGAGCAATAGGATTCTTTTAATGCATTCTATGATCTTAAAAGCTCTTATTGTCCACTAAAAACATAAGGATACGATACGATACGATACACTTTATTGATCCCGTGGGAAATTATGGTATCACAGCAGCACGACTTAAATCATAAAAAACATAAAGGAATTACATAGTTGACATGACAGTTGAAAGCTGATAAAATCTTTTAACAAAACATTACAATAAATTAATATAGATTTGTGAATGGCTTGGTATAATTAGCAAAATGGATATAAGAAAAGCTTTGATACAGTAAGAATTGATCTTTAAATCTGAAATTTTGAGCTTGTAGGAAGGATAAGCTTCCTACAGATGGTAACATTAACCTTAAAATTGTTTAGGTTCTTACTATTTTTGAAGAGGTTTGTTTATTCAAAGCTGAAAGTTAAACTCTTTAGCCAATATACCATGGGAACTACTGGAAAAAAAGAGAAGCAATAAAAATAGTAATGTTAAAAATCGACATTAGGTTAAATACATTACAACTAGTATTCATATGAGCATTAAATATAGAAATCCAAATGTAAATAGCTTGTTTTTTTATGTTAAAAAGATAAAAAATAAATATAAATAAATATACACTTTGCAACATTAAAATTGTAACATCAAGGGGAAAATCATTAAATGATGAAAAGTTCAGGGTCAATTGATGTGTTAATATTATGAAAATGATGAAAAATGAAAACAAAAGTTTCAAGATATCTCGATTTATTCACCATTGTGCATAGGTGCCATTCACAAAAATGCTTGCACTTACACACCTTGGCATGCTATCTGTGAGGTTTAAATTGTTGTCTGACAAATTTATTGCCTTGTTTGGGCATACAGATCATTAAAATCCACTGCTGTCAATTGCTGACTAATGAGGTACAAGATCTCCTTAATGGGAGGCAAAGGATGCTACAGACCATGATAGCATATCTATCTAGGTACTAGTATTGGTCACACTTTGTTACACTGCATGCACCTTCCCTGTGTAGAGCGAGCTCAGCAGTTGAGCCTGCTCCATACACCCTGGTTTGCTCCATGATATCCATATCCATAAAGAAGCATTAAGGGAATAATTAAAGTGACAAGTTTTTATGAAACTATCTTGAATGCTGGTTCATGATTCAACTTCATTAGTTCACTGAGGATAGCTGAAGGAATCAATGAATTACAGTTTCAGGACAACTACGCGGATTGCCTTATCTTATAATATAAATTAACTACCATATAGCACAAATTCAAGTTAGTGGGGTTGGATGCAGTTCCTAGTATAGTTGAGAGGAGCAAAGCCACTATGCAGGGAAAAATGCTAAGAATACTAGAATTGCAGCAAGAGATAATCAGATCAAACTGTAGAAGGAAGAGTTTGAGTTGAATTAGCTGAAATTTGTGGTTTCCCATATTTTCAGTTTTGATTTGTGGTTCCCAAAATTAAACTGTACTGGCAAATTTATCCCACTGCCGAAGCATTACAGAGTGGGCTAATGTATTTTTAAGTGGCTGTGTGGGGTTTACAATAATGTCTTGCCGCCATGACATTTAGTGGATCATCATACTTTGTACAGTGGTGGTTGTTACCTGGGTCATCACAGATCAACAGTTCGCAGTGGAGCTCAGTTTGTACATCATAATCGTATTCCATTTCCAAAGTCACAGAGTAACTCTCTCTCTCTTGTAAAGTGTAAGCTCTTATTATCAGCAGAGTCCGCTCTCTCCTGTGTAGTGTGTAAGCACTTATGGGCAGCAAGGTCCTTTCCTAAAGAATGTAAAGAATGCAAGCTCTTATGGTCAGTAGTGTTTTCTATCTATCTATCTATCTATCTATCTATCTATCTACCTATCTATCTATCTATCTATCTATCTATCTATCTATCTATCTAAATATCTAGACAAAACTGAAGACACCACTCCCAAAATAGAAAATTGGAAAAATGTAACAGCCCATTATGAGGGCACTGTTTTGGTCCAATTGAGGAGTGCTACCTCCATTTTTGTATGTAAAGTATACTGAAGGATTGGTTTATGCCTGGGAGACACTCCACCCCTGCCTTGATTTTTTTTACTCTATCTATCTATCTATCTTCTCTCCCCATGTGTATTTTCCGAGCAATTAAAACCTTTTTCGAAATTGAGAATTATGCAAACTTATTCACAGTGAATAAAATTTGGAGAGAAAATTAGAGTTTCAAAACATCTATTGATTAGTGATTGTCGAGCATGCTCGACACTGCTCGATACTCGATACACTGCTCAATACTCAATATTCAATCAAGCATTTGGGTGCTGATTGAGTATTGAGCAGTACCGAGTATCGTGTGTGTATATATATAGTACCGACCAAAAGTTTGGACACACCTTCTCATTTAAAGATTTTTCTGTATTTTCATGACTATAAAAATTGTACATTCACACTGAAGGCATCAAAACTATGAATTACCGCATGTGGAATTGTATACTGAAAACAGTGTGAAACAACTGAAATTATGTCTTACATTCTAGGTTCTACAAAGTAGCCACCTTTTGCTTTGATGACTGCTTTGCACACTCTGGGCATTCTCTTGATGAGCTTCAAGAGGTAGTCACCGGGAATGGTTTTCACTTCACAGGTGTGCCCTGTCAGGTTTAATAAGTGGGATTTATTGCCTTATAAATGGGGTTGAGACCATAAGTTGTGTTGTGCAGATTTCTGGTGGATACACATCTGATAGTCCTACTGAATAGACTGGTAGAATTTGTATTATGGCATGAAAAAAGCAGCTGAGTAAAGAAAAATGAGTGGCCATCATTACTTTAAGAAATGAAGGTAATTTTTAGGGCTAGCAGAATGCACCGAGTAAAGGTAGGAAGCAACAAGGTGCGTTCGCAGCCCAGGGTCCACTGTGCAGAGATATCTGCTGCAAAGTAATCATGGATAAACTCTGAGCTCACACATAGGTTTAGCTTTGCCCCATGTGAACTGAAAGCGATCTGTTGCCGCACAGAGTCGCACCGTACACAAAAACTATAGCCCTAACTAGTGTTGTGCTTGCAAGCAAGGCAACGGTTAATTGCCCCCACTGACGCTAACTGCCTGCCTGAGTGTACAGTCCCAGCGCTACAGTCTCACATCACATTTATATAAAGAGTGGTAAAGTATTCACTGGCATAAGCCAAATATATTTGATACTAGCACGGCCATGCGAACCTTTTATAGTTGCAGCTCTTTCAGGACCTTCCTGGAGGACCAATAAGAGCTGCTACAGGGCCTAACTGTGTGACTCCCGACCTCTAATGAGAGGTCCTCCCGTGGGCATGCTCACTGTGTGCAAACCATGACTTAGTCCCAGAAAAGCCTGCTCGCCGCTGACCAGTGCTGTCTACAAAGGGAGAGCCTGGAAAGGTATCAGTAACCCTTTGCACAGTATCAGGCTGAGCCAGACGCTGGGACTGGCGTCTCTGCTGAGCAGGCTCTGCTGCGGCCAATGTAGAAAGGGATACTGCAGCAGACGAGGATGAGATTCCCCCTGTGCAGCGGTGGGAACTCGACACCTAACATTACCCCCCTCCTTGGGCCTCGCTATGCTCAAAGGCTGCAATGAGCAGCGGCGCCCGAATGTGCTCCACAGGTTCCCAGTGTTATGAAAGGCAATTCAGTACCACAATGGACATAGCGGTCAGAGCACATACAGTGATCTGACAATAACCCAAAATCATAGAACGAGCTCTGAGACGTGGGAACTCTGCAGACCGCAATCCCTAATCCTCTCCAAACAACACTAGAGGCAGCCGTGGATTGCGCCTAACTCTGCCTATGCAACTCGGCACAGCCTGAGAAACTAACTAGCCTGAAGATAGAAAATAAGCCTACCTTGCCTCAGAGAAATACCCCAAAGGAAAAGGCAGCCCCCCACATATAATGACTGTGAGTTAAGATGAAAAGACAAACGTAGAGATGAAATAGATTCAGCAAAGTGAGGCCCGACTTTCTTAACAGAGCGAGGATAGAAAAGTCAACTTTGCGGTCTACACAAAACCCTAAAGAAAACCACGCAAAGGGGGCAAAAAGACCCTCCGTACCGAACTAACGGCACGGAGGTACACCCTTTGCGTCCCAGAGCTTCCAGCAACAAATTAGACAAGCTGGACAGAAAAAATAGCAAACAAATAGCAAAGAAGAACTTAGCTATGCAGAGCAGCAGGCCACAGGAATGATCCAGGGAAAAGCAAGTCCAACACTGGAATATTGACAGGAAGCCAGGATCAAAGCATTAGGTGGAGTTAAGTAGAGAAGCACCTAACGACCTCACCAGATCACCTGAGGGAGGAAACTCAGAAGCCGCAGTACCACTTGTGACCACAGGAGGGAGCTCTGCCACAGAATTCACAACACCCAGGTTCTGTTCTCTGGGCCGTGACCCTTCCAGTCCACCAGATAGTATTTTTTGCCACGTTCCACCTTGCACCCCGAGATAGAGTTCACCTTGTACTCATCCGTGGATGAATCCGATGTCCCTGCAGATGACTCGGAAAACCGGGTCATATAGATGGGCTTTAAGAGGCATACAAGGAAAGGGTCAGTGATACCAAGGCGTGGAGTAATAGCCAAATGGTAGACCACAGGGTTAACCTGTTCCAGAACCTTGAAAGGGCCTATGCAGCGAGGCGCAAACTTAGGAGACTCAACTCACAGCCTGATGTTACGGGCTGAGAGCCATATTAAGTCACCAGGAGCAAAGGTCAAAGTGGGGCACCGGTGTGCATCGGCAGAAACTCTCATTCTCTCCTCGGAGGTCCAGATGGCATCCTGTGTGTGGTCCCAAATGTAACGTGCCTCCACCGCCCAGTCTGCCACACTAGAATCGGTGGATGACACTGGCATGGGCACACAGACATGCAGATGCTGGCCATAATTAAGGAGAAAAGGAGTCTGCTTGGTGGAGTCGGCTACGACGTTATTCAAAGCAAATTCCGCCCAAGGTAGCAAAGATGCCCAGTCATCCTGCCTAGTAGAGACAAAATGTCACAAATATGTCACCAGAGTCTGGTTGGCCCTCTCTACCAACCCATTTGTTTCGGGATAATATGCAGAAGAGAGATTTAGTTCTATGCTGAGTAAACGACAGAGCTCTCTCCAAAACCGAGACACGAACTTCGGACCCCGATCACAGACAATTTTGTCAGGCTTGCCATGTAGACAGAAAGTATGTTTTATGAACAACACCGCCAAAGCCCGTGCAGAAGGTAACTGTGGAAGCGGCACCAAGTGCACCATTTTAGAGAAATGATTGGTGACTACCCAGATAATGGTGCAACTAAGAGACTTGGGTGAGCTAACCACGAAATCCATCCTGACCATCTCCAAAGGCCTGTCTGCCACCGGCAGGGGGTAAAGTAGCCAAGCAGGCCATTGTCGAGGAGATCAATTCTTTTCGCAGGAGACACACGCCTGAATATAATCCCCGACATCACGAGCCATATTCAGCCACCAGCATGTCCGCACCAGAAGCTCAAATGTCCTCTTGGTCTCAAAATGTCCACCCACCCTGGACGAATGAGCCCAAGAGAGAACGTCCAGTAGCAAATTTGAAGGTGCAAAAGTCTTGCCCGGGGGCACAGACTCAAGCGAAACCGGAGCCACGTCTCTCAGAAGGAACAATAAGCCGACGCTCCTCCTCCTCCTCCTCAGATGACACTACAGAGCAGGAGAGAGCATCGGCACGAATGTTCTTCTCCCCGGAGAGAAAATGGAGGGTGAAATGGAACCGGGAAAAGAACAGGGACCATCTGGGCTTGCAAGATTTCAGCCGCTGGGCTGTCTGTAAGCACACCAAATTTTTGTGGTCAGTAAAAACTTGGAAGGGAAAACGAGCTCCCTCCAGAAGGTGTCTCCACTCTGAGAAAGCCAACTTCATAGCTAGCAACTCCCTGTCCCTGATGGAATAATTCCTCTCCGCAGGTGAAAAGGTCTTGGAAAAGAAGAAGCAAGGATGCTTCCGACCTTGAGCATCCTTTTGGAAGAGGACTGCTCCAGCACCAATGGATGAGGCATCCACCACCATTATAAACACCTTATCTACATCGGGGCGATGTAGAATGGTAGCGCTAGCGAAGTGTGACTTAATACAGATTAAGGCCTTGGAGACCTCCTCCGACCACAATTTGGGATCTGCTCCTTCCTTAGTGAGGGCAACCAAGGGAACTACGAAAGTTGAGAAGTGGTGAATGAACTGGTGACAGTAATTAATGAACCTCAAAAAAGCGCTGCACCGCTTTAAGAGAATGGGGTTCCTGCCAGTCCATCACAGCCTGTCGCTTGACAGGATCCATAGCCAAACCCTTGGCAGAGATGACATAGCAAAGGAAAGGCAAGGACTCCTGCTCAAACACACACTTCTCTAACTTGGCGTAGAGGGAGTTTGCCTGTAAGAGGTCGAAGACTCTGCAAACATCTCTCCGGTGGGAGTAAATATCTGGAGAGTAGATGAGAATATCATCCAGAGAGACTACGAACGAGGTGGAGAGCATATGAAGGAGGATGTCGTTCACAATGTTTTGGAAAACGGTTGTGGCATTACAGAGCCCAAGGGGCATCACTAGATAATCATAGTGCCCATCCCTGGTGTTAAAAGCTGTCTTCTATTCATCCCCCTCAAGGATGCAAATTAGGTTGTAAGAACCCCGTAGATCTAGTTTACTAAATACCCTTGCTCCCCAAAGCCTATCAAAGAGCTCAGATATCAGGGGCAGAGGATAATTATTCTTAACCCTAGAACGCATACCCATAAATATCTACACATTCACGCATCTGGGGCCTTTTAGGCCTGTTTACAATTATCATGGAATAACTCAAATAAAATACTTTTCAAAGTTTATTGCAAAGTAAGGATGCATTCCCACTAGCGCAGGGGTCCACCAGGACGGGATTCCGTAATGGATCTGACCTCCTGGTGACCCCAGCTAAGGCTGGTGGACGCATACCTGGGGCCTCGCAGGCCTGCCAGGTTATTTGTTTTCTATTTTCTGTAAAATTACTTTAGTTAGAATTTTGAAACTGTAGGTATTCCTCAGGTATATAGTTGTTACTAATTTCCAGTTGTTCATATATTTTTATGTTAGAGGCATTTTGGTATAACAACCCTTTTTGGGACTACCCCATATTCACGCACCTGGGGCCTTTTAGGCCTGTGTGCAAATAACACGGAATAACTCAAATAAAAATACTTTTCAAAATTTATTTTACAATTGCAAGGTAAGGATGCATTCCAACTAGCGCTGGGGTCCGCCAGGAGTGGATCCGTAATGGATCTGACCTCCTGGTGACCCCAGCTAAGGCTGGCAAAATCCCGCCATTCCGGCAGCCTTAGCTGGAGTTACCAGGAGGTCAGATCCATTATGGATCCCCTTCTGGTGAATCCCAGCACTACTGGGAACACAGCCTAAGATGTGTATATTTCAAAACATAATTATGTGCATTAACCCCTTAGTGACGGAGCCAAAGTTTTGAAACCTGATCAGTGTCACTTTATGTGGTAATAACTCTGCAACGCTTCAACAAATCCCAGTGATTTTGAGACTGTTTTTTCGTGACACATTATACTTTATGATAATGGTAAATTTAGGTCAATATGTTTTGTGTTTATTTATAAAAAATATCAAAAATTTGAGAAAAAAGTTTAAAAAATTAGCAATTTTCAAAATTTGAATGATTATCCCTTTAATCCAGATGGTCATACCACAGCAAACCATTAATGAATAACATTTCCCACATGTCAGCTTTACATCAGCATCATTTGTAAAATGTTATAGCAGCAATTTTTCATTTTTCAAGGAAATTTACTAAATTTATTTTTTTAGGGACTTATGTTTGAAGTGACTTTAGGGGTCTCATATATTGGGAAACTCCCAAATGTGATACCATTTTAAAAACAGCACCCTGACATATCAAAAACTGTTGTCAGGTAGTTTATTAACCCTTCAGGTGCTTTACAGGAATTAATGCAAAGTGGTATAACAAATGAAAATGTGTATTTTTACCACCTAAAAGCCTCTAACTTCTGAACAGATTACTACAGCCATCAGACTCTAAGGCCACTATTTGGTCTTGAAGTGCCATGGCAAACATCAGGACCACACAATCATGATCTGAGGGCACTAATTGGGATAAAGAGGAAGCCCCCACACTCTGTTAACCATATATAATGATGTAGTCACTATTTAGAGCAGCATCTAAGGGGTTAAACAGATTTGGATGGTGCAAACACTTATCGTGGCTGATGCAGAAAGTTATCAGCTATAGTGTGTTAGGTCTCGAGTTCCCGCTTCTGCACAGGGGGAATCTCGAGCCATCTCCGCTGTGGTCTCCCATTCTTATCCAGCCGCAGTGGAGTCTGCTCAGCAGGGACGTCGGTCCCAGCGTCTTGCTCACTCTCACTCTGTACAGAGAGTTACTGCTGCTTCTTCAGCTTCTGCCATTAAAGCCAGTGCTGGTCAGCAGCGTGCGGACTTCTCTGGGACTAAGTCCTTGTCTGCACACACTGAGCATGCCCAGGGCAAGATCTCCCGTTGGAGATCGAGGGTCATGTGCTCAGGCTCTGCAGCACATTCCATTGGTCCTCTTGGCAGGTCTTGGAAGGGCAAAGTTTCTGTGGCCACTTCCTGTGCTGCAACTATATAAACTGCGCATGACCGCACGGCCATGCGCTAGTGTACAATTGTTAATGTGTGTATGTTGTGAGTGCAAGTCGTCCTTGGATACCCCTACCCTATTGAATGTCTGTTCGCGGAAGGTGTATGGTTGCTATCTAGCGCCCGACTTAGCCTACAGCACGAATCACACGTTACAGCGTCCAGTTGCTGTGACCGCCAGTACGGCGCCGTGCACTTCCTCTGTGCTTTCCTTACCCAAGCCTGGGTGGTTAGTGGCGTTCGTCAGTGCGGCACCGCATGCACTCTTGTGCCCTAATATTGGTATTCAGCTTCCTTACACACCCAGTTGCGGTGTTGTGCCAGCAAGGGTCTAATCGGACTTCAATCCTAGTTGGGGTTGAGTTCGCTGACTACTTGCTCGCCCTCTATGTGCGGTACCGCGATCCTGTGACGCAACAGGATCGCTTCCTTCACGCTGGGTGAAGTTTAACCCACGTGTGTATACTTATGAGTACCGCCATATAGTCCGTCATTACTTGGCAGCAGGTTCCATCTCTGCACGGTGGACCCCGGGCTGCGAACGCACCATACACTATCTGTCTTATTATTTGGTGCGTTCCGCTAGCCCTAACATTACACTAGCGCCAGGGTCTGGCTAGTAATGACGGACAAACAGCAATCCTTGCGGTATATCCAGCAGCTGGAGGGTAGGTTGGCGGCTCTTGAGAGCGCAACCTCAGCTGTGGATATTACCGCAGTTGCTGTACAGGCTGCTGCGTGGCTGCAGCAACCCTGTCCATTACCACCCCTGCTCCGACATTTTCTCGCCTCCCGCTGCCAGAAAAATTTTTTGGTGACAGCAAATTTTGTAGGGGATTTGTGAGTCAGTGCTCTATTCACCTCGAGCTCCTGGCTGCACGTTTTCCCACAGAGCGGGCTAAGGTGGGATTTATAGTGTCTCTCTTGTCGGACAGGGCGTTGGAATGGGCTACGCCGCTGTGGGAGCGTGGCGATCATGTGGTGCAGAGTGCTCCGCTGTTTCTGAGCACTCTGAAACAGGTCTTTTTAGGACCTCAAGTCACCCATGATACTGCGCTCCAACTGCTGGCATTAACTCAGGGTGAGTCCTTGGTCAGTCATTTTGCCGTCCAATTCCGCACTTTAGCTTCTGAGCTGGATTGGTCGGATAAAGCTCTTATCCCCATATTTTGGAGGGGCCTGGCTGACCACGTTAAGGACGCTCTGGCCACTAGGGAGATTCCTGCCACACTGGAGGAGTTAATAACTGTCTCCACTCGAATTGATCTCCGTTTTAACGAGCGGAGGTTAGAGCGAGCCCAGTGTAGGCAGAGGTTTCGGCTGGCTCCTACCTTCGCCAAACCTCTGGAATCTCCGGTTCTGGTTCCTGAGTCACATGAGGCCAGGGAAGTGTCACAAGCGGGATCTAAGTCCCGGACCGCTGGTGCACTCAAGGTCTGTCATGTATGTCAGCAGTCGGGACATCTAGCCACCAGATGTTCTCAGCGGTCGAGGAAACGTCAGCGTCTAGTGGTAGTAGGTGGAGGTGCACTAGACACGGCGACGTTTGCCTCTAAATTGTCCTTTAAGGGGACAATTACTATAGGCTCATTCTCCCACTCGGTAGAGCTCTGCGTGGATTCTGGGGCGGAGGGCAATTTTATGTCTTCTGCCTTCGCCCAACGTCACGCAATACCCCTGGTTATGCTAGCTCAACCAGTAACGGTACGAGTGGTGAATGGGTCAACACTGCCCTCACAGATAACACACCAGACCATCCCTTTTACTCTGTCCATGTCGCCATCTCATCAGGAGATTATATCTCTGCTCGTCATTCCTGAGGGAATTGATGAGGTCCTGTTGGGAATACCTTGGCTGCGGTACCACTCTCCACTCTCCTCATATCGAGTGGTCCTCTGGCAGAATCCTGGGATGGGGCGAATCTTGTGGGGGTAGGTGTCAGAGGGAGTGCGTTCAGGTTGCTACTACTGAGGTACCCGCAGATCTTTCCTCTCTCCCCAAGCAGTATTGGTCTTATGCAGACGTGTTCTCCAAAAAGGCGGCGGAGATCCTTCCGCCCCATCGCCCCTATGACTGTCCTATTGATCTCTTGCCTGGTGCTGAGCCTCCCCGGGGTCGAGTCTATCCGCTATCTCTCCCGGAGACGGAGGCAATGTCACATTACATCCAGGAAAATCTGGCAAGAGGATTCATTAGGAAGTCAGTGTCACCTGCTGGGGCAGGGTTCTTCTTCGTGCAGAAGAAGAATGGGGAACTACGTCCATGCATAGACTACAGGGGTCTTAATGCCATCACCGTTAAAAATAAGTATCCTTTGCCCTTGATATGTGAGCTCTTCGATAGGCTTCGGGGAGCAAGGGTATTTACTAAACTAGATCTGCAGGGTGCTTACAACCTGATTCGCATCCGTGAGGGGGACAAATGGAAGACGGCTTTTAACACCAGGGATGGGCACTATGAATATCTGGTGATGCCCTTCGGGCTCTGTAATGCCCCAGCCGTTTTCCAAGACTTTGTGAACGATATCTTCCGGGATATGCTTTCCACCTCGGTCGTAGTCTATCTGGATGATATTCTCATCTACTCTCCAGATATTGACTCCCACCGGAGAGATATTTGCAAAGTCTTCGACCTCCTACGGGCAAACTCCCTCTATGCCAAGTTGGAGAAGTGTATGTTTGAGCAGGAGTCCTTGCCTTTCCTAGGCTACATCATCTCTGCCCAGGGATTGGCTATGGATCCTGCCAAACTACAGGCTGTGATGGACTGGCAGGAACCCCATTCTCTTAAAGCGGTGCAGCGCTTTATGGGGTTCATTAATTATTATCGCCAGTTCATTCCGCACTTCTCAACTTTGGTAGCTCCCTTGGTTGCCCTCACCAAGAAGGGGGCGAATCCCAAATTGTGGTCTGAGGAGGTCTCCAAGGCCTTTAACTCTATAAAGTCACACTTCGCTAGCGCTCCCATCCTACATCGCCCCGATGTTGATAAGCCATTTATCATGGAGGTGGATGCCTCTTCTGCTGGTGCTGGAGCAGTCCTCTTCCAAAAGGATGCTCAAGGTCGGAAGCATCCTTGCTTCTTTTTCTCCAAGACCTTCTCACCAGCAGAGAGGAATTATTCCATCGGGGACAGGGAGTTGCTAGCCATGAAGTTGGCTTTCTCGGAGTGGAGACATCTCTTGGAGGGAGCATGTTTTCCCTTCCAAGTCTTCACAGACCATAAAAATTTGGTGTACCTGCAGACAGCCCAGCGGTTGAATTCTCGCCAGGCCAGATGGTCCTTATTCTTCTCCCGGTTTCATTTCACCCTCCATTTTCTTTCTGGGGAGAAGAACATTCGGGCCGACGCTCTCTCTCGCTCCGTTGTGTCATCTGCGGAGGAGGAGGAGGAGCCTCGGCTTATTATCCCCACCGAGAGCTTGAGAACTGTGGCCCCGGTTTCGCTAGAGTCTGTGCCCTCGGGCTAGACTTTTGTTCCATCCAATTTGCGACCGGAGGTTCTCTCTTGGGCACATTCGTCCAGGGTGGGTGGACATTTTGGTACCAAAAGGACATCTGAGTTACTGGCGAGGACGTACTGGTGGCCGCATATGGCTCGTGATGTCGCAGAGTATGTTCGGGCGTGTGTCTCTTGCGCCAAGAACAAGACTCCTCGGCAACGGCCAGCTGGTTTGCTTTATCCTCTGCCGGTGGCGGACAGGCCCTGGGAGATGGTCGGGATGGACTTTGTGGTGGGCTTACCCAAGTCTCGTAACTGCACCACTATCTGGGTGATCACCGACCATTTTTCCAAAATGGTGCACTTGGTGCCTCTTCCACGGCTACCTTCTGCATGGGCGTTGGCTGTCTTGTTCGTCAAGCATATCTTTCGCCTACACGGTATGCCAGACAAAATTGTTAGTGACCGGGGTCCCCAGTTTGCGTCTCGATTCTGGAGAGAGCTTTGTCATCTACTCAGTATTGAGTTGAATCTCTCTTCGGCATATCATCCCGAGACGAATGGGTTGGTAGAGAGGGCCAACCAGACCTTGGTCACATATTTACGACATTTTGTTTCTGCCAGGCAGGATGACTGGGCATCCTTGCTACCGTGGGCAGAGTTTGCACTTAACAATGCCGTAGCCGACTCCACCGGTCAGACTCCATTCCTCCTAAATTACGGCCAGCATCCGCGTGTTCCTGTGCCCATGCCTGTGTCTTCTGCTGACTCCAGGGTGGCAGACTGGGCTGTGGAGGCACGGGACATTTGGGACCGCACCCAGGATGCCATTCGGGCCTCCAAGGAGAGAATGAGGTCCTCTGCCGATGTTCATCGGCGCCCCGCTCCGACCTTTGCTCCTGGCGACTTGGTGTGGCTCTCCGCCCGTAACATCAGGCTGCGAGTTGAGTCCACTAAGTTTGCTCCTCGCTACTTGGGTCCCTTCAAGATTCTCGAACGGGTTAATCCTGTGGTCTACCGTTTGGCTCTTCCTCCACGCTTGGGTATCACCGACACCTTTCATGTGTCCCTCTTGAAACCCGTATACATGTCCCGGTTATCCGAGTCATCTGCCGGGACATCGGGTTCGTCTACGGACGATTACGAGGTGAACGCTATTTTGGGGTGCAAGGTGGTACGCGGCAAAATGTTCTATCTGGTGGATTGGAAGGGTTATGGCCCAGAGGACAGGTCATGGGAGCCTGCTGAAAACATTCGGGCCCCACAGCTCATTGCTGCCTTCGAGCGTAGCGAGGCCCAAGGAGGGGGGGGGCCATGTTAGGTCTCGAGTTCCCGCTTCTGCACAGGGGGAATCTCGAGCCGTCTCCGCTGCGGTCTCCCATTCTTATCCAGCCGCAGTGGAGTCTGCTCAGCAGGGACGTCGGTCCCAGCGTCTTGCTCACTCTCACTCTGTATAGAGAGTTACTGCTGCTTCTTCAGCTTCTGCCATTAAAGCCAGTGCTGGTCAGCAGCGTGCGGACTTCTCTGGGACTAAGTCCTTGTCTGCACACACTGAGCATATCCAGGGCGCCGTGCACTTCCTCTGTGCTTTCCTTACCCAAGCCTGGGTGGTTAGTGGCGTTCGTCAGTGCGGCACCGCATGCACTCTTGTGCCCTAATATTGGTATTCAGCTTCCTTACACACCCAGTTGCGGTGTTGTGCCAGCAAGGGTCTAATCGGACTTCAATCCTAGTTGGGGTTGAGTTCGCTGACTACTTGCTCGCCCTCTATGTGCGGTACCGCGATCCTGTGACGCAACAGGATCGCTTCCTTCACGCTGGGTGAAGTTTAACACACGTGTGTATACTTATGAGTACCGCCATATAGTCCGTCATTACTTGGCAGCAGGTTCCATCTCTGCACGGTGGACACCAGGCTGCGAACGCACCATACACTATCTGTCTTATTATTTGGTGCGTTCCGCTAGCCCTAACATTGTGCACAACCGACAGATGTTGGATTGCTACCTGTATGGGGAGGCTATTCTCTTATATGTCAGGTCAGTTAAAAGGCGTAAAAGTAAGTTAACGGGCTCGCCAAATATAGGCATTCTATATGCAATTTTTTTATGAAAACATTTTTTGGTTGTAGCAAACTTGGTGCAGGAATATTTATTTGTAACTTTACATATTCCCCCGACAATTCTCGCATATTATTTTTTCGGCTGAATGTTCCTTGCATACATTTTGTCTGCAAGTAGAACAGAAATGCTCCGATTTTCTTTCCTTCTTTGCTGGACAAATATAGCAGCGCTTTCTTTTTTTTTTACTTTGCTCTGCATGTTCCAGAAAGCGTATTCCACATCGGATCATTGCCTCCATAATTTGCCTTGATTAGCATATCATGCTGCTTCTCTCCATCATAGTAGGCATCAAAAGTTCATAACAAAGTTCTGTCAAAAATAGACGTCTCTTGTCTTTCCTGTTGACATGGAATTCTGGATTAGTTTGACAATAAACAATGTAGCTATTGGGGGCTGACACATCAAGGATATTGGAAAAAAGGTCTGCCTTTTGCACGAATACTCTCCAATCATTTTGTCCATCTTGTCGACACCTCCTTTTGTCCTCTTATAATGCAGTATGATTTCAGGTTTTTTTTCCTGTCATTGGTGTCAATACTTCCATCATGATGCATTGTACTCAGTAATATCACGGATTTTTCTTTCTTGGCTTTATAAGACACCATTGTTGCTTGATTTCAGAAACCGAATACACTCTCGTAGATTGTTCGCTGTGCATTGTGCTTCATGATTGGAGGAATTTCACAGCGGTATGGCCTCATAGTACCAACAAGTATAAGTTGCTTTTGAAGCAAAAAGTTGGCCATTTCAAAATTGGTAAAGTAATTATCCATTGTAATATTTTTTCTTGAATTGAAAATTGGTAGAGCAAGTGTTTTTACTATGTCGGAACATAGGTCTTTCTGGACTGGAGCATCAGCTTCTTTGCCACAGTAAATCAGACCATTCATCCCATAATAGCTTGCTGAATCGATCCAAGATCACATGACCATGTTGTCATGCAGAATCCACACTCTTTCCAGCAATAGCAGAGTCATAAAAGTTCTTCCCCAGCAACAATACAGACAAAAAGACTTAGTATCACATGTAAACCTAGTACAGGCCTAAAAGGCCCCAGGTGCGTGAATATGGGGTAGTCCCAAAAAAAGGTTGTTATACCAAAATGTCTGTAACATAAAAATATATGAATAACTGGAAATTACTAACAACTATATATATATATGTTGGGCTATCTTACTCAATATGCAGCAGTCACTATGTTGGCATGGTAGTCGGGCAGATATGTCCTCACTGTTTATATGGTAGGAGTTGTATGTGAGAGAGAGCATATACTTGTATGTGGTCCATATCCTCCACTTCTTTCATGCACCATGTTTGGTAGGCATTAGTTTTGACAGGCATTCCATATTGTTATCCCATTGTATATATATATAAGCAATCTGGTACAAACTGATTTATTACTTTGATTATGGAGATTTCCTTTTGTCAATAATTGTGTCCTTTACCTCTCAGGTGCCAATTGTTATTACTATACTTCAGTCTGTGGGATATGTTTTGCATTCCTGCTATCACGGGTAGTTTTTAATTGCTTTTAACGGTGTTGTTTGCTTATCATGTTGTGCAATAACTTTTTGATATTTTTGCTTACCATTTAGTCCTGTTGATCTCCTTTACAACGTGTCTTTCTTCTATGTGGTTTTCTATTGAATATATCCCTACATTTATTTGTTTTGGTTTTTTGGAATAGAAAAGCTCTCTAATAGCGCACGGTGCCGCACTGGCAGTCACAGCAATTAGACGCTGTTTTGTGTGTTTATTGCTGATAGCTCAGCCGAGCGCTAGATAACAGACATCCACCTTACGCGAGCAGTCATACACAAGGGAGGGGATGATTAATGAACAACTTTCACTCAACACACATACGGTTTCAAGAGTACACTAGCGCATGGCCGTGCGGCCATGCAAACCTTTTATAGCAGCAGTGCTACAAGACCTTCCAGATAGATCAATAGGAGCTGCAACAGGACCTGAGCATGTGACCCTCGACCTCCAATGGGAGGTCGTCCAGTGGGCATGCTCAGTATGGGAAAAGCAGGACTTAGTCCCAGAAAGACCTGCTCGCTGCTGATCATTGCTGGCTACAAAAGCAGAGCCTGGAAGGGCAGTAGTAACCAGTCGTTCAGTATCAGCCTGAGCAAGATGCTGGGACTGATGTCTCTGCTGAGCCTGCTACACTGCGGCTTGAGAAGAATGGGAGACCGCAGCAGAGATGGTTCTAGATTCCCCCTGTGCAGAGGTTGGAACTCGACACCTAACATGGTGTGCTTAGTTTTTCCACCCATGGCTGTTAACATGTTAAATGCTGCTGTCAATCTCTGACAGCGGCATTTAACATGATTGCTCTGGAAGCACATCTTAAAGCCCGGCCATTGGAACCTTTCTCACATGACCATGAGTCTCCGATGGGTTGACATGACAACCCAGAGTCTGCAGGAGACCCCTGTGGTTGTCATCGCCGAACTTCTATGAGCACAGGCCACTGGGAGTTTGGCCATGACAACCACAGCAGATAAGTATTTTAGCTACACATAGTAATATTAAAAAAAAAAAACTATAAAGTTGAATTCACCCCCAATTCACCCATTCAAAATAAAACAGTTAAAATATTGGTATTGCCTAATCACCAGAATCACCTGATCTATCAATATATAAAAAAAAAAAATCGAATTTGTGAACGGCATAATGAGAAAAAAAATGTAAATTTTATTAAATTTATTTGGTCGTCGCAACTTTGCATCAAAATGTAATAATGGCCAATCAAAAGATTTTATCTGCACCAAAATCGTATCACTAAAAATGTCAGCACTCAAAACTAAACCCTCACCCAGCCCAATATCACAAAAAATATGGACGCTACAGGTCTTGGAAAATGCCGTCATTTTTTTTTTTTTTTACAAACTTTGGATTTAGCAGTTCGTGAACATGGTAAATAAATTGTTGAATTTTCCTTGTTTTGCAATTTCACCGCACTTTGAATTTCTTTCCCGTTTTCTAATAGTTCAAAAGTACAATTTGTCTCTCATAATACAAGCCCTCATGTGGCCAAATTGACAGAAAAATAATAAAGTTATGGCTCTGGGAAGAAGGTGTGCAAAAAACTCAAAAATGGAAAAACTCTAGGTGATAAAGAGGTTAAACCAACACATATCAGGGATGTGGGTCTCCTTCCTCAGGCATATAGAATGTGGAGTAACTCCCTTAAATATTTATACCAGCAGGGAGGGACATGAAAGGTGTAAACAATCACATCTATCACCCTCATGATCTCTTCCCCCATAGCAATCTCCAAGTATGTATTTATTAGGGATGAGCGAACGTGCTTGGTGATGTCACTCCAGTGTCTGTGTGCTCGGATACCCTCGACACTCAAGCATTGGCTAGTGCTCAGATTTGGAGCTCGAATAACTATGTCACATGTTTGGCACCAGTTGCACAGCCAATAAACTTGCAGGGATTGCCTGCCAGTCATTGCAATGCCATAGCCATCTTGGTAGTGGCATTACTGTGATTGGCTCATCAGAGGTAATAAAAGGATAGGCACTGCCACATTTGGCTCACTGACGACATTGCACATCTCAGTGACAATTTTGTACAGTTTAACATTAGAGTCCTCTAGTGTTGATACTGGTGCTGATTCTGAACCATCACACTAACAGGGCTAATCCTGTGCTTTATACCAATAGAGAAACAATTAAAGGAGCGGTTCCCAGTATTACAATCTTTATTAATTAATCTACATAAAATTATTACATTACAAAAAGACTTTCTTTTGAACACATATAGAGAAAAGAGTACATTTCAGATGACGTTACACCATTTGTACAGAGGTTTAGCAGAGAAAGAGAATACAGGATCACAAAACTAGACACCATGTAGCCATATACAGATGCAATAAATGGCTCCCAGCCATACATCTGTCCAGCCAATCCATGGGTATCAAATGCTGATGTCAAAGGAATGAAAGTGCATATGTGCCAATCCTAAAGAAACTCACACATGATATATAACTTACAGTGACAACGATCATTGCACTCCACCCTATAGCCTATATCCATATATTAATCCCATAAGATGGTCCGATTATAGTAACAACCATATTATACCTGCAGTCATGGTGTCCTCAGTGTGATCCAGTAGTTACTGCACCTCGACGAACATTTCACCACATCCATGGCTTCGTCAGGAGGTGAGTAAGCGACTTGTGTGACCCCTTTATATAACAAGAGTATCAAACCCAATTACCTACAGCCATGCACGGCATGCCCCCGCCATGTTGTGATGCGCCGAGGAGAGCGGCGCTCACAGTGCGCATAATCACATCACCTGGCCCGGTCACATGACCGGGCCCGTGACCATGGCAAAGCGTCACTCATACTGAGCACCTCCCTCCACCGCGAAAGGCAGCGCATGCGCGGTGCGCGCTCAGGCTCAGGTAAAAGGAAGGGTACACGGAAACAGGGAAGTTACAATGGTATCATATCAGTCATTTGTGCCCCATAGTTACAAACTGCCCATCCCGGACCCTATTTAGAATACTAATCACTCAGAAGATCATTACACATTAAGAAATGCGATTACAATATACAAGGGGCAGGAATAAGCATTACAAACCAGGCATAGATCCACATCTGACAAGGTCACAAATACATAAAGCATGCAACCCACCATCAGACTCCCAAAGTCCCAACCCATAAATATATTAGAGTATAAAAAAGAGAGAGACAGGGCAGCGTCAACAGTGATAACCCATGGCGTTCACCCGTATCCCCAAAATTCAGACTACTATAAACATGTCTTTTGGCTCCTGAGAATGGTGCTGTATACAACACCATACAAAATAATAACCATATATCAGGCCATAGTAGTCATAGTTGGATTAGTCCAATGCATCTTCATACAAAAACTTCCTATACAAAGCAGAAGCATACATAGTCCGTCAAGGTTACTTAGGTCGTATAGTAATAATGGATTATAGCAGTCATATCGACCAAGACAGACATAGGACTTCAAAAAAATCCATTCGGTTGTTATAGGCAAAATCCTCCATTTCTAAATGCTGTACAGTCAGATGATCCATAACGTGCATTAATATCATTAAACAGAACTAAAACATAAGATAAAATAAGAAACACATGTTACAAAAAGCACACAACAACCATTAAATTAAAAACACATAAAATTCACGCATACTCTTTAAATAAAGGGCTTTAAGCTTAATGTCTCGTTAAGGCCTTTTGGGGTAACTGTGTCGAGGCAGACTATCCATTTTATTTACCTTTTCAATTATTCCTTTTTATAGTTTCCACCCCGAATCCCCAGTTGAACCCTATCTATATCCTTGATGCTGAGCACTTTTGGATTACTGTTGTGGTGGGTATGAAAATGCCTCGGTATGGTTTTTAGGATTGTAGGGACTCATGAACCGTTGCTGCATTCCTTATATCCCAAGCATGTTCCAGGGTCCTAACTTTCAGTTGTCTAGTTGTCATCCCGACATATACTAGTTTGCATGGACAGTAAGCATAATACACAACCATATCTGTAGTACACGAGATATGGTGTGTGATTTTATATGTCTTGGTGGCATCACTGCTATCGAATGTGAATGATCTTTCAATATATTGACATGCAGAGCAGTCGCCACATTTAAAACACCCCCATGTTGGGCCCACTTGTTCAGAAAAATGGAACTTCTGTGGTGCCACATAATGGCTGCGTATCAACAAATCCTTAAGGTTCTTTGAACGCCTCCAAGTCACGGAGGGATTCACGGGCAAATATCTGCTCAGATCCTCATCTGCTCGCAAGATGGGCCAATATTTCCTCAAAATGTCCATTATGTTTGTCCATCTAGAATTAAATGTCTTAATTAATTTATTGGTTCTTCCTGTTGTTGTAATCTCTTTCTCTTTGCTAAAAGTTCACATCTCTGTGTACTAGCAGCTCTCCTATAACCATTCCGTATACATTTGTGGTTGTATCCT
This sequence comes from Ranitomeya imitator, assembly GCF_032444005.1. NCBI lineage: Eukaryota > Metazoa > Chordata > Amphibia > Anura > Dendrobatidae > Ranitomeya > Ranitomeya imitator. The sequence goes on from NC_091284.1 coordinate 636,203,420, forward strand.
CGTTGTTGGAGATGCCTAGTAAGGATCCCTCTAGGATTCCGAAACCTGCCCTCATGAGAGCAAATACGCCTCATGCGTAGAAATTGTCTCACGGGTATCGCCCTTGTCGTCTGAGGGTGATTTGGTAAGGAGGCGTGAAGGAGGGCATTTACCGCAGTGCTCTTGCAAAAAACATCAGTTGTAAGATAACCATTTATATCTGTCTGTATCAAGACATCAAGGAATTCCACTTCCATTTTGCTGTATTTGTGAGTAAGTTTGATATTATACTGATTGTCATTTAGTTTATTAATAAAAGAAATCAATGATGTCTCTGAACCCTGCCATATAAACAATATATCATCGATATATCTGGACCATGAGACCACGGCAGAGAAGTCCCTTATTTCATAGACCACCTCTTTCTCCCACAGCCCCAGGAACAGGTTAGCATATGAGGGCGCACAGGTCGCCCCATCGCTGTTCACCGGAGCTGTAGAAAAAAATCTGTCCTTAAATGTAAAAAAATTATTGGTCAAAACAAATTTTAAAAGGTCTAAAATAAATTTGTTGGTGAAACACGCGTCGAGGTGCAGTAACTACTGGATCACACTGAGAACAGCCCACTTAGAAAAAACGCAGTCATAAGTCCGAATAGATATAAATTAAAAAAAAGCTTTATTTATCATAACAGATATAAAAACAGCAGATAGGGTTACTCCCCCGTGCCACCCTCAGCACATACAAACAGGACGGAAGCGGGTATACGTATGCATATCAATGACAAGGGGTGTACTGGCGTGATCCCGGGTCACTGCTGATCGTGGATTATGTCATCTTGGAGGGTATGTGCTATTATCTTCTGGCCCCACCTGTATATATAGTTTGACCCGGGATCAAACCAGTACACCCCTTGAGGAAGGCATTAGCCGAAACGCGCGTCAGGGTGGACGGATGTGCGGTATTTGTACACTTTGGTTATTACGTTGTTTGGTATGTATATCTTTTTTACAATTAACTTCTATGCTGAAATGATCACTATGACTAAAATACGAATGATGATACCTATTCATTGATGTGCACTTTATACGGTCTCCTTTTGTATTTTTGTCATTGATATGCATACGTATACCCGCTTTCGTCCTGTTTGTATGTGCTGAGGGTGGCACGGGGGAGTAACCCTATCTGCTGTTTTTATATCTGTTATGATAAATAAAGCTTTTTTTTAATTTATATCTATTCGGACTTATGACGGCGTTTTTTCTAAGTGGGCTGTTCTCTGTGGATATGCAGTTCTGTCCATTATGGTCTTATGCAGTCCCCTTTTTCTTTACACGAGTAATTAAGTCCCTATTGGGAATAATACTATAATTTCCTTGGTGACTGGTATGTATTCCATGAAGCTTTTCTGGATCACACTGAGGACACCATGATTGCAGGTATAATATGGTTGTTACTATAATCGGAACATCTTATGGGATTAATATATGTATATAGGCTATAGGGTGGAGTGCAATGATCATTGTCACTGTAAATTATATATCATGCATGAGTTTCATTAGGATTGGCACATATGCACTTTCATTCCTTTGATATCAGCATTTGATACCCATGGATTGGTTGGACAGATATACGGCTGGGAGCCATTTATAGCATCTGTATATGGCTACATGGTCTTTAGTTTTGTGATCCTGTATTCTCTTTCTCTGCTAAACCTCTGTACAGATGGTGTAAAACCATCTGAAATGTACTCTTTTCACTATATGTGTTCAAAAGAAAGTCTTTTTGTAATGTAATAATTTTATGTAGAATAATTAATAAAGATTTTTATACTGGTAACCGCTCCTTTAGTTGTTTCTCTATTGGTATATATCTATAGTTGAAGGTATACCCATTTAATAAGTATATGAGGTGTTCTCTTTAAGTATATAATCCTGTGCTTTGCTGTTTGTAGCAGATGCATTCTGCATTTAGCCTAAGGACAGTTGCAAGAGCAGGGAGTGTGGCAGAATAAAGCCTTTAGGAATGGCTTATGGTTTTGCTGTCCATCGCTAAATATATAGATGCTGCACATGACCACATTTTTTTTTTGGGGGGGTGGGTGATATATAAGACTCAAATATGTTTTCTGAAATCAATTAGTCATCCTACAGTTTAATATAGTTAGTGTTAGTTTATGGTGGTATATACAGTATACCACAAAAAAAATTCAAACATTTTTATGGATTCAATCAGTCATCCATAGTGTTTAGCGTGGTTAGTATTACATTACGGTGGAATATAAAACTCTAACAAAACATTTTTTCGTTTTTAATTCAATTAGTCATCCATAGAGTTTAACATGCTTGGTGTTACTTTACGGTGGTATATAAAACTCCAAAAAAAGTTCAAACATTTTTTCTGGATTCAATTAGTGATCCATGGAGATTACCATGGTTAGTGTTATATTACAGGGGTATTTTAAAACTAAAAAAAAAAAATCTGGATTCTATTAGTGATCCTTAGAGCTTAACGTGATTAGTCTTAGGCTGTGTGCACACGCTGCGGTTTTTGCTGCGGATCCGCAGCGGATTTGACCGCTGCGGATCCGCAGCAGTTTTCCCAAAGTTTACAGTACCATGTAAACCTAAGGGAAAAAAAACAGCTGTGCACATGCTGCGGAAAATGCCGCGCGGAAACGCTGTGGATTATTTTCCGCAGCATGTCAATTGTTTCTGCGGATTCCGCAGCGGTTTGCAACCAGCACCAATAGGAAAGTGCTGGTGAAAAACCGCAGAAGAATCCGCAGAAGAAACCGCAAGAAAATCCACAGTGAAAACCGCAGTGGTTTTGCACTGCGGATTTTCCGCAGGAAAATCCGCAGCGTGGGCACATACCCTTTTAGTATGATGTTATATGAATCGCAAGAAAACTGTTCACACTTTTTTTCAGGATTCAATTAGTCATCCATAAAGTTTAACGTGGTTAGTATTACATTATGGTGTTATATAAAACTCAAAAAAGTTAAACTTTTTTTGTGCATTCAATTAGTCATCCATAGACTTTAATTTGGCTAGTGTTACATTAAGGTGGTATATAAAACTCCAAGAAAGTTCCATTTATTTTTCTGGATTCAGGTAGTCATTTGTAGGCCTTAACATGTTTAGTGTTATGTTTCGCAGATATATAAAACTAAAAAAATGTGAAATTTTTTTTCTGGATTCAATTAGTCATCCACAGAGTTTAACATGCTCTGTGTAAAAATGTGGTAGTTTAACATTTTTAAAAACTGCTTGACCTGCTACAGTTGACCAAATTTTTTGGTTCATTCAAAATTTTAGTTTCAACTAGCTGAAGAGCCCAGCGTTGCCTGGGCATAGTAAATATCTGTGGTTAGTTATAGCACCTCACTTCTCTCATTTTCCCATCATGCCTCTCATTTTCCCAATCACATCTCTCATTTTCTCCCTCACACCTCTCATTTTCTCCCTCACTCCTCTCATTCCCCCCTAACACTTGTCATTTCGACCTCACATCTGTCATTTTCCGATCACTCCACTATTTTCCCTCACTCCTCTCATTTTGCAATCACACCTTTTCATTTTCACCTCACACCTCTCATTTTCACCTCTGTATATACATGTTTGTCATCTCCCTTATATATAGTATACACCTGTATGTCATCTCCTGTATATAGTATATACCTGTTTGTCATCTCCCCTGTATATAGTATATACCTGCTGTGTGTCATCTCCCCTGTATATAGTATATACCTGTATGTCATCTCCTCCTATATATAGTATATACCTGTATGTCTTCTCCTTCTATATATAGCATATACCTGTATGTCATCTCCTCCTGTATATAGTATATATCTGTGTGTCATCTCCTCCTGTATATAGTATATACCTGTATGTCATCTTCTATATAGCATATACCTGTATGTCATCTCCTCCTGTATATAGTATATACCTGTAGGTCATCTGCTCCTGTATATAGTATATACCTGTGTGTCATCTCCTCATGTATATAGTATATACCTGTAGGTCATCTGCTCCTGTTTATAGTATATACCTGTGTGTCATCTCCTCCTGTATATAGTATATACCTGTAGGTCATCTGCTCCTGTATATAGTATATACCTGTGTGCCATCTCCTCCTGTATATAGTATATACCTGTAGGTCATCTGCTCCTGTATATAGTATATACCTGTATGTCATCTCCCCTGTATATAGTATATACCTGTATGTCATCTCCTCCTGTATATAGTATATATCTGTGTGTCATCTCCCGTATATAGCATATATCTGTGTGTCATCTCCTCCTGTATATAGTATATACCTGTGTGCCATCTCTCCTGTATATAGTATATACCTGTGTGTCATCTCCTCCTGTATTAGACCGCATTCACACGTTATTTGGTCAGTATTTTTACCTCAGTATTTGTAAGCTAAATTGGCAGCCTGATAAATCCCCAGCCAACAGGAAGCCCTCCCCCTGGCAGTATATATTAGCTCACACATACACATAATAGACAGGTCATGTGACTGACAGCTGCCATATTTCCTATATGGAACATTTGTTGCTCTTGTAGTTTGTCTGCTTATTAATCAGATTTTTATTTTTGAAGGATAATACCAGACTTGTGTGTGTTTTAGGGCGAGTTTCGTTTGTCAAGTTGTGCGTGTTGAGTTGCGTGTGGCGACATGCATGTAGCGACTTTTGTGAGATGAGTTTTGTGTGGCAACATGCGTGTAGCAACTTTTTGTGTTCGAGTTGCATGTGACAGCTTAGTGTAGCAAGTTGTGTGCAGCAAGTTTTGCGCATGGCGAGTTTTGCGCGTGGTGAGTTTTATGTGTAGTACCTTTTGAGTATGTGCAAGTTTTGTGTGAGGCAACTTTTGCATGTGTTGCAACTTTTGTGCATATGGCAATTTTTCCACGTGTGCAAGTTTTGCGTGTGGCGAGTTTTCCATGAGGTGAGTTTTGCACTTGTGGCGAGTTTTGCGTGAGCCTAGTTTTTGCATGTGGCGAGTTTTGCGCGTGGCGAGTTTTGAGTGGCGACTTTTGTGTTTCGACTTTTATGTGGCGAGGTTGGTGTATGTGTGGTGAAATGTGTGCTGAGGGTGATATGTGTTCAAGCACTTTTTGTGTGTGTGTTCATATCCCCATGTGTGGTGAGTATCCCATGTCGGGGCCCCACCTTAGCAACTGTACAGTATATACTCTTTGGCGCCATCGCTCTCATTCTTTAAGTCCCCCTTGTTCACATCTGGCAGCTGTCAATTTGCCTCCAACACTTTTCCTTTTACTTTTCCCCATTATGTAGATAGGGGCAAAATTGTTTGGTGAATTGGAAAGCGCGAGGTTAAAATTTCACCTCATAACATAGCCTATGACGCTCTCGGGGTCCAGATGTGTGACTGTGCAAAATTTTGTGGCTGTAGCTGCGACGCCTCCAACACTTTTCCTTTCACTTTTTCCGATTATGTAGATAGGGGCAAAATTGTTTGGTGAATTGGAAAGCGTGGGGTTAAAATTTCACCTCACAACATAGCCTATGACGCTCTCGGGGTCCAGACGTGTGACTGTGCAAAATTTTGTGGCTGTAGCTGCGACGCCTCCAACACTTTTCCTTTCACTTTTTCCCCATTATGTAGATAGGGGCAAAATTGTTTGGTGAATTGGAAAGCGCGGGGTTAAAATTTCGCCTCACAACATAGCCTATGACGCTCTCGGGGTCCAGACGTGTGACTGTGCAAAATTTTGTAGCTGTAGCTGCGACGGTGCAGATGCCAATCCCAGACATTCATACATACACACACACACACATTCAGCTTTACAAATTAGATTAATAAAGAAAACTTGGTTTCCAGAGACATAACTATAAGATAATGCGTAAGGCGTGCGGTAAGGTGCGGCAAAGTAGAAGTGCTGATGATGGTGCATGCAGACACCGAGCATGTGGGTCAGGTGAGACTATTTATTTTGCTGGAGAAAAAGAAGCGCACCCATAAATGACACTCAGCTTCCTGTCTCACTTTATATGGAGGCACGGGACACCATTTCTGAAGCCACACCAGTGCAAACAGGTGGTCGGTTGGATAGTAGATAATGCTTCCGGTATTAGAGATGGGAAAACACATGGATGTTCTTGTCTTGCTGGTTTGCGCCAAAAATTTAAAAAAAAGTTTGGTTTGGATACCATACTTTCTCACAAGGATGTTGGTGACACCAGTGAGGTTTCTAGGGTTCATCAGCTATGATCTCCGATTACCTTTCTCACATCAGTGCTAAACCCTGCAGGAGCGTAATCACGCTTCTGTCTTAGTGTGTTTTAGCTGACTTGCTTAGCAGTCACATCATGCCAGTGCTCAATAAACCACCTAGATGTAGCAGAGCTGGAGTTTTTTATGGGACAGACATACACTATCTTCTCATCAGACAGTTGAGGAAAGTGGTATTCTATTATTTTTAGCTTTAAAAAAAATGGCTAAAAGAGGGTGGGGAGTTTAATTTCAAACAAAGGATTTTATTGTTGCTGTGTCTTTATTAAAATCTTACTATGAGGATAAGTATAGGGGCATCTTAGAGACTCTTCTTCATTACTAACCTGTGGGCTTGATGTCAGCTGACATTACAAAGCAAGCCATGATAACACTGACAGCTGAGTGCTGCAGCCTTCATTTATCACTCTTTGCCTGCTCTGATTGTCAAAAATAGAGTGGACCCAACATCATTTTTTTTTATTGAACAAAGTCACCAACCCAATCTGTGAAGCTGGCATGCAGAAAAAGGTCAGCAGAGCTGAGTGTAAGAGATTGGCAGGAAGGGAGAGGCAGTGGTATGACCAGAGGGAAAAGGAGCCAACTGGTCTGCAGAGTTCAGCCTCTCCTGAATATCTCCATCAAAGAGTTAGATGTTCCCCAGGATGGGACTTTTTTAAAGAGAGTCCTGAGACAAAATAAATGGTCATTTTAAACCTGTGCCATGCCAAGATCAGCAAGAGCCTGAACACTAAGAGGTTAACCACAACCAGTATGATCAGGTACATGTCATCTAACCACCCAACTTAGTGGGCCAAAACACCTGGAACCACGATTAGTGCCAGCAGATGACACCACTACCTCTTCCCCATGCTAGGTGCTTCCAAATCCCCTCTCCTTGACATTGCCACTGTTGCATCCTGCTCTGCACTTTTCTTGCAATTTCTGAGGCACCATAATCAGGCAGTTCCAAAAACGTTTCCTCTCACAGCGTTCAGCTATCTGTAACTCAGGCCTTGGAATGAAAAAAAAATCTTCAGTAGCTTCTCACAGGCTAGAAAGCTAAATGGGCACATTTCAAGGCTGCTGTCCATAGAAAGGTTGCCATTTAGGCTTGTGGACAAGGAAGATTTACTCCAGCTCATGATGGCATCCATCCCTCGGTACTCGGTCCCTAGCTGCCACTGTTTCTCCTGCTGTAACATCCCCGCCTAATACCAGAATGTGTCCAGGACCATTCCCCATGCCCTCATCAATGTAGTTACTAGCATTGAAAACTTAGCGACTGACACGTGGACTAGCGCTTGTGGCCAGGGATGCTATATTTGCCTGAATATTAACTGAATGAACATTGTGTAGATTGGGGCACAGTCCAACCCTGGCCCAATCCCGATTCTGTGCCTACTTAAACAGTCACTGTTCACAATTAAAGCTGAAACTATACATGCATACCAAGTGGAAAAGGAGGAAGACAGGAGACAGGGAGATACTACCCAGCCTCATCTCATTTGCTCAGAGTGGATTGGGTAACAATGAGGAGGTGGAGGCTGAGGAGGAGATAAAGGAGGTGGTTGAGGAGGTGGTGCAACAGAGGCTAGTAAATACACATGCTTCACCCTGTCTCTCCTACAAAGAATGGTTGAGGAGAGGAATGAGGAGGAAGATATGGAGGAGGATGAGGAGATAGAGAGTAGTCATCATGTTGGAGACAGGGAAGCGTTGGCTGTGGGGAGTTTGGCACATATGGCTGACTTTAAATACCACTTCCTTACCCATGACCCTCACATTACATTCATATAGGCCAAAAAGAGTGCTGATTGCCCACCCTGTTAGACTCATGCTACTAAGAGAACTTAGTATCTCTTCTTCCTGAGGTGGAAAGGTCTAAAATGGTGCTATACCAAAAGTTCATTGTCTAAAATATTTTTTAGAAATTCTCATTAGACAACACTAGCAGCAAAGGGCAAGCTTCCTTGCCCAACAAAGCAGGAGAGATGATGGAAACACACACAAGATACAGCACAGACAGGGCTGCACTGTCAAAGGCCTGGGCCAATTTCATGACACCCTCCCAGCATCCAAAGCCTGATTGCCAGATATTTTTGACAAGGTGGGAAAAGTATTTAAAGATGGTCAAGCAATACCTGATTGACAAAACTGGTGTACACCCTCATTCCTCTGCGACCTTCAGCTATTAGGTCTCAAAGCTAAACATCTGACAAGAACTATCCCTCTATGCCTTGGAGCTGTTGTGCTGCCCTGCCACTAGCATCTTGTGTGAGCAGGTGTTAGGGCTGGCAGAATGCACAGAATAAATATAAAGATAGTAATAAGGTGCGTCCACCGTGCAGAGATGGAACCTGCTGCTAGGTAATGGTGACACTATACGGTGGTACTACGGCAGAATAAACACGGATTCTGTCACCCTGTATGAACTGATGTGAACTCTGTTGCATCAGAGTTACAGAAAAACAAAGGAAATGCTGTGCCCTGTTAACAGTCACAGGGTACAGCAGAAGGACGCTAGTGGGATCCCTGAAATTCACCCCCTTTATGCTCGTGATTGATCTAGCTCTGACCCTCGATGGCTTTTGAGCCCGCGCCTGAAGATGCCCTAAGTCAGATGCTGATATCAAGCGGGAGTTCCCACCCTACACTGATCGGTTGTCAGGACAAATTAAAGATTTACCGCACAGAGTGTGTACAGCGCCGCTCTGGCAGACGCCACTAGCCACCCTAACTAGTGCTAGGAAAGTGCACTAGTTGCGCACAGCGACGCACTGGCAGTCGCTGCAAATTGACGCAGTAAACTCATGCCTGGTGCTGGATGGCACAGTCTGGCGCTATGTAGCTCAATCACTCAAGTACATTCAGCAACACTAGGAATGGGTATGATTCGGAGCTTTCACCAGATTCAAGCATACATGCACATGATTACAGATTTATACTAGCGCATGGCCGAGTGGCCATGCAAGTCTTTTAAAGATGTAGCCTTCCAGGACCTTCCTAGTGGTACAATCGGAGCCGCTACAGGACCTGAGCGTGTGACCTTCGACCTCCAATGAGAGGTTGTCCCACGGCATGCTCAGCAGATGAAAGGCAGGACTTAGTCCCTGGAATATCTGCTCGCTGCTGATCAACGCTGGTTGCAAAGGCTGGACCTGGGGCGGCAGCTGTAACCAGCCGCACAGTGTCAGCTTGAGCCAGATGCTGGGACCGACGTTTCTGCTGAGCAGACTCCACTGCAGCTGGGGAGGAATTGGGGACCGCAGAGGACATGGATCAAGATTCCCTCTGTGCAGTGGCTGGAACTCGACACCTAACAGCAGGTTTTTTTGTGCCTCGAGGGGTCATAACAGACAGGCACTTTCGACTGTTAACAGAAAATGCTGACAGACCCATTCTGATAAAAATGAACAGAGCTTGGATTAGCCCTGACTTTTCCATGCAACCAAGTGATTGCAGCACCTAAAGTGTTTTTAGTCTTCAATATTTGAATGAGGCCCACCAGTTGTTTCCTTCAAGAGTCTATGGATGACTCTACTTATATTTGTTTCCTGGCTTTGCACTTTAGGCAAAACCTTTTTGAGTGTAAGAGTACATCAACAACATTTTAAAAATATTGTAATGAAGCCCAACAGTTTTTGCCTTCAAGGGTCTATGGATGACTGTATGATCTTTCTTATATTTTTTTCTGGCTTTGCACTGTGTGCAGAAACTTTGAGTGTAGGAGTACCACAACTACATGCTCTTAATATTTGAATAAGGCTCTACATTTGGTACCTTCATGACTGTTTGGATGACCCTTCTTGTAATTTGTGGCAGGTCTTACACTCTATTTAGAGCTTTTAAGAGTGTAGGGGTACCACAACCAAACTTTGTTTACAATATTTCAATGAAATACAACAGTTGGAACTTTAAAGGGTGTATGGATTACCCTGCTTGTAATTTTTGGCAGGCTTTGCACTTCATACAGAACTTTTATGAGTGTGGGATCATCACAGCTACAGTTTGTTCAAAATATTTGAATGAGGTACTACAGTTAGTACCTTCAAGAATGACCTTGCTTGTTATTTTTTGCAGCTTTTGCATTTAGTGCATAGACTTTATGAGTCAAGGAGTGCCATTACATGACAATTTAAACAGAATGTGCATGAATCCCTCCTTCATGTCTAATACAGGGTGTATCAGAGTCCCTCTTCCATTAATGGATGGCAGTTCTTGCTTCCTTCATAAATTACACTGAAATTTCCTATTTTTTTTATAAAAATTTCAATTTTGGCTAACTTCAATTATTATTATTTTTTTTAATCATTTTTAAATTTTGCCTTAAATAAAAGTCACTATACTTTTTGGGCTGGTGGAACGCATCAAATAATTAAGGCTAGTATAAGGTGTGTTCACAGTCCGGGGTCCACCGTGCAGAGATGGAACCTGCTGCTTAGTAATGGCTGAGAGTTTCTTGCTCACACGTGGGTTATACCTCACCCAGTGTGAATGGAAGGGAACTCTGTTGCTACACTGAGTCACCAAATAAATGCTGTGTCCTGTTAGCAGTCACAGGGTGCAGCTGAAAAATGCTGGTGGGATCCCTATGAATCACCCTCACTAGACTGGTGATTGGACTCACTCTGACCCTTGGTGGCTTTTGAGCCCGTGCCTGAGGAAGCCCTGAGTCAGATGCAGAGTCCAAGAATTCCCAACCTACACTGTCCTGTTGTCAGGACAGAACTAGGAATTTACTGCACAAGAGTGCGTGCAGCGCTGCTATGGCGGATGCCAATAACCACGCAAACTTGGGCCGGGAAATCGCTCTATTAGCGCATGGCGCCGCACTGGCGGTCAATGCTAACAGACGCAGCATCGTGTGCTAGATGTGCGGGATAGCACTGTCAGGCACTAGGTAGCTTCCACCATTCGCAAACAGTCAACAACACTAGGGATGGAAATGATTTGGAGCTTTCATCCATCGACACGCATACATCCACACACACACACTAGCAGGTTTATACTAGTGCATGGCCGTTAGGCCATGCAAACCTTTTATAGCGGAAGTTCTCCAGGGCCATCTTAGTGGTGCAATACGAGCTGTTACATGACCTGAGCATGTGACCCCTGACCTCCAAAGTTGTCCCTTGAGCATGCTCACAAGAAAAAAAGCAGGGCTTAGTCACAGGAGCGCCTGCTCGCCGCTGATCAGTACTAGCTATGATAGCTGAGCCTGGAAGGACAGCAGTAACCAGCCACACAGTATCAGCTTGAGCCAGACGCTGGCACCGATGTCTCTGCTGAGCAGGCTCCACTGTGGCTGGAGAAAAATGGGAGACCGCAACAGAGATGGTTCTAGATTTGCCCTGTGCAGTGGCAGGAATTTGACACCTAACATATACATTAGCATTTTTTTCTGTAAATTCCAATTTCTGAATCTTTTATTATCAGTCCTTAACGTGAAATAAAAGTGTGACATCATTGTTCATAGCAGTGAGCTGGGAGTCAGAGATGTTAAAATGGCTCTTTCCCATACTGTTCTCCTTCCATTCAGCACTTTTTTCATCCATTTCAACATTTTTATTGCCCCCAGACTTCCTAATAGAATATGCCAGAAAAATGCTTGGATTTCCCATTGATTCCCATTATACTCGTTACTTGAGAAGAATATCCGAGCATTAGGAATTGCTTGGTTTGAGTAACAAGCATCAGAGCATTTTAGTGCTCACTGATCCCTAGTATTTAAATTGAAAAATAAGTGCAATAATACCAAAAATTCACTGAGAGTACATGAATCCTGGCTGCGCATAGAGTCATCTTAAACCTGTATGTCTGTAGGTTTGAGGAGGGAATGTTTTGCTACGGGAGCGGCCTCCCATTTGGCCTGACAAAGCTCCTTGCTTGCGATGAAATGCGCTTCAACCGGCAGCACTTTCAGGATCGGAACATGTCATTATTGTGTCTATGATGTCACAGAAAACTACTGAGTACCAAAAAAGCCAAAATTGCAGACGTCTTTTGAACGGTCCCAGCCCTTTTTTCTCAAACTATTAAGGTACCTTGAGAAAGAAAGGCTGGGACCCTTTGAAACATGTCAGTAATTTTGGCTCTTTTTGTACCCTCCCTGAAGAAGGATTTCTGAAACGTACATCGGGGAAGAGGGACATCTGACAGCAGTAACCTGAGCCCAGTATTCACCCACACTACAGGTACCATCCTTGCTTGTAACAGCTGATCTCGGTCTTGTACTTGTCTTATAGTATTAACTTTTTTATAGTGATACCTCTTACACTTATTGCACACTTGCACTTGCACATTATGGTTTGTCATTCTGCATTTGAATTACAATTGTGCATTTGTTTTCTTGATTCCTCATATCTTAGAAAGCAGCAATAAGTCAGTACAATATATTTTACAAGCAAAAGGTGTGAATTTATTGCTAGTTAAAAGGTGTGCTTGCTTGTCACAAATTATCGCACTAAGTTTGTATTTATTGTGCATCTATTTTTGTGAATAATTGTTTTTTAAAAATACAAAAGAAAATTCTCCAGAATCCAGATACAGCCTGTATCATAATGTATTCAAGCTTTTGTTTGCAATCAATTTTTTTTGTACACCTGTTTTAATAGTTAAATTCTACATCTAAAAACGCCATATCAATTCAGCACCTTGTTGAAGGTGCTTGTGTTTTAAACGTGTACCTACCTAGCATTTATTTCCATTTATTTTTTTCAGAAGCATGGTAATTTTTTTTTTTTAAGATGGAAAAACAGTATTTAAGAATTGTAGACATTTAATTGTGCATGTTTACTTTTATAAACTTATTTTGCTATATGCAGTTTGACTGTCACACTGACACTGCAGCCTGCTGTCTGTATACGTATCTAGCTACCTAGCATTTCTTGGTGCATCATTTCAGGCAAAAGTTGAATAATTGGGGCTAAATATTTCGGCATATATTTAAAAAATATCTAGACATATAGACACAGCTATTTTTTATAAATGTGTAATCGGAAAACAATGCATAATAGAATGTTTTTTTATTTCAGGAATTAACAGTGTTACTTTTAAAAAGTTTAGACACCTTTAAATGAAAAAAAGCCATTTCTCAAACAGCTAAGAATATTCGAAAGCACTGGAGGCAAAGTTGTTTTGCTACAGTGACTACAGATATGAAACATTATTGAGTTGGACAGATAGTAAGGACATGGTTAGTAATTTTATGCTGCGATTCATTATTTAATCCATGCCTCATGCTTTATATGTATTCTTTTATGGCAATAAATTTTGGAAACAGAAGGAAAGCTTCTAGCACTAAGTGGGGTGCTCTTTTTATAACTTTACTAGATTTTTTTTATTAACAATTTTAAGATCTTACTAAATTGTGGCTACTGCTTTTCTACAAGAAATGTTTAATGACAATATGACCCAATTTTTATAAGCAATTGTAAACAATTTTCTAAAATACTAGGATCAAATCTTTGTTCTTCTTCAATAAAGCTCACATTAGAGGGACATTTTATCAGAGTATTCCATTTCTAGGTCAATAAAGTATTTTATATTTGTACCCTCTCTATACTAAAATCTACGAGATAGGTGATAAATGTAAAATTGGTGACCCTCACTATTCCTAAGAATCTGGGTAGACAATATTGCATGACCATCACTTCATTAACTCCTAAGGGACTGTGGTAGCAGTAGTGTGAATGCATGGCCACTACTCTAATAGACCATGATTGCAGCATGGGAAACAAATGCTCACTACAGCACCAAAATACATAAGACCCCATTCTTGTGGTGGAAAGGGTCATAGCAGTCATGTATTTGGTGTCCAATCTTGGTTATAATTAGTGATGAGTAGTGTTGAGTGATACCGTCCGATACTTGAAAGTATCGGTATCGGATAGTATCGGCCGATACCCGAAAAATATCGGATATCGCCGATACCGATATCCGATACCAATACAAGTTAATGGGACATCAAGTATCGGAAGGTATTCTCATGGTTCCCAGGGTCTGAAGGAGAGGAAACTCTCCTTCAGACCCTGGGAACCATAGGGATGTGTAAAATAAAGAATTAAAATAAAAAATATTGATATGCTCACCTCTCCGGCGGCCCCTGGACTTCACGCTGCTAACCGGGAGGCTTCTTTGTTTAAAAAGCGCGCCTTTCGGACCTGTGAATGACGTCCCGGCTTCTGATTGGTCGCGTGCCGCCCATGTGACCGGCACGCGACCAATCAGAGGCCGCGACGTCATTCGCAGGTCCTCAATTCCTAGCATTAGCAGTTTTGTGAATGAGAATGATGTCGCGGCTTCTGATCTGATCAGAAGCCGCGACATCATTCTCATTCACAAAACTGCTAATGCTAGGAATTGAGGACCTGCGAATGACGTCGCGGCCTCTGATTGGTCGCGTGTCGGTCACATGGGCGGCACGCGACCAATCAGAAGCCGGGACGTCATTCACAGGTCCGAAAGGCGCGCTTTTTAAACAAAGAAGCCTCCCGGTTAGCAGCGTGAAGTCCAGGGGCCGCCGGAGAGGTGAGCATATCAATATTTTTTATTTTAATTCTTTATTTTACACATCCCTATTAATTCGATACCGATACCCGATATCACAAAAATATCGGATCTCGGTATCGGAATTCCGATACCGCAAGTATCGGCCGATACCCGATACTTGCGGTATCGGAATGCTCAACACTAGTGATGAGCGAATAAATTCGGCACTAATAGTACTGTATTCGGGCTATTCGTTACTTGACGAGTAATTAAGTATTCGCCTTGGTATATTTGCATGACCCGCCTACCATGTTTGGCGCTATATTTGTGGCCATTGAAAATGCTGGGCTGGCTTGCCAATCACAGTAATGCCATCGCCATCTTTTGTGTGGCATTACTGTGATTGGCTGGAGTTCCAGCATCACAGGAACTATTTAATGGCTGCTGGCACCATCTTTCACACATTGCAGCTGGAAACAGCGTAAGGAGAGTGTAGTTTCAGGGTAAGGAAAGTGAAAGGAGTATAGGGAGAGTGATAGGAGGATAGAGTGAGCGATATTTATTCCAAAAAGCTCTTTTAAGAGCTGAAGATTGTGAAGCAATTGCTTGTTTGTTAGGTGTGAATTTTAGTAGGGAGTAATTTATTAGGATGGAGGTGAAAGGCAGGCACCTGGGTGTTCTCATCATTGCAAGTACATTCTCTATGTCTCTACTGGTTTCTATTGTGTTGTATTGTTTTTAGGATTAGGAACAGACTGTGGGATAAGGGTGAAATAGGGAGGGTTTCATCCACTACCAAAATATAAAAATCAGCTATTTGTAGAGGGAATAATATTAGGTAGTACCAGCATATACAAATCTATTTTGGGGGAGCTACATAATATTCCTGTGTAGCAGCGTATACATTTTTTTTTGTACCACAAAATAATATTCCTCAGTGGCAGCATATATTAACATCCATTTTAAAGTCTAATTGCTAAATTATATTCCTTTTCTATTGCTTAAAATACCTAATAATTGTCTAGCAGTTGTGTGACTGGCGCAATCCGGGTACAGATAATCTTACCTGACAATTTAGCAGGGGCAATAATGTTAATTACTCTGCATTGCATTTGGAGTGTGTCAGCAAGGCGATTGAAAAAAAAATTCTATTGGTTTAAAAAATATAGCTTCTTTGTCTTACAGTTGTGTGACTGGCGCTGTCCAGGTAAGGTACAGATTATCTTACATGACAGCTTAGCCGGGGCAATATTCTTCATTATTCCACATTTGGAGTGTGTCAGCAAGGTGTTTGAAAAAAAAAATCATAATTTTCAATTTTTTTTTTAATAGTGCATTTTTATCTAGCAATTGTGTGATCGGTGCAATCTGGGTAGAGATAATCTTTATGTGACAATTTAGCAGGGGCAATAATCTTCATTACTCAAATTCATAAGTTTCAATTGGTTTAAAAAGCAGCATTTCTTTATCTAGAACTTGTGCGAATGTCACATTCCGGGTTGAAATAATCTAATAATCTTATATGACAATTTAGCAGGGGCAATAAGCTTCATTAACCAGCATTTGGAGGCGATCAAAAAAATAATCAGAATTTTCTATTGGCTTACATTATAGCATTTTTTATCTAGCAGTTGTATGACTGGCGCATGGCCTGGAGAGATACGCAAACATGACTATTTACCAGTAATTTACATCAGCGTGCTGTTGCCGTGTATAATCATGCTGCGATCTTCCCAAAAAATAGCCACACATTGCTAGATACTGTGAATTTGTACATAAGATGTTTGTAAGGGTACTTGTGAAAAATAAACCCAATATTTTTTGTTTTATAAGCATAACACATTCAAGATGAGAAAGGGTGATGTTACGGGATGTGGATGTGGTGGTGCCCTCCAAGGCCCTGTGACAGATCCGAAGGTGACTGTATCTCGTTCTAAACATGTAATAGCTGTTAAATATTTACATCTCTTCACTAGAAAAATTATTTAAAATTTTTTATCATAAATTGGGTTTTAAGGATCTTCTTTCATCGACTCAAGAAAGGGAAGCCTTGGCCAATTTAGAAGCTTTAGCAGAAGAAGCAAACACCACATTGGAAAGCCAAAGCTTTCCTATGCCTCTAACTAATAAATCTAAGAAGTTTCCATCCCTCAATCTCTGCTCTGCTGTGAATGTTTTCACCAAGTTGGTAACCTCTGATATTGAACAATTATGCACTAATGGCTTTGGTCAATCCACCTGCAGCAAAGCAGAAAGATAAGCTATTGAGAGTTTGACTAACCTTACCGATGTGGTGTTCAAGGCTGCAGACAAGGGGGAAATTTGGTGATCTGGCCCAATGAAATGTACGAGAGACAAACATTTAAGTTATTGAATGATAAGACCTGTTACCATAAATTACCTTCTAATCCAATGCATTCCTTCCAGGAAATCCCTACAAAGCTGGTTGATATCATAAAATAAATGCATCCACGCATTTCTGCATTATACTTGATCCCCAAAATTCACAAGTATCCCTTGGACCCTCCCGGAAGACCAATTGTATCCGGAAATGGAAGCTTATGTGAAATTGTCACTACAGTAATTGATTACTATTTTAAACCATTGGTAAGTGAATTACCATCATACATTAAGGACACTAACTCTGATATACACAGAATAGACAATGTATACCTTAATGAAAATGCTGTGATGGTGACTGCAGACGTCGTGGCTCTTTATACCTCAATAAGCCACAAAGACAGGCTTAAGGTGGTGGCATGGTACCTTAATTCATGTAACATTGATAAGGATATGGCCCAATTATTGTTACAACTATTGGAATACGCTATGACGCACAATATTTTTACCTTAAAAAAAGCACCTTTCTACAAATACAGGGTACGGCAATGGGGGCCAGTTGTGTTCCCTCTTTTGCTAACCTGTTTCTCGGAGCATGGGAACATGATATTTTTTGTGTGTGAACCTATACCTCATTCCAGCCTAATTTCAGGCTGGATGAGGTACATTGACGATATCTGGTTCATATGGGAGGAGTCTAATGATGAGTTGATTTCACTTATGGAAAATTTGAATAAAAACGATTTGAACATCAAGGCTTTCATTCAAATCTGAAAGAAATATTGAATTTTTAGATCTTCAAATAGGGGTGGATGCTAAAGGTTATCTGTTTACTAATCTGTACAGGAAACCAACGGCAACTAACTCCTTTCTTCAAGCAACATCATCTCATCCACCAGCTACAATAAAGAGAATTCCTGTTTGACAATTTCTGAGAGCTAAAAAGATATGTACCAATCAAGAGATTTTGAATTTCAATCAAGTGATCTTATTAGCCGATTTCAAGAAAGAGGGTATAGCAAAACAAACATTAAAAGAGGATATAAAAGAGTAACAAACATTTCTAGGAATGAGTTGTTGTATGGTAAAATATTTAGAATTGAGAGTCCTCAGTGGTTGATACCTTTCAATGGCTATTTGAAAAGTTGGTAACAAATTTCAAGCTTTCGAGACTACTCCGGTCTCTTCATCAGGCAAAGGCTAATAGAAATTCTGAAGAATCACATGTTTATGCACAACACAGCACAGAAAAATGCCATAGATAAGACAGGTAATGTGAAGCAGAGTTTCTTTTCCTTGTTATGAATCAGAGAGTCTCGAAAGCTTGCAATTTGTTAACATCTTTTCAGTTAGCCATTAAAAGGTATCAACCACTGAGGACTCTCAATTCTAAATATTTTTCTATCCACTGGCTAACACCGTACCAAGATATGTATCTTTCCTGTATTGTTAAATGGTGAAATTAAAAAGCTTGATAATAAAAAAGGACAAAAAAGGTCGACCAAGTACGGATGATTACCATGTATCACAACAAGCCTGGTTGCTAGGGAATCCCCACATGTACTTATGCTGGCTAACAGATGTAAATCATTCAGCTGCGGCAATAAACACTAAATCTCCAAGCACTAAAAAATACTCTGAGGACACCCGAGCGTTCTCGGGAAATCTTGAGTAACGAGTTTATTCGCTCATCACAAGTACTTTTTACCGATCCAATTTTGAAAACGTTGGCGCATAGTCTGTAAGATCCAATTCGGTCCAACGGGAATTCTACAGATGGGACAAACTTTTTTTTTTTTTTTTTCATGCGGCTTATGCAAAGCCTGTTTGCATACTACAAAAACTAAGATTTGTTCTAATTTTGACAATACAAAAAAGTTTAATATTAGGAAACACATTACATGTGCGACTCGAGGAGTAATATACTATGACACTTGCCCATGCAGGAAAATATATTTTGGCTTGACTACCCGGGAGCTGAAAATCGGAATATGGGAACATTGCAGGGATATTGAGAAGGCCAAGACGGTGGAGGACGAATCAACCCTTAAAACTCTGCCTAGACATTTCCGCAAATATCATGGATGTAAGTCAGTGGGTTTATTGGTAAAAGGGATTGATTCAGTTTCTCTGGGCATCCGGGGTGGTGATTTAGGGAGAGTCCTGGCTCAGTTAGAGAGCTTATGGATATATAGGCTTGGACTAAATGAAAGCTTTGGTTTTGGGGCTTTTCTTTAAGTGGTCTTTTGGTTTACACACATTGTATATATTCTTCAATATTTGGAACTGTCTGATGTTTTATGGGAGTGGTTTTTTTTGTTTTTATGTGGTTTTACTTATTTTACTTCTTTTCATTAGAATTTGATGGATATATGGTCATTGTAGCCTCCTACTATTTGAGGCTGGAGCCAGCAATAAACCTCTCCATAACTGTGAGAAGATTATGTCCTATGGGACTTCAATTTTCAACTTGTTGAAGATATCAAAGACTACTGAAATTTATGATACAACCATGGTCATCATGTTGCTTCCCTTGTGGGGGATGGTGGACTGTTTTTCGTTGTGATGAAGTAAAAAAGCTTTTTATTGGAAATTCTGTTTAATATATTATATTTGTAATGTTGTAAGTGTGTCAACAAACAAATTTTAGTGGTGCGATCAATAGGCGACAATATCCATTTAAGATATTTTTATTAAGAAAAATATACAGTGGGGCAAAAAAGTATTTAGTCAGTCAGCAATAGTGCAAGTTCCACCACTTAAAAAGATGAGAGGCGTCTGTAATTTACATCATAGGTAGACCTCAACTATGGGAGACAAACTGAGAAAAAAAAATCCAGAAAATCACATTGTCTGTTTTTTTAACATTTTATTTGCATATTATGGTGGAAAATAAGTATTTGGTCAGAAACAAAATTTCATCTCAATACTTTGTAATATATCCTTTGTTGGCAATGACAGAGGTCAAACGTTTTCTGTAAGGCTTCACAAGGTTGCCACACACTGTTGTTGGTATGTTGGCCCATTCCTCCATGCAGATCTCCTCTAGAGCAGTGATGTTTTTGGCTTTTCGCTTGGCAACACGGACTTTCAACTCCCTCCAAAGGTTTTCTATAGGGTTGAGATCTGGAGACTGGCTAGGCCACTCCAGGACCTTGAAATGCTTCTTACGAAGCCACTCCTTCGTTGCCCTGGCGGTGTGCTTTTGATCATTGTCATGTTGAAACACCCAGCCACGTTTCATCTTCAATGCCCTTGCTGATGGAAGGAGGTTTGCACTCAAAATCTCACGATACATGGCCCCATTCATTCCTTCATGTACCCGGATCAGTCGTCCTGGCCCCTTTGCAGAGAAACAGCCCCAAAGCATGATGTTTCCACCACCATGCTTTACAGTAGGTATGGTGTTTGATGGATAGAACTCAGTATTCTTTTTCCTCCAAACACGACAAGTTGTGTTTCTACCAAACAGTTCCAGTTTGGTTTCATCAGACCATAGGACATTCTCCCAAAACTCCTCTGGATCATCCAAATGCTCTCTAGCAAACTTCAGACGGGCCCGGACATGTACTGGCTTAAGCAGTGGGACACGTCTGGCACTGCAGGATCTGAGTTCATGGTGGCTTAGTGTGTTACTTATGGTAGGCCTTGTTACATTGGTCCCAGCTCTCTGCAGTTCATTCACTAGGTCCCCCCGCGTGGTTCTGGGATTTTTGCTCACCGTTCTTGTGATCATTCTGACCCCACGGGGTGGGATTTTGCGTGGAGCCCCAGATCGAGGGAGATTATCAGTGGTCTTGTATGTCTTCCATTTTCTAATTATTGCTCCCACTGTTGATTTCTTCACTCCAAGCTGGTTGGCTATTGCAGATTCAGTCTTCCCAGCCTGGTGCAGGGCTACAATTTTGTTTCTGGTGTCCTTTGACAGCTCTTTGGTCTTCACCATAGTGGAGTTTGGAGTCAGACTGTTTGAGGGTGTGCACAGGTGTCTTTTTATACTGATAACAAGTTTAAACAGGTGCCATTACTACATGTAATGAATGGAGGAAAGAGGAGACACTTAAAGAAGAAGTTACAGGTCTGTGAGAGCCAGAAATCTTGATTGTTTGTTTCTGACCAAATACTTATTTTCCACCATAATATGCAAAAAAATGATAAAAAAACAGACAATGTGATTTACTTCTGCTTTCTCACAACTCGCCCGCCCTTTAACACACTCTGGTCACTCTCTCTATATCCACCCCTCCCTTCTCCCCTCTCCTATGTTGAACTCTGCGGCTCTACTGACATTTCTTACCCACTCCAAACCAGCCACTACCGCCATGCAGCACTCAAAACATTCATACAAATCATCCCACCACCTGCTGTTTCTGTTTTTTCTCCTTCTACTAGTTGCAGGTGACATCTCCCCAAACCCTGGACCTCCCTCCACCAACATACATTACTCTCCTCCAGCTACATATAGAAACCCTGCTAATCTTATTAACATTCAGTGCATGCCTTCTCCTATTGCTTTCCACTGTGCTCTCTGGAATGCACGGTCTGTGTGTAACAAACTAACTTACATTCATGATCTTTTCATCTCTAATTCCCTTAACCTTCTGGCTATTACAGAAACCTGGATCCAGCACTCAGACACCACTGCTGCTGCCGCGCTCTCGTTTGGTGGGCTGAAATTTTCACATACCACCAGACCTGAGAACAGACAGGGTGGAGGTGTTGGTTTACTCCTTTCATCACAATGTGCTTTCCAGGTCATCCCCCCGGTTCCCTGACTTACATTTCCTTCCTTTGAAGTCCACGCCATCAGACTCTTTAAGCCCTTCCCCTTGCGGGTGGCGGTCGTTTATCGCCCTCCAGGCTCCTCCCACCTGTTTCTAGACCACTTTGCCACTTGGCTTACTCACTTCCTATCCTGTGACATCCCCGCCCTCATCATGGGAGACTTTAACATCCCCATCAATGATCCCCTCTCCCAATCTGCCTCTCATCTT
Organism: Ranitomeya imitator; assembly: GCF_032444005.1. Taxonomy (NCBI): domain Eukaryota; kingdom Metazoa; phylum Chordata; class Amphibia; order Anura; family Dendrobatidae; genus Ranitomeya; species Ranitomeya imitator. The sequence continues at coordinate 636,225,471 of NC_091284.1, forward strand.
CTCTCTCTAACTTCTTCATTCAACCTCTCACAGTTTACTAATTCTCCAACGCATGAGGACGGGAATACTCTGGACCTGGTTTTCTCCCGTCCCGGAGCGCTGCACGACTTTACTAACTCCCCTCTCCCGCTCTCAGACCACAACCTTCTTTCCTTCTCTGTCAAGAATTGTCTCCTCACCCGGTATACCCCCACTTACCACACTTATCGGAATACACGTACTATTAATACCCAGCAGCTTATGGACAACCTCCACACATCTTTAGCCCCCATCTCCTCACTCTCCTGTCCAGACTTAGCATTGTCACACTTCAATATTACACTGAAGAATGCCCTGGATAAAGCAGCACCTTCTACACGCAGAAAGACCCGACACAGACAACGGCAGCCCTGGCACACTATTCAAACACGCTTTCTTCAGCGCTGCTCAAGGTGTGCAGAGCAGCAGTGGAGAAAATCTCTCTTAGCAGAAGACTTCATCCACTATAAGTTCATGCTCAAAACCTATAACTCGGCCCTTTCTCTGGCCAAACAATCCTACTTCACCACCCTCATCACCTCACTATCCAACAACCCAAAACGACTTTTTGAAACCTTAAACTCCCTCCTGAAACCTAAAGTACAGGCCCCCATCTCCAATCTCAGTGGTGAGGATCTGGCCACTTATTTCCTAGAAAAAATCAACCACATCCATCAGGATATCTCAGCCCAATCTCCTCAGTGCCTGGATCCCCTTCCCTGCCGCACCTCAAGCTCACTAGACATCTTTGAGCCTGTTTCAGAAGAAGAAGTTTCCAAGCTCCTCGCTTCTGCTCGGCCTACAACCTGCAATAGTGACCCCATTCCTTCACCTCTCCTGCAGTCTCTCTCACCAGTGGTCACCACTCACCTGACTAAAATATTTAACCTCTCTCTTTCCTCAGGCATCTTTCCCTCCTCATTTAAACATGCCATCATTACCCCTTTACTTAAAAAGCCATCCCTGGACCAGAACTGCACAGCTAACTACAGACCTGTCTCTAACCTTTCCTTCATCTCTAAACTCCTGGAACGCTTGGTCCACTCCCGTCTTATCCGCTATCTCTCGGATAACTCTCTTCTTGACCCCTTACAATCTGGTTTCCGCTCTTTACACTCCACTGAAACTGCCCTCACTAAAGTCTCTAATGATCTAATAACAGCTAAATCCAAAGGTCATTGCTCTCTGCTGATTCTCCTGGATCTCTCTGCCGCATTTGACACTGTGGATCATCAGCTCCTTCTCACCATGCTCCGCTCCATAGGCCTCAAGGACACAGCCCTCTCCTGGTTCTCCTCCTACCCCTCTGACCGCTCCTTCACTGTATCTTTCGCTGCCTCATCTTCCTCTCCTCGTCCCCTTACTATCGGGGTTCCGCATGGCTCAGTCCTGGGCCCCCTCCTCTTCTCTCTATACACTGCCCCTATTGGACAAACAATCAGCAGATTTGGGTTCCAGTACCATCTCTATGCTGACGACACCCAATTATACACTTCTTCCCCCGACATCACCCCTACCCTAATTCAAAATACCAAGGATTGTCTGTCTGCTGTCTCTAACATCATGTCCTCCCTCTATCTGAAACTAAATCTCTCCAAAACTGAACTACTTGTGTTTCTCCCTTCTACTAAGCTCACTCTACCCAACATCGAAATTACCCTGGAGGGTTCAACCATAACTCCCAAGCAGCATGCCCGCTGTCTTGGGGTGATATTTGACACCGAACTTTCCTTTACTCCCTATATCCGATCACTCACTCGCTCCTGTCACCAGCATCTTAAAAACATCTCCAGAATCCGACCTTTTCTCACCTTGGAAACTGCTAAGACTCTTACTGTCGCTCTCATTCATTCCCGTCTGGACTACTGCAACTCTCTTCTGATCGGTCTCCCTTTTTCCAAACTTTCTCCTCTCCAATCCATCTTAAATGCGGCAGCCAGGGTCATATTTCTGTCCAGCCGCTTCACTGATGCCTCCATCTTGTGCCAGTCATTACACTGGCTACCCATTCGCTGCAGGGTCCAGTATAAACTCATCTCTCTCACCCACAAAGCTCTCCACAGTTCTGCACCGCCTTATATCTCCTCTCTCATCTCAGTCTATCGCCCTACACGTGCCCTCCGTTCTACAAATGACCTAAGACTAACATCCCCCATTATCCGAACCTCGCACCTCCGTCTTCAAGACTTCTCTCGTGCTGCGCCAGCTCTCTGGAATGCACTTCCCCAGACGATCAGACTGATACCTAGCCCCGACCTATTCAAGCGCGCTTTAAAAACCCATCTCTTCAAACAAGCCTACCAAATCAACTACTCTGTAAACTAACTTTGCCCTGTTCCCTCCTTCCAAATATTATCTGCATGTGAATCTGCACCCTACTATTCATCTGTCTCCACACCCTCCATGCACATGATAACTGCACTTGATGCTTGACTATTGCACTTAAACACACGGGCTGATGACCGGATCATGCAGCTTTATATGAAAATCCCTATTTATTATAATTGCCAGACCTGAAATAACAAGCACTTTTCACCTATTGTGTCCCCCCATTTCCTTGTAGATTGTAAGCTTGCGAGCAGGGACCTCACCCCTAATGTCACTGTTTAAATTGTCTTAACTTGTACTGAATTTGTCTGTACATGCCCCCGCTTAATTGTAAAGTGCTGCGGAATTTGTTGGCGCTATATAAATAAAAAATTATTATTATAAATTATTATTATTATTTTCTGGATTTTTTTTTCTCAGTTTGTCTACCATAGTTGAGGTCTACCAATGATGTAAATTACAGACGCCTCTCATCTTTTTAAGTGGTGGAACTTGCACTATTGCTGACTGACTAAATACTTTTTTGCCCCACTGTATACCTATTATGCACATATAAGTTTCAGCAATGTATTTTATATTTACATTTTTTATGATATTTACATATTTGTCTATTTTACTTTTAGGATACGACCTCGGGAGGAAGGCAGTATAGGTCAAGGTGAGATTATAAATCTCTCATCGTATGTGCTTTCGGGTGAGGACTATTCCCTCCTACGGAGGGGACTTAATTTTGTTCCAACCCATCGCTATGATTATTTTAGGTGGGTGAAGGATCTGAATTTATTTGGACAGAATCTCAAATAGAAACTGTTTTTTCAACAACATGATGCTGAGCAATGTAGAGGGTTAGGTCTGTCAGATGTTAGGGGTCGAGTTCCCGCCTCTGCACAGGGGGAATCTCGAGCCATCTCCGCTGTGGTCTCCCATTCTTCTCCTGCCACAGTGGAGCCTGCTCGGTGGAGGCGTCGGTTCCAGCGTCTCACTCAGTCTGATACTGTGCAAAGGGTTACTGCTGCCTTTCCAGCTTCTGCCATTGTAGCCAGTACTGGTCAGCGGCGAGCAGACATCTTTGAGACGAAGTCCTACTTTTCCCCTCGTGAGCATGCCCAGGGTAAGATCTCTCATTGGAGATCAAGGGTCACATGCTCAGGTACTGCAGCAACTCCCATTGGTCCTCTAGAAAGGTCCTGAAGTTGCTCAAGTTCAGTGGCAGCCTCCCATTGTTCCTTCTGGGAAGATCCTGTAGTTGCTGCAGCTATAAAAGGTTTAAATGACCGCACGGCCATGCGCTAGTTTCAATCTATGTTATGTGCTTTGCGCCAGCGTGGCCTTCTGTGTATGTATTTAAGGCCCCGGCCCCAAGAATACCGGCACCTCCGGTGAGGAGTTATGCGTGTATGTATTCAGGTTTCCAGATGAAATAAGCCCCTAGTATACCGGCACCTCCGATGAGGAGTTTGTGTGTGTGCAAGACCACTGACTGCTATCTGCTCAGCAGTTAGCTGTGTACTCCTGTGAGTCTAACAGGGCACAGTGCTTTCTTTTGTTGGCGACTCTGTGAAATAACAGAGGTTGCTTATACCACCACATAGTGCCATTTGCTAGCAGCAGGTTCCTCCTGCACGGTGGAATCCGGGCTGCGAATGCACCTATAACTTCATCTATTCACTTTGTGCGTTCCGCTAGCCCTAACAAAATACTGGCGCCAGGGTCTAGCTAGTAAATGGCAGATGATCAGGGTCTACATCGGTACATCCAGCAGCTGGAGGGTAGGTTGGTGGCTCTAGAACGCACAACCTCAGCTGTGGATGTTACCGTAGTCACTGTTCAGGCTGCTAGTGTGGCTGCAGCCATTTTGTCCTCTGCCACCCCATCCCATCTCCTGCTTCCAGAAAAGTTTGCTGGTGACAGTAAGCAATGTCAGGGATTCGTGAGTCAGTGTTCCATACAACTAGAGCCTCTGGCTGCATGCTTCCCTACGGATCGGGTGAAAGTGGGTTTTATCTTATCCCTTTTGTTGAGCAGGGGATTGGAGTGGGCAACGCCAATGTGGGAGCGCAATGATTGTGTGGTGCAGAGTGCTCCTCTCTTCCTGAACTCTCTGAAACAGGTCTTTCTAGGACCTCGTGTCACCCACGATACAGAGCTCAAACTGTTGGCAATAACACAGGGTTCATCCATGGTCAGCCAGTTCGCCGTCCAGTTCCGGATTCTGGCCTCAGAGCAGGAGTGGCCGGAAAAAGTCCTTATTCCGGTGTTCTGGAAAGGACTGGCAGACCATGTGAAGGATGGCTTGGCCACCAGGGAGATGCCCGCCACACTTTAGGAGCTCATTCCAATATATACCCACATCGACCTCCGTTTTAACAAGCAGAGGTTAGAGCGGACCCAGTGAAGGCAGAGGTTCCGGCTGGCTCCCACCTTCACCAGACCTCTAAAATCTTCCATTCAGGCATCTGACTCCCATGAGGTCATGGAGGTTTATCCAACGGGATCTAAGTCCCGGGCCGCTCGAGTAGCCGTGGTTTGTAATATTTGCGAACAGTTAGGACATTATGCTAATAAATGTCCACAGCGGGCGGGAAGCGATCACGTCTAGTAACCATTGGAGGAGGTTCACTAGACACAGCGGCATTTTCCTCCAAGCTGTCATTTAAAGGGACAATCACTTTAGGCTCATCCACTAACAGTCGAGCTTTGTGTGGACTCAGGAGCAGAGGGGAATTTCATGTCCTCTGCCTTTGCTCACCGCCATGCAATACCTCTGGTGATGCTCGCCAAACCGGTGACAGTTCGAGTAGTGAATGGGTCGACACTGCCCTCACAAATCACACATCAGACTATCCCATTCACATAATCCATGTCCCCTTCCCATCAGGAGATTATTTCCCTTCTTGTCATTCCCGAGGGAATAAATGTGATTCTGCTAGGAATACCCTGGCTCCGTTTCCACTCCCCACATATTAAATGGACCTCTGGGAGGGTATTGGGTTGGAGTGAATCATGTAAAGGCAGATGTGTGAGGGAGTGCGTTCAGGTTACCACTACAGAGATACCCGCCGATCTTACTTCCCTTCCCAAGTGCTATTGGTTCTATGCAGACGTGTTCTCCAAGAAGGCTGCAGAGACCCTTCTGCCTCACCGCCCTTATGACTGTCCTATTGATCTCATGCCTGGAGCAGAACCTCATCGGGGATGGGTATATCCCCTCTCTCTCCCGGAAAAGGAGGCTATGTCCCAATACATCCAGGAGAATTTGGCAAGAGGGTTCATTAGGAAGTCAGTGTCAACTGCAGTGGTGAGATTCTTCTTCATGCAGAAGAAGAATTGGGAATTATGTCCATGCATAGATTACAGGGGTCTTAACTTCATAGTAACATAGTAACATAGTAACATAGTTAGTAAGGCCGAAAAAAGACATTTGTCCATCCAGTTCAGCCTATATTCCATCATAATAAATACCCAGATCTACGTCCTTCTACAGAACCTAATAATTGTATGATACAATATTGTTCTGCTCCAGGAAGACATCCAGGCCTCTCTTGAACCCCTCGACTGAGTTCGCCATCACCACCTCCTCAGGCAAGCAATTCCAGATTCTCACTGCCCTAACAGTAAAGAATCCTCTTCTATGTTGGTGGAAAAACCTTCTCTCCTCCAGACGCAAAGAATGCCCCCTTGTGCCCGTCACCTTCCTTGGTATAAACAGATCCTCAGCGAGATATTTGTATTGTCCCCTTATATACTTATACATGGTTATTAGATCGCCCCTCAGTCGTCTTTTTTCTAGACTAAATAATCCTAATTTCGCTAATCTATCTGGGTATTGTAGTTCTCCCATCCCCTTTATTAATTTTGTTGCCCTCCTTTGTACTCTCTCTAGTTCCATTATATCCTTCCTGAGCACCGGTGCCCAAAACTGGACACAGTACTCCATGTGCGGTCTAACTAGGGATTTGTACAGAGGCAGTATAATGCTCTCATCATGTGTATCCAGACCTCTTTTAATGCACCCCATGATCCTGTTTGCCTTGGCAGCTGCTGCCTGGCACTGGCTGCTCCAGGTAAGTTTATCATTAACTAGGATCCCCAAGTCCTTCTCCCTGTCAGATTTACCCAGTGGTTTCCCGTTCAGTGTGTAATGGTGATATTGATTCCCTCTTCCCATGTGTATAACCTTACATTTATCATTGTTAAACCTCATCTGCCACCTTTCAGCCCAAGTTTCCAACTTATCCAGATCCATCTGTAGCAGAATACTATCTTCTCTTGTATTAACTGCTTTACATAGTTTTGTATCATCTGCAAATATCGATATTTTACTGTGTAAACCTTCTACCAGATCATTAATGAATATGTTGAAGAGAACAGGTCCCAATACTGACCCCTGCGGTACCCCACTGGTCACAGCGACCCAGTTAGAGACTATACCATTTATAACCACCCTCTGCTTTCTATCACTAAGCCAGTTACTAACCCATTTACACACATTTTCCCCCAGACCAAGCATTCTCATTTTGTGTACCAACCTCTTGTGCGGCACGGTATCAAACGCTTTGGAAAAATCGAGATATACCACGTCCAATGACTCACCGTGGTCCAGTCTATAGCTTACCTCTTCATAAAAACTGATTAGATTGGTTTGACAGGAGCGATTTCTCATAAACCCATGCTGATATGGAGTTAAACAGTTATTCTCATTGAGATAATCCAGAATAACATCCCTCAGAAACCCTTCAAATATTTTACCAACAATAGAGGTTAGACTTACTGGCCTATAATTTCCAGGTTCACTTTTAGAGCCCTTTTTGAATATTGGCACCACATTTGCTATGCGCCAGTCCTGCGGAACAGACCCTGTCGCTATAGAGTCACTAAAAATAAGAAATAATGGTTTATCTATTACATTACTTAGTTCTCTTAGTACTCGTGGGTGTATGCCATCCGGACCCGGAGATTTATCTATTTTAATCTTATTTAGCCGGTTTCGCACCTCTTCTTGGGTTAGATTGGTGACCCTTAATATAGGGTTTTCATTGTTTCTTGGGATTTCACCTAGCATTTCATTTTCCACCGTGAATACCGTGGAGAAGAAGGTGTTTAATATGTTAGCTTTTTCCTCGTCATCTACAACCATTCTTTCCTCACTATTTTTTAAGGGGCCTACATTTTCAGTTTTTATTCTTTTACTATTGATATAGTTGAAGAACAGTTTGGGATTAGTTTTACTCTCCTTAGCAATGTACTTCTCTGTTTCCTTTTTGGCAGCTTTAATTAGTTTTTTAGATAAAGTATTTTTCTCCCTATAGTTTTTTAGAGCTTCAATGGTGCCATCCTGCTTTAGTAGTGCAAATGCTTTCTTTTTACTGTTAATTGCCTGTCTTACTTCTTTGTTTAGCCACATTGGGTTTTTCCTATTTCTAGTCCTTTTATTCCCACAAGGTATAAACCGCTTACACTGCCTATTTAGGATGTTCTTAAACATTTCCCATTTATTATCTGTATTCTCATTTCTGAGGATATTGTCCCAGTCTACCAGATTAAGGGCATCTCTAAGCTGTTCAAACTTTGCCTTCCTAAAGTTCAATGTTTTTGTGACTCCCTGACAAGTCCCCCTAGTGAAAGACAGGTGAAACTGCACAATATTGTGGTCGCTATTTCCTAAATGCCCAACCACCTGCAGATTTGTTATTCTGTCAGGTCTATTAGATAGTATTAGGTCTAAAAGTGCTGCTCCTCTGGTTGGATTCTGCACCAATTGTGAAAGATAATTTTTCTTGGTTATTAGCAGAAACCTGTTGCCTTTATGGGTTTCACAGGTTTCTGTTTCCCAGTTAATATCCGGGTAGTTAAAGTCCCCCATAACCAGGACCTCATTATGGGTTGCAGCTTCATCTATCTGCTTTAGAAGTAGACTTTCCATGCTTTCTGTTATATTTGGGGGTTTGTAACAGACCCCAATGAGAATTTTGTTACCATTTTTCCCTCCATGAATTTCAACCCATATGGACTCGACATCCTCATTCCCTTCGCTAATATCCTCCCTTAAAGTGGACTTTAGACAAGACTTTACATAGAGACAAACCCCTCCTCCTCTCCGATTTTTACGATCCTTTCTAAACAGACTGTAACCCTGTAAGTTAACTGCCCAGTCATAGCTTTCATCTAACCATGTCTCGGTTATTCCCACTATGTCAAAGTTACCTGTAGATATTTCTGCTTCTAGTTCTTCCATCTTGTTTGTCAGGCTTCTGGCGTTTGCGAGCATGCAGTTTAGAGGATTTTGTTTTGTTCCAATCTCCTCACTGTGGATTGTTTTAGAAATGTTCTTACCTCCCTTCTGAGTATGTTTTCCTGGGTCGTCTTTGTTCGAGTCTAATGTTTTTCTTCCCGTCCCCTCTTCTTCTAGTTTAATGCCCTCCTGATGAGTGTAGCGAGTCTTCTGGTGAATGTGTGTTTCCCAGGTTTGTTGAGGTGTAGTCCGTCATTAAGAATAAGTGCCCTTTGCCCCTGATTTCTGAGCGCTTTGATAGGCTATGGGGAGCAAGGGTATTTACCAAATTAGATCTGCGGGGTGCTTATAACCAGATTCGCATCCGTGAGGAGGACGAATGGAAAACGGCTTTTAATGCCAGGGATGGGCACTATGAATATCTGGTGATACCCTTTGGGCTCTGTAATGCCGCAGCCATTTTCCAAGACTTTGTTAAAGATATTTTCCGGGATATGCTCTCCACCTTGGTCATAGTCTATCTGGATGATATTCTCATCTTCTCTCCAGATATTGACTCCCACCGGAGAGATGTTTGTAGTCTTCGACTTCTTACGGGCAAATTCCCTCTATGCAAAGTTGGAGAAATGTGTGTTTTAGCAGGAGTCTTTACCTTTCCTGGGCTATATCATCTCCGCCCAGGGATTGGCTATGAGTCCTGACAAACTACAGGCTGTGATGGACTGGCAAGAACCCCATTCTCTTAAAGCGGTGCAGCGCTTTATGGGGTTCATTAATTACTATCGCCAGTTCATCCCCCACTTCTCAATTTTGGTAGCTCCCTTGGTAGCCCTCACCAGAAGGGATCAAATCCCAAAATGTGGTCTGAAGAGGTCTCCAAGGCTTAAACTTCTATTAAGTCTCATTTTGCTAGTGCTCCCATCCTACATCATCCCGATGTTGATAAGCTGTTTATATTGGAGGTGGATGCCTCATCCATTGGTGCTGGAGCAGTCCTCTTCCAAAAGGATGCTCAAGGTTGGAGGCATCCTTGCTTCTTCTACTCCAAGATCTTCACACCAGCAGAGAGTAGGGTTGAGCGAAACAGATCAGACAAATTAAAAAATCGCCGACTTTTGGCAAAGTCGGGTTTCATGAAACCCGACCTGATCCTAGTGTAGGATCGGCCATGAGGTCGGCGATCTACACGCAAAAGTCATGTTTCACATGACGCTTTCAGCGCCACTTTTCAGCCAATGAAGGAGGACGCAGAGTGTGGGCAGCATGATGACATAGATCTCGGTCCCCACCATCTTAGAGAAGGGCGTGACAGTGTTTGGCTTGCTTTCTGCGGCGTCACAGGGGCTATAAAGGGGCATGCACGCCGGCCGCCATCTTACTTCTGCCGATCTGAGCATAGGGAGAGGTTGCTGCAGCTTCATCAGAAGAAGGGATATAGTTAGGGAGTGAAGATTAACCCCCAAACTGCTTGTACTGTAGCAATTTCCACTGTCCAACACCATCATTTCTTTGCAGGGACAGTGGAGGCTATATTTTTGTGCATCAGCTCTGTAGCTTATTAGGCTGCCTTATAAGGCTCCCTGATAGCTGCATTGCTGTTTGCACGCTGCTGTGCAAACAACTGCTTTTTTAAAAGCAAAAATCCTGTTGCTCCTTTCTGCACAGTTATCTTGTTTATTTGTCCACACTCTTTTGTGTGCAGCAGTCCTTTTTATTGCTGCCATACTTTTCCTGAGATCATTGTAGGGAAATTGAAATTGTACTACAGTCCTTGTATTTTTTCATATATCTTCCAGCCACTTTCTGCCCCTTAGATTGCGCTGTTTTATACACTGGGCCTGAGTTTTGGTTCAGTCTCCCCCCAAAAAAGTGACATTCAAATTCTCACAAAGTGAATATACTTCAGTCCTGTTAGTTTGTCGTATATCAGCCAGCCACTTTCTGCCACTTACATTGTGTTGTTTTATGCACAGGGCGTGAGTTTTGGTTCAGTCTCCTCAAAAAAAAAGTGAGATTCAAATTCTCACAAGCTGGATATACTTCAGTCCTGTTAGTTTGTCGTATATCAGCCAGCCACTTTCTGCCACTTACATTGTGTTGTTTTATGCACAGGACCTGAGTTTTGGTTCAGTCTCCCAAAAAAAAGTGAGATTCAAATTCTCACAAAGTGGATATACTTCAGTCTAGAGTTGAGCGACTTTTACTTTTTTAGTATCGAGTCGGGTTTCGCGAAACCCGACTTTGTCAAAAGTCAGGTCGGGTGAAATCGGCCGATTATTTAAAAAAGTCGGGGGCCGACCAAAACACGAAATCCAATGCAAGTCAATGGGTAATCAAAGACGGCAGTGAGTGGAGGACATGAAAACACCTACAGTGCCCATTTTAATGCCAAAAACATTAATTCTTATTTTTTAAGCATGTCAATCTTAATTTACTTTATAATAATAGTTAGGCATTGAAAACAGGGGGTCATTTGGCTAAAGTTGTGGGGGGGTAGGGCTGGCTCAAGATTTTTGTGGGCCCAGGAAATGCAGAATACGTCTGTTAGGGGTCGAGTTCCCGCTTCTGCACAGGGGGAATCTCGAGCTACCTCCGCTGCGGTCTCCCATTCTTGTCCAGCCGCAGTGGAGTCTGCTCAGCAAGGACGTCGGTCCCAGCGTCTTGCTCATTCTCACTCTGTTCTGAGAGTTACTGCTGCTTCTCCAGTCTCTGCTATTAAAGTCTGTGCTGGTCAGCAGCGAGCGGACTTCTCTGGGACTAAGTCCTTGTCTGTACGTACTGAGCATGCCCAGCGTAAGGTCTCCCATTGGAGATCGAGGGTCATGTGCTCAGGCTCTGCAGCACATTCCATTGGTCCTCTTGGCAGGTCCTAGAAGGGCAAAAGTGCTGTGGCCACTTCCTGTGCTGCTGCTATATAAACTGCGCATGACCGCACGGCCATGCGCTAGTATTGTCAAACAATTGCTAATGTGTGTATGTTGTGAGTGCAAGTCGTCCTTGGATACCCCTACCCTATAGTATGACTGTTCGCGGAAGGTGTATGGCTGCTACCTAGCGCCTGACTTATCCTACAGCACTAGTCACACATTATAGCGTCCAGTTGCTGTGACCGCCAGTACGGCGCCGTGCACTTCCTCTGTGCTTTCCTTACCCAAGCCTGGGTGGTTAGTGGCGTTCGTCAGTGCGGCACTGCATGCTCTTCTGTTTCATTTCACACCCAGTTGCGGTGTTGCGCCAGCAAGGGTCTAATCGGACTTCAATCCCAGTTGGGGTTGAGTTCGCTGACTACTTGCTCGTGCTTTAGGTGCGGTACCGCGGTCCTGTGCCTTAACAGGATTGCTTCTTTCACGCTGGGTGAGGTTAACCCACACGTGTATACTCTAGTGTACCGCCATATAGTCTGCTAATTGCTAGCAGCAGGTTTTCACCTGCACGGTGGACCCCGGACTGCGAACGCATCTATACCATCTGTCTTGGTGCGTTCCGCCAGTCCTAACAGAATACTAGCGCCCGGGTCTGGCTAGTAAAATGGCGGACGACCAGCGTTTACAGCGGTACATCCAGCAGCTGGAGGGAAGGTTGGCGGCTCTTGAGCGTTCAACCTCAGCTGTGGATGTTACTGCTGTCGCTGTTCAGGCTGCAAGTGTGGCTGCAGCTACCTTGTCCACTGCCGCTCCTGTACCGACGTTATCTCGCCTCCCGCTACCAGAGAAATTTTCTGGTGACAGTAAGTCCTGTAGGGGTTTCGTGAGTCAGTGCTCAATACATCTCGAGCTTCTGGCCTCTCGTTTCCCTACAGAGCGGGCTAAGGTGGGCTTTATAATTTCCTTATTGTCGGACAGGGCGTTGCAGTGGGCTACGCCGCTGTGGGAGCGTGGCGATCATGTGGTGCAGAGTGCTCCGTTATTCCTGAGCACTCTGAAACAGGTCTTTCTAGGACCTCGTGTCACCCATGACATGGCGCTCCAACTGTTGGCACTGACTCAGGGCTCGTGCTTGGTCAGCCTTTTTGCCGTCCATTTCCGCACTCTGGCATCTGAGCTGGAGTGGTCGGATAAAGCCCTTATCCCTATATTTTGGAGGGGGCTGGCTGACCACGTTAACCCCTTAATCCCATATGACGTACTATCCCGTCCAGGTGACCTGGGACTTAATTCCCATGGACGGGATAGTACGTCATATGCGATCGGCCGCGCTCACGGGGGGAGCGCGGCCGATCGCGGCCGGGTGTCAGCTGCCTATCGCAGCTGACATCCGGCACTATGTGCCAGGAGCGGTCACGGACCGCTCCCGGCACATTAACCCCCGGCACACCGCGATCAAAGATGATCGCGGTGTGCCGGCGGTGCAGGGAAGCATCGCGCAGGGAGGGGGCTCCCTGCGGGCTTCCCTGAGACGATCGGTACACGGTGATGTGCTCACCGTGTACCGAGCGTCTTCTCCCTGCAGTCCCCGGATCCAAAATGGCCGCCGGGCTGCATCCGGGTCCTGCAGGGAGCACTTCCGGGTCAGGATCAGGCTGCAGCTGCAGCTCTAATCCTGCCCGGCTGTATGTCAGATCACCGATCTGATAGAGTGCTGTGCACACTGTCAGATCGGTGATCTGTGATGTCCCCCCCTGGGACAAAGTGAAAAAGTAAAAAAAAAAATTTCCACACTTGTAAAAAAAAAAATAAAAAAAAAATTCCTAAATAAAGCAGAAAAAAAAAAATATTATTCCCATAAATACATTTCTTTACATAAAAAAAAAACAAAAAAACAATAAAAGTACACATATTTAGTATCGCCGCGTCCGTAACGACCCGACCTATAAAACTGGCCCACTAGTTAACCCCTTCAGTGAACACCGTAAGAAAAAAAAAAAAAAAACGAGCCAAAAAACAACGCTTTATTATCATAACGCTGAACAAAGAGTGGAATAACACGCGATCAAAAGGACGGATATAAATTACCATGTTACCTCTGAAAACGTCATCTTGTCCCGCAAAAAACGAGCCGCCATATAGCATCATAACCAAAAAAATAAAAAAGTTATAGTCCTCTGAATAAAGCGATGCCAAAATAATTATTTTTTCTATAAAATAGCTTTTATCGTATAAAAGCGCCAAAACATAAAAAAAATGATATAAATGAGGTGTCGCTGTAATCGTACTGACCCGAAGAATAAAACTGCTTCATCAATTTTACCAAACGCGGAACGGTATAAACGCCTCCCCCAAAAGAAATTCATGAATAGCTGGTTTTTGGTCATTCTGCCTCACAAAAAAATCGGAATAAAAAGCGATCAAAAACTGTCACGTGTCCGAAAATGTAACCGATAAAAACGTCAACTCGTCCCGCAAAAAACAAGACCTCACATGACTCTGTGGACCAAAATATGGAAAAATTATAGGTCTCAAAATGTGGAGACGCAAAAACTTTTTTGCTATAAAAAGCGTCTTTTAGTGTGTGACGGCTGCCAATCATAAAAATCCGCTAAAAAACTCGCTATAAAAGTAAATCAAACCCCCCTTCATCACCCCCTTAGTTAGGCTAGGTTCACATTGCGTTAATGGGTTAACGCTAACGGACAGCGTTGCACGGCGAAAATGTCACAATTAACGCCGTGCAACGGGTCCGTTAGCACAACCATTGACAGCAATGTGATTTTCAGGTGTAGCGCATCGCTAGAGCGTGCCATTTTCGGCTCGCGCTAGCAAGGTGCCATTCTTTTGTGGCGCGCCTCAGACGCTGCTTGCAGCGTCCGCGGCGCGCCCGAGGTCCGATCCCCGATCTTCCAGAGCGGGGACGTTAACGCGACCACTAAACACGACACCTAAAAAGACATTGTGTTAGCGCAATCCGCTAGTGCTAAACGGATTTCCCTAACGCAATGTGAACCTAGCCTTAGGGAAAAATAATAAAATTAAAAAAAATGTATTTATTTCCATTTTCCGGTTAGGGTTAGGGTTAGGGCTAGGGTTGGGGCTAGGGTTAGGGTTTGGATTACATTTACGGTTGGGATTAGGGTTGGGATTAGAATTAGGGGTGTGTCTGGGTTAGGTGTGTGGTTAGGGTTACAGTTGGGATTAGGGTTAGTGGTGCGTTTGGATTAGGGTTTCATTTATAATTGGGGGGTTTCCACTGTTTAGACACATCAGGGGCTCTCCAAACGCGACATGGCGTCCGATCTCAATTCCAGCCAATTCTGCATTGAAAAAGTAAAACAGTGCTCCTTCACTTCCGAGCTCTCCCGTGCGCCCAAACAGGGGTTTACCCCAACATATGGGGTATCAGCGTACTCGAGACAAATTGGACAACAACTTTTTGGGTCCAAGTTCTCTTGTTATCCTTGGGAAAATAAAAATTTGGGGGGCTAAAAATCATTTTTGTGGGAAAAAAAAGGATTTTTATTTTCACGGCTCTGCGTTGTAAACTGTAGTGAAACACTTGGGGGTTCAAAGTTTTCACAACACATCTAGATAAGTTCCATGGGAGGTCTAGTTTCCAATATGGGGTCACTTGTGGGTGGTTTCTACTGTTTGGGTACATCAGGGGCTCTGCAAATGCAACGTGACGCCTGCAGACCAATCCATCTAAGTCTGCATTCCAAATGGCGCTCCTTCCCTTCCGAGCTCTGCCATGAGCCCAAACAGTGGTTCCCCCCCCACATATGGGGTATCAGCGTACTCAGGACAAATTGAACAACAACTTTTGGGGTCCAATTTATTCTGTTACCCTTGTAAAAATACAAAGCTGGGGGCTAAAAAATCATTTTTGTGAAAAAAAAAAGAATTTTTATTTTCACGGGTCTGCGTTATAAACTGTAGTGAAACACTTAGGGGTTCAAAGTTCTCACAACACATCTAGATAAGTTCCATGGGAGGTCTAGTTTCTAATATGGGGTCACTTGTGGGGGGTTTGTACTGTTTGGGTACATCAGGGGCTCTGCAAATGCAACGTGACTCCTGCAGACCAATCCATCTAAGTCTGCATTCCAAATGGCGCTCCTTCCCTTCCGAGCTCTGCCATGCGCCCAAACAGTGGTTCCCCCCCACATATGGGGTATCAGCGTACTCAGGACAAATTGGACAACAACTTTTGGGGTCCAATTTATTATGTTACCCTTGTGAAAATACAAAACTGGGGGCTAAAAAATTTTTGCGAAAAAAAAAAAATAAATTTATTTTAACGGCTCTGCGTTATAAACTGTAGTGAAACACTTGGGGGTTCAAAGCTCTCAAAACACATCTAGATAAGTTCCTTAGAGGGTCTAGTTTCCAAAATGGTGTCACTTGTGGGGGTTTTTAATGTTTAGGCACATCAGGGGCTCTCCAAACCAACATGGCGTCCCATCTTAATTCCAGTCAATTTTGCATTGAAAAGTCAAATGGCGCTCCTTCCCTTCCGAGCTCTGCTATGCACCCAAAAAGTGGTTTACCCCCACATATGGGGTATCGTCGCACTCAGGACAAATTGCACAACAACTTTTGTGGTCTAATTTCTTCTCTTACCCTTGGGAAAATAAAAAATTGGTGGCGAAAAGATTATTTTTGTGAAAAAATATGATTTTTTATTTTTACGGCTCTGCATTATAAACTTCTGTGAAGCACTTGTTGGGTCAAAGTGCTCACCACACCTCTAGATAAGTTCCTTAAGGGGTCTACTTTCCAAAATGGTGTCACTTGTGGGGATTTCAATGTTTAGGCACATCAGGGGCTCTCCAAACGCAACATGGCATCCCATCTCAATTCCAGTCAATTTTGCATTGAAAAGTAAAATGGCGCTCCTTCCCTTCCGAGCTCTGCCATACGCCCAAACAATGGTTTACACCCATATACGGGGTATCAGCATACTCAGGACAAATTGGCCAACAGTTTTTGAGGTTCAATTTCTTCTCTTACTCTTGGGAAAATAAAAAATTGGGGGCGAAAAGATCATTTTTGTGAAAAAATATGATTTTTTATTTTTACGGCTCTGCATTATAAACTTCTGTGAAGCAATTGGTGGGTCAAAGTGGTCACCACACATCTAGATAAGTTCCTTAGGGTGTCTACTTTCCAAAATGGTGTCACTTGTGGGGGGTTTCAATGTTTAGGCACATCAGTGGCTCTCCAAATGCAACATGGTGTCCCATCTCAATTCCTGTCAATTTTGCATTTAAAAGTCAAATGGCGCTCCTTCCCTTCCGAGCTCTGCCATGCGCCCAAACAGTGGTTTACCCCCACATATGGGGTATCAGCGTACTCAGTACAGATTGTACAACAATGTTTGGCATCCATTTTATCCTGTTACCCTTGGTAAAATAAAACAAATTGGAGCTGAAATAAATTTTGTGTGAAAAAAAGTTAAATATTCATTTTTATTTAAACATTCCAAAAATTCCTGTGAAACCCCTGAAGGGTTAATAAACTTCTTGAATGTGGTTTTGAGCACCTTGAGGGGTGCAGTTTTTAGAATGGTGTCAAACTTGGGTATTTTCTATCATATAGACCCCTCAAAATGACATCAAATGAGATGTGGTCCCTAAAAAAAAATGGTGTTGTAAAAATGAGAAATTGCTGGTCAACTTTGAACCCTTATAACTCCCTAACAAAAAAAAATTTTGGTTCCAAAATTGTGCTGATGTAAAGGAGACATGTGGGAAATGTTACTTATTAAGTATTTTGCGTGACATATCTCTGTGATTTAAGGGCATAAAAATTTAAAGTTGGAAAATTGCGAAATTTTCAACATTTTCGCCAAATTTCCGTTTTTTTCACAAATAAACGCAAGTTATATCGAATAAATGTTACTACTAAAATGAAGTACAATATGTCACGAGAAAACAATGTCAGAATCGCCAAGATCCGTTGAAGCGTTCCAGAGTTATAACCTCATAAAGGGACAGTGGTCAGAATTGTAAAAATTGGCCCGGTCATTAACGTGCAAACCACCCTCGGGGCTTAAGGGGTTAAGGATGCTCTGGCCACTAGGGAGATTCCCGCCACACTGGAGGAGTTAATAGCAATATCTACTCGCATTGACCTCTGTTTTCACGAGCGGAGGTTAGAGCGAGCCCAGTGTAGGCAGAGGTTTCGGCTGGCTCCCACCTTCGCCAAACCTTTGGAATCTCCAGTCCAGGCTCCTGAGTTCCAGGAACCTAAGGTGGTGTCACGAGCGGGATCTAAGTCCCAGACCGCTCGTGCACTCCAGGGTTGCCATGTTTGCCAACAGTTAGGACATCTTGCCACCAGATGTCATCAGCGGTCGAGGAAACGTCAGCGTCTAGTGGTAGTAGGTGGAGGTGCACTAGACATTGCGACGTTTGCCTCCAAATTGTCCTTTAAGGGGACAATTACCTTTGGCTCATCCTCCCACTCGGTAGACCTCTGCGTGGATTCTGGGGCGGAGGGCAATTTTATGTCTTCTGCCTTCGCCCAACGTCACGCAATACCCCTGGTTATGCTATCTCAACCAGTAACGGTACGAGTGGTGAATGGGTCGACACTCCCCGCACAGATAACACATCAGACCATCCCTGTTACTCTGTCCCTGTCGCCATCCCATCAGGAGATTATTTCTCTGCTCGTCATTCCTGAGGGTATTGATGAGGTCCTGTTGGGGATACCTTTGCTATGGTACCACTCTCCTCACATCGAGTGGTCCTCAGGCAGAATTCTGGGATGGGGTGAATCATGTGGGGGTAGGTGTCACCGAGAGTGCGTTCAGGTTGCTACTATCGAGGTACCCGCAGATCTATCCTCTCTCCCCAAGCAATATTGGTCTTACGCAGACGTGTTCTCCAAGAAGGCGGCAGAGACCCTTCCGCCCCATCGCCCCTATGACTGTCCTATCGATCTTTTGCCTGGTGCGGAGCCTCCCCGGGGTCGAGTTTATCCATTATCTCTCCTGGAGACGGAGGCCATGTCTCAGTACATTCAAGAGAATCTGGCAAGAGGGTTTATCAGGAAGTCAGTGTCACCTGCTGGGGCAGGGTTCTTCTTCGTGCAGAAGAAGAATGGGGAGCTACGTCCATGCATAGACTACAGGGGTCTTAACGCTATCACCGTTAAGAACAAGTATCCTTTGCCCTTGATATCTGAGCTCTTCGATAGGCTTCGGGGAGCAAGGGTATTTACTAAATTAGATCTGCGGGGTGCTTACAACCTGATTCGCATCCGTGAGGGGGACGAATGGAAAACGGCGTTTAACACCAGAGATGGGCACTATGAGTATCTGGTGATGCCCTTCGGGCTCTGTAATGCCCCAGCCGTTTTTCAAGACTTTGTCAACGACATCTTCCGGGATATGCTTTCCACCTCAGTTGTAGTCTATCTGGATGATATTATCATCTTTTCTCCAGATATTGACTCCCAGCGGAGAGATGTTGGCAGAGTCTTCGACCTCCTACGGGCAAACTCTCTTTACGCTAAGTTGGAGAAGTGTATGTTTGATCAGGAGTCTTTGCCGTTCCTTGGCTATATCATCTCCGCCCAGGGATTGGCTATGGATCCTGCCAAACTACAGGCTGTGATGGACTGGCAAGAGCCCCATTCTCTTAAAGTGGTGCAGCGCTTTATGGGGTTCATTAACTATTACCGCCAGTTCATTCCCCACTTCTCAACTCTGGTATCTCCCTTGGTAGCCCTCACCAAGAAGGGAGCAAATCCTAAATTGTGGTCGGAAGAGGTCTCCAAGGCCTTCACTTCTATTAAGTCCCACTTTGCTAGCGCTCCCATCTTACATCGTCCCGATGTGGATAAGCCATTCCTAATGGAGGTGGATGCCTCGTCCGTTGTTGCTGGAGCAGTCCTCTACCAGAAGGATGCTCAAGGTCGGAAGCATCCATGCTTCTTCTTCTCTAAGACTTTCTCGCCAGCGGAGAGAAACTACTCCATCGGGGATAGGGAGCTGCTAGCAATGAAGTTGGCCTTTTCAGAGTGGAGACATCTTCTGGAAGGTGCGCGGTTTCCCTTCCAGGTTTACACTGACCACAAAAATTTGGTCTACTTACAGACAGCCCAGCGGCTAAATTCTCGCCAAGCCAGATGGTCCTTGTTCTTTTCCCGGTTCCACTTTTCTCTTCATTTTCTCACCGGGGAAAAGAATATTCGTGCTGATGCTCTCTCTCGCTCCCTTATGTCAACTGAAGAGGAGGAAGAGGAACCTTGGCTTATTGTTCCCTCTGAGAGCCTGAGAACCGTAGCACCGGTTTCGCTTGAGTCTGTGCCTCCGGGCAAGACTTTTGTGCCCATTAATTTGCGACCGGAGGTTCTCTCTTGGGCTCATTCGTCCAGAGTGGGTGGACACTTTGGGACAAAGAGGACATCTGAGCTACTGGCGAGGACGTACTGGTGGCCGCATATGGTCCGGGATGTCAGGGATTATATTCTGGCGTGTGTCTCCTGCGCCAAAAATAAATCTCCGCGTCAAAGGCCAGCTGGGTTGCTCTATCCCTTGCCGGTGGCAGATAGGCCCTGGGAGATGGTCGGGATGGACTTTGTCGTGGGTTTGCCCAAGTCTCGCAGCTGTACCATCATTTGGGTCATCACCGATCATTTCTCGAAAATGGTGCATTTGGTGCCGCTACCACGGTTACCTTCTGCACGGGCCTTGGCTGCGTTGTTCATTAAGCACATCTTCCGCCTACATGGTATGCCTGACAAAATTGTCAGTGACCGGGGTCCCCAGTTTGCGTCTCTGTTCTGGAGAGAGCTGTGTCGTCTTCTCAGTATTGAGTTGAATCTCTCTTCCGCTTATCATCCCGAGACGAATGGGTTGGTAGAGAGGGCCAACCAGACCTTGGTCACATACCTGCGACATTTTGTTTCAGCCAGGCAGGATGACTGGGCATCCTTGCTATCATGGGCAGAGTTTGCGCTGAACAACGCCGTAGCCGACTCCACTGGACAAACCCCATTCCTCCTCAACTATGGTCAGCATCCACGGGTACCTGTGCCTATGCCCGTGTCTTCCGCAGACTCCAGGGTGGCAGACTGGGCTGTTGAGGCACGGGATATTTGGAACCGCACTCAGGATGCCATTCGGGCCTCTAAGGAGAGAATGAGGTCCTCCGCCGATGCTCATCAGCGCCCCGCCCCGTACTTTGCTCCTGGCGACTTGGTGTGGCTCTCCGCCCGTAACATCAGGCTGCGAGTTGAGTCCACTAAATTTGCTCCTCGCTACTTGGGTCCCTTCAAGGTCCTCGAACAGGTTAATCCTGTGGTCTACCGTCTGGCCCTTCCTCCACGCCTTGGTATCACTGACACCTTTCATGTGTCCCTCCTTAAGCCCGTATACATGTCTCGGTTTTCTGAGTCATCTGCCGGGACATCGGGTTCGTCTACGGACGATTTCGAGGTGAACGCTATCTTGGGGTGCAAGGTGGTACGTGGCAAAAATTTTTTTTGGGTGGACTGGAAGGGTTACGGCCCTGAGGATAGGTCCTGGGAGCCTGCTGAGCACATTCGGGCTCCGCAGCTCATTGCTGCCTTCGAACGTAGCGAGGCCCAAGGGGGGGGGGGGGCCCTAGGAGGGGGGGTAATGTTAGGGGTCGAGTTCCCGCTTCTGCACAGGGGGAATCTCGAGCCACCTCCGCTGTGGTCTCCCATTCTTGTCCAGCCGCAGTGGAGTCTGCTCAGCAAGGACGTCGGTCCCAGCGTCTTGCTCATTCTCACTCTGTTCTGAGAGTTACTGCTGCTTCTCCAGTCTCTGTTATTAAAGTCTGTGCTGGTCAGCAGCGAGCGGACTTCTCTGGGACTAAGTCCTTGTCTGCACGTACTGAGCATGCCCAGCATAAGGTCTCCCGTTGGAGATCGAGGGTCATGTGCTCAGGCTCTGCAGCACATTCCATTGGTCCTCTTGGCAGGTCCTAGAAGGGCAAAAGTGCTGTGGCCACTTCCTGTGCTGCTGCTATATAAACTGCGCATGACCGCACGGCCATGCGCTAGTATTGTCAAACAATTGCTAATGTGTGTATGTTGTGAGTGCAAGTCGTCCTTGGATACCCCTACCCTATAGTATGACTGTTCGCGGAAGGTGTATGGCTGCTACCTAGCGCCCGACTTATCCTACAGCACTAGTCACACATTATAGCGTCCAGTTGCTGTGACCGCCAGTACGGCGCCGTGCACTTCCTCTGTGCTTTCCTTACCCAAGCCTGGGTGGTTAGTGGCGTTCGTCAGTGCGGCACTGCATGCTCTTCTGTTTCATTTCACACCCAGTTGCGGTGTTGCGCCAGCAAGGGTCTAATCGGACTTCAATCCCAGTTGGGGTTGAGTTCGCTGACTACTTGCTCGCGCTTTAGGTGCGGTACCGCGGTCCTGTGCCTTAACAGGATTGCTTCTTTCACGCTGGGTGAGGTTAACCCACGCGTGTATACTCTAGTGTACCGCCATATAGTCTGCTAATTGCTAGCAGCAGGTTTTCACCTGCACGGTGGACCCCGGACTGCGAACGCATCTATACCATCTGTCTTGGTGCGTTCCGCCAGTCCTAACAACGTCATGGCAGTGGGGCAGGGAGAGGTAAGTATCTCAACTTTGCAAGTGCTGTGATCTTGAGCAAGCAGGGGGGGCAGTCGTTGGCACTTGGCACTGGCACAGGGCCCCTCATAGTACGGCGGTATGTTTGACTGCAGCTGGTGCCTCCCACTGCCAGAGACATTTTTGCATACTATGAGGGGCCCTGTGCCAGTGATGTCGCCAACGAGTATGCCCCCCCACCTGATGAAGGAACCAGCACTTTCATCTGCACCTTCCTATTTATCCCCGTGTAAGGTGGTATAGTATGCGGGAAGGGGACCTTACTATCAGCAGGGTCAGATTCAGGCTGTGTAGAGTGCAAGGGGAATGTAGTGTTCTGGGTCAATGTACCAGCAGACTCATCTAGCAGTGGCTGGGCAATGGGCGGGATGAGGAGGAAACACAGATATAGGCCCAAATAATAAAGTAGGCTAAAAGCAGTTCAAAATTGGTAACAGGACTAAACAGGTGGCATAGCTTTATTCAGTGGAGGACAACTGTAATGAGTGGTGCAGAAACAGGTAGTAGGCCCAACATAAAAAAGTAGGCTAATTGCAGTTCAAAATTGGTAACAGGACTAAACAGGTGGCATAGCTTTGTTCAGTGGAGGACAACTCTAATGAGTGGTGCAGACACAGTTAGTAGGCCCAAAATATAAAAATAGGTTAAATGCAGTTCAAAATTGGCAACAGGACTAAACAGGCGGCATTGCTTTGTTCAGTGGAGGACAACTGTAATCAGTGGCGCAGACACAGTTTGTAAGTCCAAAATAAAAAATAGGTTAAATGCAGTTCAAAATTGGTAACAGAACTAAACAGGCGGCATTGCTTTGTTCAGTGGAGGACAACTGTAATTAGTGGCGCAGACATAGTTTGTAGTCCCACAATAAAAAGTAGGCTAAATGCAGTTCAAAATTGGTAACAGGACTAAACAGGCGGCATTGCTTTGTTCAGTGGAGGACAACTGTAATGAGTGGCGCAGACACAGTTAGTAAGTCCAAAATAAAAAATAGGTTAAATGCAGTTCAAAATTGGTAACAGAACTAAACAGGCGGCATTGCTTTGTTCAGTGGAGGACAACTGTAATTAGTGGCGCAGACACAGTTTGTAGTCCCACAATAAAAAGTAGGCTAAATGCAGTTCAAAATTGGTAACAGGACTAAACAGGCGGCATTGCTTTGTTCAGTGGAGGACAACTGTAATGAGTGGCGCAGACACAGTTAGTAGGCCCAAAATAAAAAAGTTGTCTAAATGCAGTTCAAAATTGGTAACAGAACTAAACAGGCGGCCTAGCTTTGTTCAGTGGAAGACAACTGTAATGAGTGCCGCAGACACCTTTAGTAGGCCCAAATACAAAAGTAGCCTAAATGCAGTTCAAAATTGGTAGCAGGACTAAACAGGCAGCATTGCTTTGTTCAGTGGAGGACAACTGTAATGAGTGACGCAGACACAGTTAGTAGGCCCAAAATAAAAAAGTTGGCTAAATGCAGTTCAAAATTGGTCACAGGACTAAACAAGCGGCCTAGCTTTGTTCAGTGGAGGACAACTGTAATGAGTGGCACAGACAGAGTTAGTAGGCCCAAATACAAAAGTAGGCTAAAAGCAGTTCAAAATTGGTAACAGGACTAAACAGGCGGCATAGCTAGTTACTGGGGTGGGCTACTCTGCTGAGTAGCAGACAGTGGTAGTAGGCGCAAAGTATTAACTAGTTTAAACGGAGGCCAGGGCCCCTGTATATTTTAACTATCATCTATTATTTCAACAAATTTGTATTGGCAGTGCCATTGAAGGATTTACTAGCACAGACTATACAGTGGTGGAGCAGGGAGAGGTAAATATTGCAAGTGGTAGAGCACTGTTCGAGCTGGGGGAACACTCTCTCGTGGGCGGCGGTACTGGCACAGGGCCCCTCATATTACGACGATGTGTCTGACCTTGGTTGTGCACCACCACCATCAGAAACACTTCATTGTACTATGAGGGACACTGGGCCAGTGCCATCGCCCAAGAGTGGACGCACCCACCTGTCCAGGCAAACGGCACTTGCACGGGTGCTTGCGCCAGGAGGTGACGACGGCCCTGTGGGGGGAGTCAGCCCATTTAGGGAGGTATGAAAATGCCCTATGGTGGACATTCGGCAGCTGCAAATGGCGGAATTGGAGAAGTAAGCAAGAGGAGGCCAAAAGCAAGACATTTTTCAGGCAAGCTACGTGTCAGCAGGAGAAGGTGTTAGGGGTCGAGTTCCCGACTCTGCACAGGGGGAATCTCGGGCCATCTCCGCTGCAGTCTCCCATTCTTCTGCCACAGTGGAGCCTGCTCAGTGGAGACGTCAGTCCCAGCGTCTCGCTCAGTCTGACTCTGTACAAAGAGTTACTGCTGCTTTTCCTGCTTCTGCCATTGAATCCAGTGCTAAGCAGCGGCGAGCAGACGCTTCTAGGACTAAGTCCTGCTTTTCTCGTTCTGAGCATGCCCAGAGTAAGATCTCTCAGTGGAGATCGAGGGTGACATGTTCAGATACTGCAGCTAAATCCATTGGTCCTCCAGGAAGGTCCTGTAGGTGCTCAGGCTCTGTAGCAGCCTCTCATTGGTCCTTCTAGGAAGGTCCTGTACGTGCTGCAAATATTTAAGGCTTGCATGGCCATACGGCCATGCGCTAGTATCTTTCTAAGTTATGTGCTTTGCGCCAGTGTGGTCATGTAAGATTGTGTTCAGGGACCCGGCTGAAATAAGCCCCTAGAATGCTGGCACCTCCGGCAAGGAGATTATGTGTTTGTATGTATTCAGGGACCTGGCTGAAATAAGCCCCTAGAATGCTGGCACTTCCAACGAGGAGTTTTGTGTGCATGCATGGCCACTGACTGCTCTCTGTTGGGCAGTTAGCCTGCGCCTCTGTGAAGTCTAGCAGGGCGCAGTGCTTTACTTTCACGGCTACTCTGTGAAATAACAGAGCTAGTTCATACCGCCATATAGTGCCGCAATTGCTAGCAGCAGGTTCTCCTGCACGGTGGACCTCAGTGGAGATCGAGGGTGACATGTTCAGATACTGCAGCTAAATCCACTGGTCTTCCAGGAAGGTCCTGTAGGTGCTCAGGCTCTGTAGCAGCCTCTCATTGGTCCTTCTAGGAAGGTCCTGTACTTGCTGAAACTATTTAAGGCTCGCATGGCCGCACGGCCATGTGCTAGTATCTTTCTAAGTTATGTGCTTTGCGCCAGTGTGGTCATGTAAGATTGTGTTCAGGGAGCCGGACCCCTAGAATGCTGGCACCTCCGGCGAGGAGTTTTGTGTGCATGCATGACCACTGACTGCTCTCTGTTGGGCAGTTAGCCTGTGCCTCTGTGAAGTCTAACAGGGCACAGTGCTTTGCTTTCACGGCTACTCTGTAAAATAACAGAGCTAGTTCATACCGCCATATAGTGCCGCCATTGCTAGCAACAGGTTCTCCTGCACGGTGGACCCCGGGCTGCGAACGAATCAATAACAATAAAACATCTACAGTGGGGCAAAAAAGTATTTAGTCAGTCAGCAATAGTGCAAGTTCCACCACTTAAAAAGATGAGAGGCGTCTGTAATTTACATCATAGGTAGACCTCAACTATGGGAGACAAACTGAGAAAAAAAAATCCAGAAAATCACATTGTCTGTTTTTTTAACATTTTATTTGCATATTATGGTTGAAAATAAGTATTTGGTCAGAAACAAAATTTCATCTCAATACTTTGTAATATATCCTTTGTTGGCAATGACAGAGGTCAAACGTTTTCTGTAAGTCTTCACAAGGTTGCCACACACTGTTGTTGGTATGTTGGCCCATTCCTCCATGCAGATCTCCTCTAGAGCAGTGATGTTTTTGGCTTTTCGCTTGGCAAAACGGACTTTCAACTCCCTCCAAAGGTTTTCTATAGGGTTGAGATCTGGAGACTGGCTAGGCCACTCCAGGACCTTGAAATGCTTCTTACGAAGCCACTCCTTCGTTGCCCTGGCGGTGTGCTTTGGATCATTGTCATGTTGAAAGACCCAGCCACGTTTCTTCTTCAATGCCCTTGCTGATGGAAGGAGGTTTGCACTCAAAATCTCACGATACATGGCCCCATTCATTCTTTCATGTACCCGGATCAGTCATCCTGGCCCCTTTGCAGAGAAACAGCCCCAAAGCATGATGTTTCCACCACCATGCTTTACAGTAGGTATGGTGTTTGATGGATGCAACTCAGTATTCTTTTTCCTCCAAACACGACAAGTTGTGTTTCTACCAAACAGTTCCAGTTTGGTTTCATCAGACCATAGGACATTCTCCCAAAACTCATCTGGATCATCCAAATGCTCTCTAGCAAACTTCAGACGGGCCCGGACATGTACTGGCTTAAGCAGTGGGACACGTCTGGCACTGCAGGATCTGAGTCCATGGTGGCGTAGTGTGTTACTTATAGTAGGCCTTGTTACATTGGTCCCAGCTCTCTGCAGTTCATTCACTAGGTCCCCCCGCGTGGTTCTGGGTTTTTTGCTCACCGTTCTTGTGATCATTCTGACCCCACGGGGTGGGATTTTGTGTGGAGCCCCAGATCGAGGGAGATTATCAGTGGTCTTGTATGTCTTCCATTTTCTAATTATTGCTCCCACTGTTGATTTCTTCACTCCAAGCTGGTTGGCTATTGCAGATTCAGTCTTCCCAGCCTGGTGCAGGGCTACAATTTTGTTTCTGGTGTCCTTTGACAGCTCTTTGGTCTTCACCATAGTGGAGTTTGGAGTCAGACTGTTTGAGGATGTGCACAGGTGTCTTTTTATACTGATAACAAGTTTAAACAGGTGCCATTACTACAGGTAATGAGTGGAGGAAAGAGGAGACTCTTAAGAAGTTACAGGTCTGTGAGAGCCATAAATCTTGATTGTTTGTTTCTGACCAAATACTTATTTTCCACCATAATATGCAAAAAAAATGATAAAAAAACAGACAATGTGATTTTCTGGATTTTTTTTCTCAGTTTGTCTCCCATAGTTGAGGTCTACCTATGATGTAAATTACAGACGCCTCTCATCTTTTTAAGTGGTGGAACTTGCACTATTGCTGACTGACTAAATACTTTTTTGCCCCACTGTATATTTACTCGGTGCGTTCCGCTAGCCCTAACAGAAGGTGGGGCAAAATAGTTTGAAATCCATGATTGGTTCATTTTGATGAAGATTAGATCATCAAAATTCTGGGTAGCCAGACGTGTCCTTTTTGCGGTCAGTATTGAACCAGCAGCACTGAAGACTCTTTCTGATAGCACACTAGCAGCAGGGCAAGCGAGCTCCTGTAATGCATATTCTGCCATTTCAGGCCAGGTGTCTATTTTAGATGCCCAGTAATCAAAGGGGAATGACCTGAGAGGGAGAACATCGATAAGGGAGGAAAAGTAGTTCGTAACCATACTGGACAAATGCTGTCTCCTGTCACTTTGAATCGATGCAGTACTACCTGTCGTGTCAGCGGTCATTGCGAAATCACTCCACAACCTGGTCATAAAACCCCTCTATCCAACGCCACTTCGGATTTGTGCACCTCTAACACCTCTGCCATGTTGCCCCCTACGGCTCGTGTGAGAGCCATCACCGCCGCTGTGTGCTGGGAATGCCTGAACCAAATGGTCCACAAGAGTTGCTTGGTTGGTAGCCAATATTTGCTCAAGGTTCTCATGTGGCATGATATTTTGTAATTTTCCTTTATATCGTGGATCCAGGAGGCAGGCCAACCAGTAATCATCATCGTTCATCATTTTGATAATGCGGGGGTCCCTTTTTAGGATAAGCAAGGCACACTCAGCCATGTGGGCCAATGTTCCAGGTGTCAATTCACTGCTTGTGCTGGATTGAGGAGCACCTTCTTGCAAATCAACATCACTTGTGTCCCACAAAAACCGTATACCTGACCTTGCAATGCCACCCTTTTCTATTGCACCCTGTGAAGCATCCTCCTCCCATAAATGTTCATCCCATCATCATCCTCCTCCTCCTCTTCGTCCACCACGTTGTCCAGGAGAGTTCCCTGAGCAGACAATGGCTGACTGTCATCAAGGCTTCCCTCTTCTTCGGCTGCAGATGCCAGCTCCGTAATGTGCGTCAAACTTTGCATCAGGAGACACATTAGTGGGATGCTCATGCTTATGATGGTGTCGTCTGCACTTACCAGCCGTGTGCATTCCTCAAAACACTGAAGGACTTTACAGAGATCTTGGAGCTTGGACCACTTATCACCAGACAACTCCATGTCTGCTATTCAACTGCTTGCCTGTGTATGTGTATCCTCCCACAAATTAATTACAACACGCCTCTGTTCGCACAGCCTCTGAACCATGTGCAGTGTGGAGTTTCACCTTGTTTCAACTTCGATTATTAAGTGGTGCAGGGGAAGATTCAGCGATCGCTGATGGTTCAGCATATGGCTGGAGTGTACGGCGACCAGCGGATGGGCGAGAAAAGTCTTCGCACCTTCAGGAGCAGGGCTGGTAACTCTGGATTATTTTTGAGGAAGCACTGCACCACCAGGTTCAAGGTGTGAGCCAGGCAAGGTATGTGTTTAAGTTCTGAAAGGGCTATGGCAGCCATAAAATTCTTTCCGTTATCACTGACTACCTTGCCTGCCTCAAGATGTTCACTGCCCAGCCATGACTGAGTTTGTTGCTGCAAGTACTCGGACAGTACTTCCGCGGTGTGTCTGTTGTTGCCCAATCACTTCATTTGTAATACATCCTGCTGACGCTTAACACTAGCTGTTCGATAATGGGACACCTCGTGTGCAACTCTGGCAGCTGCGAATGGAGTGGTCATGCGACTGCACTCTGTGGACGAGCTTTCGCTTCTGGAGGAGTAGGAGGAGGGGTGGCGAACGCCTACAGCCAACTGTTTCCTAGACCGTGGGCTAGGCAGAACTATCCCACCATGGCTGTCCCCTGTGGACCCTGCATCCACCACATTAACCCAGTGCGCCGTGATGGACACGTAACGTCCCTGGCCATGCCTACTGTTCCATGCATCTGTTGTGAGGTGCACCTTTCTACTGACTGATTGCCTCAGTGCATGGACAATGCGGTCTTTGACATGCTGGTGGAGGGCTGGGATGGCTTTTCTTGCAAAGAAGTGTCGACTGGGTAGGCCACAGCATGGTACTGCATAGGCCATCAGGGCTTTGAAAGCTTCGTTTTCAACCATCCAGTAGGGCATCATCTCTAACGAGATTAGTCTAGCAATGTGGGTGTTCAAACCCTGTGTACGCAGATGAGAGGATGAGTACTTTCTTTTCCTAACGAGAGTCTCTTGTAGGGTGAGCTGGACTGGAGAGGTGCATATGGTGGATCTAGCAGTGGTGGTGGTGGTGGACATGGTGGATTGAGAGAGGGTTGGTGATGGTATTCTCGATATTGGCCTACATACAGTGTTTTCTACCAATAACCTTGTGATTCCCTGACTGCTTTGGCCTTGCGACGATACCTCCACATTTGCTGCTGGTGGTGTCCTAACCGGTGGGCTTACAGTGAGGGAAGCAATGTAGCGTTGCTGACTACATTCATTCTGAGCAGGTGCACCAACGGTATGGGACGTTTGGTAGTTAGTCCAGGCTTGCAAGTGCATGCTGGTTAAATGTCTAAGCATGCACGTTGTATTTAAATTTTGAAGATTCTTCCATCTGCTAAAGGTCTTTGAGCATTTCTTACAGATAACTTTTGACTGATCATTGGGATCTTGGTTAAAAAATTGCCACACTACACTCTTCCTACTATGGAATACCTTTTCAGGCATTGCACGCTGTGCTACTTTCACTGGATGGCCACACTGTCCTAAAACTGTTTTTGTTTTTGACAAACGTTTTTTGGCCTGATACAGGTCTGCCAGATGACAGCTATTGTGATGTAGATGGCTGCTGTAGATCATCCTCCTCCGCTTCTGAGCTACTGGCAGTGGCACCCTCTTCCCCCAATGGCTGCCAATGTGGGTCAACAACTGGGTCATCTATCACCTCCTCTTCAATGTCATGTGCACCTTCCTCTGTGTCACCATGTAAGGTGCTATAGCGTTCGGGACGGGGCACCATAGTCTCATCAGGGTCAGATTCTGGCTCAGTACACTGTGAGGGCAATGTAGTGATCTTAGTCAATGGAACATCATTATAATTTAGCTGTGGCTGTGCTTCAGTGCAGTACATTTCCGATTCATCTTGTAATGGACAGTTAACAATTTGCCGTTCTAACCCAGGCACGGTATGTGTAAAGAGCTCCATGGAGTAACCTGTAGTGTCGCCTGACGCATCCTTCACTTTTGGTTTGTGTGAAGGACACAAGGAAACATCTTGTTCCTGACTGGGAGCATCCACTGACGACTCGCTGCTTTTATATTTGGAACTTTCTGAAGCGGAGGCGAAAGAGCTAGAGGCTGAGTTAGCAAGAAAAGCCAAAACTTTTTCCTGCTGCTCCGGCTTTAAAAGCCATTTTCCTACTCCCAGATAAGGGAGCCTTCGAGGCCTTGTGTAGCCAGACGATGACGCTGGCTCAACACTTCCAGCCTTAGGTGCTATTATGCTGTTGCCACTACCACCAGATGCACCACCACCATCAGTACCAGCTCGAAAACCACCGCCCACGGCCTCTTCCACCTAACTTCCTAATTTTTTGGAAAATCTAACCAAAATAACAACCGTTATATGGTACTGTAAAACAAGGTAGGAGGTGTATATAAACGTGTTGAGATTTTAAATCTCCCTTTTTTTGGGGAGACTGAACAAAAAATCAGGCCCTGTGCAAAAAACAACACAATGTAAGTGGCTGAAAGTGGCTGGCTGATATACGACAAACTAACAGGACAGAAGTATATCCACTTTGTGAGAATTTGAATCTCACTTTTTTGGGGGGAGACTGAACCAAAACTCAGGCCCAGTGTATAAAGCAACACAATGTAAGTTGGCAGAAAGTGGCTGGAAGATATATGAAAAAATACAAGGACTGTGGTACAATTTCAAGCTCCCTACAATGATCTCATGAAAATTATGGCAGCAATAAAAAGGACTGCTGCACACAAAAGTGTGGACAAATAAACAAGATAATTGTGCAGAAAGGAGCAACAGGATTTTTGCTTTTAAAAAAGCAGTTGGTTTGCACAGCAGCGTGCAAACAGCAATGAGGCTATCAGGGAGCCTTATAAGCTGCAGAGCTGATGCACAAAAATATAGCCTCCACTGTCCTTGCAAACAAATGGTGGTGTTGGACAGTGGAAATATATTGTTTGTATGCTCTACACACCCCTTTTTACTTGATCAATAACATTTTTTTATGACATCATTTAGGACTTTTTTCTACTGACTTAATAATTTCCTTTTTTTGTGTCCCTCGTGTCAATTCTGTTGTTAATTAGTCTGATATTTACATCCAAAATTTTTTGCACACAATGTCATTATTATATTCTATGTATTAAGAGCTATATATATATCATCTACTTACATTACCTTGTGTGTATATGTACATATAGAGTTTTACCATTCCCTTTTATTTTTTATTGTTCATGCTCTCAATGCTTTAATATGAATTTCTAATAGAGATATATAAAATTTAGAGATGAAGAAATTAATTCTCTATTGTCACAGCTTTTGGCTTTTTCAGATTAGTGTGTTTTTGGTCAATTTGTGACAGTAGTATGTAGAGGGCAATTAGCACTCCCTGATCACTCTGGGACTTTTTGCTGAGCTGACAGACTGAGCGTTCTCTGTCTACCAAACTTCTCACATGCTGGCGTCATGGCTAACTATATCTTCTAAGAAGTTAAGCTTCTGGCATTAGAGTGAATGCCAGTCCCAACAGAGGTAGTTAAAACTTAGCTTACAGCAGGCTCCTTTTGTGGATGGCACAGACACAACTCCTGTTCGTTCTCCATCCCGGTGATGTACATCTATGTACTTACACATTAAGTTACTCCACATCAGGATTTATATTTATGTTCTGTTGTGGGAAGGGATCAATTTATGCACATCCTTAAAAAGATGAGAGAGTCCTGTAATTAACATCATAATCAAAATTGAGAAAACAAATCCAGAAAATCACCTTGTATGATTTGGCAAGATATTTTTTTGCAAATTATGGTGGAAAATAAGTATTTGGTTATTAACAAAAATTCATCTCAATATTTTATGATATATCCTTTATTGGCAATGATAGAGGACAAACGTTTTCTTTAACTCTTCACAAGGTTGGCACACACTGTTTATGGTATGTGGGCCCATTCGTCCATGCAGATCTCCTCTAGAGCAGTGTTGTTTTGGACCTGTCGGTGGGCAACACAGACTTTCAATTCCCTCCAAAGATTTTCTATGGGGTTGAGAACTGGAGACTGGCTAGGCCACTCAAGGACCTTCATATGCTTCTTACAAAGCCACTCCTTCATTGCCGTGGTGGTATGCTTGGGATTATTATTATGCTGAAAGACCCATCCACATTTCATCTTCAATGCCCTTGCTGATGGAAGGAGGTTTGCACTCAAAATCTCACGATACATGGCGCCATTCATTCTTTCATATACACTGATCAGTCGTACTGGTCCCTTTGCAGAGAAACAGCCCCAAAGCATGATGTTGCCACCCCCATGTTTCACAGTAGGTAAGGTGTTCTTTGGGTGCAACTTTTCATTCTGTCTCCTCCAAACATGATGAGTTTTGGTTCTATCAAACAGTTCTATTTTGGTTTCCTCAGACCATAAGACATTGTCCTAATACTTTTCTAGATGATCTAAATGATCTCTAGCAAACTTCAGACGGGCCCGGACATGTACTGGCTTAAGCAGGTGGACACTTCTGGCACTGCAGGCTCTGAGTCCCTGGTGGTGTATAGTGTTACTGATGGTAGCCTTTGTTACGGTGGTCTTAGCTCTATGCAGGTCACTTACTAGGTCCCGGTGTGTGATTCTGGGATCTTTGCTCAATGTTATTGTGATCATTTTGACCCCAAGGGGTGAGATTTTGTGTGGAACCCCAGATCAAGGGACATTATCAGTGGTGTTGTATGTCTTCCATTTTCTTATTTTTGCTTCCACAGTTGATTTCTTCACTCCAAGCTGGTTGGCTATTGCAGATTCAGCCTTCCCAGCCTGGTACAGGGCTGCAATTTTTGTTTCTGGTGTCCTTCAACAGCTCTTTGGTCTTAACCATAGTGGAGTTTGGAGTGTGACTGTTTGAGGTTGTGGACAGGTGTCTTTTATACTGATAACAAGTTCAAACTTTTATGTACATGTAGTGTGACTAAGATGGCAGCTCATTCCAATTTTACTTGGGGTTGGAGGGTTGGACACTTTATCACAACTGTTATCAATGTGCTAAAAAGAATATATATATATATATATGTATATATATATATATATATATATATATATATATAAATATATATATTAGCTTGGATATACTCATCTATCAAGTCTGAATACTACATCATGAATGAAGTCTACGTCATTGACAATATGTATCAAGACCTGCCCGTCTGTGGTCTCCATTAAATAAGACAGCTCATGGCAATGCTCTTACACTGTATGACCTTTCTTCATTTAGTTAGAAAAAATAGTAAAGTAGTTTGAAAATGCATTATAATTGTTAATGAATATAAAGAACAAAATGATAAAGATCAGGCACCTTATCTGACCTCATGCCCCTATTAGTAGAAATCAATATCAGTGTAGTAATGATGTGTAAGCTATATATCAAATGGCATATATGTAATGCACTGTACTTACAAAAGCAGATTAAACGGTCAAGCTGTAAATGTTTCATGTTTTTTAGTTGGCTAACAGTTTCAGGCTTCTCATAATAATAGAAATAATACTAATTATAATTTTTATATTGCAAATTATTCTGGTTTATTTTACAAATGGGGAAATAATAAACCAAATGCTAGGGGTCGAGTTCCCGCCTCTGCACAGGGGGAATCTCGGGCCATCTCCGCTGCATTCTCTCATTCTTCTCCTGCCGCAGTGGAGCCTGCTCAGCGGAGACGTCAGTCCCAGCGTCTCGCTCAGTCTTACTCTGTACAAAGAGTTACTGCTGCTTTTCCTGCTTCTGCCATTGAATCCAGTGCTGGGCAGCGGCGAGCAGACGCTTCTAGGACTAAGTCCTGCTTTTCTCATTCTGAGCATGCCCAGAGTAAGATCTCTCAGTGGAGATCGAGGGTCACATGTTCAGACACTGCAGCTAAATCCACTGGTCCTCCAGGAAGGTCCTGTAGGTTCTCAGGCTCTGTAGCAGCCTCTCATTGGTCCATCTAGGAAGGTCCTGTACGTGCTGCAACTATTTAAGGCTTGCATGGCCATACGGCCATGCGCTAGTATCTTTCTAAGTTATGTGCTTTGCGCCAGTGTGGTCATGTAAGATTGTGTTCAGGGACCCGGCTGAAATAAGCCCCTAGAATGCTGGCACCTCCGGCAAGGAGATTATGTGTTGTATGTATTCAGGGACCTGGCTGAAATAAGCCCCTAGAATGCTGGCACTTCCAGCGAGGAGTTTTGTGTGCATGCATGACCACTGACTGCTCTCTGTTGGGCAGTTAGCCTGCGCCTCTGTGAAGTCTAGCAGGGCGCAGTGCTTTACTTTCACGGCTACTCTGTGAAATAACAGAGCTAGTTCATACCGCCATATAGTGCCGCCATTGCTAGCAGCAGGTTCTCCTGCACGGTGGACCCCGGGCTGCGAACGCATCAATTACAATAAAACATTTATATTTACACGGTGCGTTCCGCTAGCCCTAACACCAAGTGAATTAATCTAAACTCTCCAAAACACAAAAATAATAGGCCACGCATTCATGTTTTAAATGAAGAGAGAGGAGAGAGCATTTGCAAGTGTCTTCTAATGGCGGCTTATCTACCCTTAGAACAAAATGATCAAGCATACATTCTTACTGCCAAATCTTCTTCCAACAATAACATTTTCACCCATCAGGAAAGCTTCATGCACCTCACATTTTTAGTAATTGCCCTTCAATCCCTCAGGGGGTTTGAACACTTTCATGTATATGTAGGTAAATGTGTTTAGAGCAAATCTAATGTGGGATTGTTAGATAGAGATGACGAGGAATAATTTGAACTCTAGAATTGTTGTTCTAGAATTAGTTTTAAACATGAAAATGGGAAATAAATATTACCTTGCATGCATCTTATAGTATGCTACAAAGTTTAATTGGATGATAAATCAGATCCATGAAGTTCAACTATTTTCAACCATTTATACATTATATATCAATAGCTCAGTTTTTATCATCTTGAAAAGTTTTGTGTCAAGGGCAAAGACCGTGTCAGGATTCGAAACCAGCAGCTCTAGTGCAGCTGATGGCAGCTCTTCTTTGTGAGCTATTCAGCTCACTGGACAGTTCCTTTCTAAATCAGATACTAGTACCTGTGTTGTTCCTGATGGTCTCCACCCTGAGTTCCTGATTGGCTCAACCCTGTGACCTCCTGATTGCACAGCCTACTTAAACCTGGCACTGCACTTCCTTCCTTGTGAGATCATTGAGCTTGCAGCATTTAGCAGTCTAGCTTATTTCCACCTGCTGCTTCTCCTCAAGACTCTACTGCTGCTACCATGCCTCGACCTCTGGCTATCTCCTGACTATGATTTCTGCTAGTCCTCTCAACTACACTGCTGGTCCGTTTACTGACCTCTGGCTATCTCCTGACTACGATTCCTGCTTATCCTTCCAACTACACTGCTGCTCTGTTACCAACCTCTGTCTATCTCTTGACTATGCTACCTTCTGGTGCTGCCTATTGTAGTTGCAATATCATTACTACAACTCAGGTCAGTCCATAACAGACTGACGTGTTACTTTCAATCCCATCCATAAGGTCAATGATACAGAGTAGAAAAGATATGGGCCTAACATACTGTAGCTCCCTATGGTCTTCACTGCTGACCATATCATATTTAGATAATAAAATAGGATATAGTCAGCAGTGGAGACTATAAGGATATGGGAGAGCCATAAGGATTATAATGTTCCATTTACAACAACTCTTTGTTTCCTATCACTTAACTATTGTGTACTCATCCGTCACCAAGTCTGTTATGAAAGGCAATTCAGTACTACAATGGACATAGCGGTCAGAGCACATACAGTGATCTGACAATAACCCAAAATCATAGAACGAGCTCTGAGACGTGGGAACTCTGCAGACCGCAATCCCTAATCCTCTCCAAACAACACTAGAGGCAGCCGTGGATTGCGCCTAACTCTGCCTATGCAACTCGGCACAGCCTGAGAAACTAACTAGCCTGAAGATAGAAAATAAGCCTACCTTGCCTCAGAGAAATACCCCAAAGGAAAAGGCAGCCCCCCACATATAATGACTGTGAGTTAAGATGAAAAGACAAACGTAGAGATGAAATAGATTCAGCAAAGTGAGGCCCGACTTTCTTAACAGATCGAGGATAGAAAAGGTAACTTTGCGGTCTACACAAAACCCTAAAGAAAACCACGCAAAGGGGGCAAAAAGACCCTCTGTACCGAACTAACCGCATGGAGGTACACCCTTTGCGTCCCAGAGCTTCCAGCAACAAATTAGACAAGCTGGACAGAAAAAATAGCAAACAAATAGCAAAGAAGAACTTAGCTATGCAGAGCAGCAGGCCACAGGAATGATCCAGGGAAAAGCAAGACCAACACTGGAACATTGACAGGAAGCCAGGATCAAAGCATTAGGTGGAGTTAAGTAGAGAAGCACCTAACGACCTCACCATATCACCTGAGGGAGGAAACTCAGAAGCCGCAGTACCACTTCCCTCCACCAACAGAAGCTCACAGAGAGAATCAGCCGAAGTACCACTTGTGACCACAGGAGGGAGCTCTGCCACAGAATTCACAACAGTACCCCCCCTTGAGGAGGGGTCACCGAACCCTCACCAGAGCCCCCAGGCCGACCAGGATGAGCCACATGAAAGGCACGAACAAGATCGGGAGCATGGACATCAGAGGCAAAAACCCAGGAATTATCTTCCTGAGCATAACCCTTCCATTTAACCAGATACTGGAGTTTCCGTCTAGAAACACGAGAATCCAAAATCTTCTCCACAATATACTCCAATTCCCCCTCCACCAAAACCGGGGCAGGAGGATCAACAGATGGAACCATAGGTGCCACGTATCTCCGCAACAATGACCTATGGAATACGTTATGTATGGAAAAAGAATCTGGAAGGGTCAGACGAAAAGACACAGGATTAAGAACCTCAGAAATCCTATACGGACCAATGAAACGAGGTTTAAACTTAGGAGAGGAATCCTTCATAGGAATATGACGAGAAGATAACCAAACCAGATCCCCAACACGAAGTCGGGGACCCACACGGCGTCTGCGATTAGCGAAACGTTGAGCCTTCTCCTGGGACAAGGTCAAATTGTCCACTACATGAGTCCAAATCTGCTGCAACCTGTCCACCACAGTATCCACACCAGGACAGTCCGAAGACTCAACCTGTCCTGAAGAGAAACGAGGATGGAACCCAGAATTGCTGAAAAATGGCGAAACCAAGGTAGCCGAGCTGGCCCGATTATTAAGGGCGAACTCAGCCAAAGGCAAAAAGGACACCCAGTCATCCTGATCGGCAGAAACAAAGCATCTCAGATATGTTTCCAAGGTCTGATTGGTTCGTTCGGTCTGGCCATTAGTCTGAGGATGGAAAGCCGAGGAAAAAGACAAGTCAATGCCCATCCTACCACAAAAGGCTCGCCAAAACCTTGAAACAAACTGGGAACCTCTGTCAGAAACGATATTCTCTGGAATGCCATGTAAACGAACCACATGCTGGAAGAACAATGGCACCAAATCAGAGGAGGAAGGCAATTTAGACAAGGGTACCAGATGGACCATCTTAGAAAAGCGATCACAGACCACCCAAATGACTGACATCTTTTGAGAAACGGGAAGATCAGAAATAAAATCCATAGAGATATGTGTCCAAGGCCTCTTCGGGACCGGCAAGTGCAAAAGCAACCCACTGGCACGAGAACAGCAGGGCTTAGCCTGAGCACAAATCCCACAGGACTGCACAAAAACACGCACATCCCGCGACAGAGACGGCCGCCAAAAGGATCTAGCCACCAACTCTCTGGTACCAAAGATTCCAGGATGACCAGCCAACACCGAACAATGAACCTCAGAGATAACTTTATTGGTCCACCTATCAGGGACAAACAGTCTCTCCGCTGGACAACGATCAGGTTTATTAGCCTGAAATTTTTGCAGCACCCGCCGCAAATCAGGGGAGATGGCAGACACAATTACTCCTTCCTTGAGGATACCCGCCGGCTCAGCCAAACCCGGAGAGTCGGGCAC
Organism: Ranitomeya imitator; assembly: GCF_032444005.1. NCBI lineage: Eukaryota > Metazoa > Chordata > Amphibia > Anura > Dendrobatidae > Ranitomeya > Ranitomeya imitator. The sequence continues at coordinate 636,263,859 of NC_091284.1, forward strand.
AAAACTCCTAGACAGAGCATCCGCCTTCACATTTTTAGAGCCCGGAAGGTACGAAATCACAAAGTCAAAACGGGAAAAAAACAGCGACCAACGAGCCTGTCTAGGATTCAACCGCTTAGCAGACTCAAGATAAGTCAAGTTCTTATGATCAGTCAATACCACCACGCGATGCTTAGCTCCTTCAAGCCAATGACGCCACTCCTCTAATGCCCACTTCATGGCCAGCAACTCTCGGTTGCCCACATCATAATTTCGCTCAGCAGGCGAAAACTTCCTGGAAAAAAAAGCGCATGGTTTCATCACTGAGCAATCAGAACCTCTCTGCGACAAAACAGCCCCTGCTCCAATCTCAGAAGCATCAACCTCGACCTGGAACGGAAGAGAAACATCTGGTTGACACAACACAGGGGCAGAAGAAAAACAACGCTTCAAGTCTTGAAAAGCTTCCACAGCAGCAGAAGACCAATTGACCAAATCAGCACCCTTCTTGGTCAAATCGGTCAATGGTTTGGCAATACTAGAAAAATTGCAGATGAAGCGACGATAAAAATTAGCAAAGCCCAGGAACTTTTGCAGACTTTTCAGAGATGTTGGCTGAGTCCAATCATGGATGGCTTGGACCTTAACAGGATCCATCTCGATAGTAGAAGGGGAAAAGATGAACCCCAAAAATGAAACCTTCTGCACACCAAAGAGACACTTTGATCCCTTCACAAACAAAGAATTAGCACGCAGGACCTGAAAAACTGTTCTGACCTGCTTCACATGAGACTCCCAATCATCCGAGAAGATCAAAATGTCATCCAAGTACACAATCAGGAATTTATCCAGGTACTCTCGGAAGATGTCATGCATAAAGGACTGAAACACTGATGGAGCATTGGCAAGTCCGAATGGCATCACTAGATACTCAAAATGACCCTCGGGCGTATTAAATGCAGTTTTCCATTCATCTCCTCGCCTGATTCGCACCAGATTATACGCACCACGAAGATCTATCTTGGTGAACCAACTAGCCCCCTTAATCCGAGCAAACAAATCAGATAACAATGGCAAGGGGTACTGAAATTTAACTGTGATCTTATTTAGAAGGCGGTAATCTATACAAGGTCTCAGCGAACCATCCTTCTTGGCTACAAAAAAGAACCCTGCTCCTAATGGTGACGATGACGGGCGAATATGCCCCTTCTCCAGGGATTCCTTCACATAACTGCGCATAGCGGCGTGCTCAGGCACGGATAAATTAAACAGTCGACCTTTTGGGAATTTACTACCAGGAATCAAATTGATAGCACAATCACAATCCCTATGCGGAGGTAGGGCATCGGACTTAGGCTCATCAAATACATCCCGGTAATCAGACAAGAACTCTGGAACCTCAGAAGGGGTGGATGACGAAATTGACAGAAATGGAACATCACCATGTACCCCCTGACAACCCCAGCTGGACACCGACATGGATTTCCAATCTAATACTGGATTATGGGCTTGTAGCCATGGCAAGCCCAACACGACCACATCATACAGATTATGCAACACCAGAAAGCGAATAACCTCCTGATGTGCAGGAGCCATGCACATGGTCAGCTGGGTCCAGTATTGAGGCTTATTCTTGGCCAAAGGCGTGGCATCAATTCCTCTCAATGGAATAGGACACTGCAAGGGCTCTAAGAGAAACCCACAACGCTTAGCATACTCCAAGTCCATCAAATTCAGGGCAGCGCCTGAATCCACAAATGCCATGACAGAATACGATGACAAAGAGCAGATCAAGGTAACGGACAGAAGAAATTTTGACTGTACCGTACCAATGGTGGCAGACCTAGCGAACCGCTTAGTGTGCTTAGGACAATCAGAGATAGCATGAGTGGAATCACCACAGTAGAAACACAGCCCATTCAAACGTCTGTGTTCTTGCTGTTTAACTCTGGTCAAAGTCCTATCGCACTGCATAGGCTCAGGTTCAAGCTCAGGTAATACCGCCAAATGGTGCACAGATTTACGCTCACGCAAGCGTCGACCGATCTGAATGGCCAAAGACATAGACTCATTCAAACCAGCAGGCATAGGAAATCCTACCATGACATCCTTAAGGGCTTCAGAGAGACCCTTTCTGAACATAGCTGCCAGCGCAGATTCATTCCATTGAGTAAGCACGGACCACTTTCTAAATTTCTGACAATATACCTCTATCTTATCCTGACCCTGACAAAGAGCCAGCAAATTTTTCTCTGCCTGATCCACTGAATTAGGTTCATCGTACTGCAATCCGAGCGCCAGGAAAAACGCATCGATATTACTCAATGCAGGATCTCCTGGCGCAAGAGAAAATGCCCAGTCCTGAGGGTCGCCGCGCAAAAAAGAAATAACAATCAAAACCTGTTGAACTGGATCACCAGAGGAGCGAGGTTTCAAGGCCAGAAATAATTTACAATTATTTTTGAAACTCAGAAACTTAGTTCTATCTCCAAAAAACAAATCAGGAATAGGAATTCTTGGTTCCAACATAGCTTTCTGATCAATAGTGTCTTGAATCTTTTGTACTCTTGCCGAGAGCTGATCCACAAATGAAGACAGACTTCTAATGTCCATCGCTACACCTGTGTACTGAACCACCCAAATGTCTAGGGGAAAAAAAAGGCAAAACACAGTGCAAAGAAAAAAAAATGGTCTCAGAACTTCTTTTTCCCTCTATTGAGAATCATTAGTACTTTTGGCTTCCTGTACTGTTATGAAAGGCAATTCAGTACTACAATGGACATAGCGGTCAGAGCACATACAGTGATCTGACAATAACCCAAAATCATAGAACGAGCTCTGAGATGTGGGAACTCTGCAGACCGCAATCCCTAATCCTCTCCAAACAACACTAGAGGCAGCCGTGGATTGCGCCTAACTCTGCCTATGCAACTCGGCACAGCCTGAGAAACTAACTAGCCTGAAGATAGAAAATAAGCCTACCTTGCCTCAGAGAAATACCCCAAAGGAAAAGGCAGCCCCGCACATATAATGACTGTGAGTTAAGATGAAAAGACAAACGTAGAGATGAAACAGATTCAGCAAAGTGAGGCCCGACTTTCTTAACAGATCGAGGATAGAAAAGGTAACTTTGCGGTCTACACAAAACCCTAAAGAAAACCACGCAAAGGGGGCAAAAAGACCCTCCGTACCGAACTAACCGCATGGAGGTACACCCTTTGCGTCCCAGAGCTTCCAGCAACAAATTAGACAAGCTGGACAGAAAAAATAGCAAACAAATAGCAAAGAAGAACTTAGCTATGCAGAGCAGCAGGCCACAGGAATGATCCAGGGAAAAGCAAGACCAACACTGGAACATTGACAGGAAGCCAGGATCAAAGCATTAGGTGGAGTTAAGTAGAGAAGCACCTAACGACCTCACCATATCACCTGAGGGAGGAAACTCAGAAGCCGCAGTACCACTTCCCTCCACCAACAGAAGCTCACAGAGAGAATCAGCCGAAGTACCACTTGTGACCACAGGAGGGAGCTCTGCCACAGAATTCACAACACAAGTCGCTGAGCTTCAGTACAAGACTGTTGTGTGGTACAGTAACAAATCCCTTTGTAATGTCCAGATATATCATATCAGCCGCATTAACAACGTTCACATTCCCCTTATCTCCTCATAGATTCCAAGTTTCTTGGTTAGACATAACTTATCTTCCACGAATCTATGACGGTCGTCAGTTATTATATTGTTCTCTACAAAATTATTTTTGCAGGTCATCTCTTATTATGCCCAAATTTTGCACACCACAAATATTACATTTACTGAATGGTAGTTGCAGATCCACGAAGTTAGAGATCCTACTTTGTGTTTTACTGGATTGGCATGAGAAAAGCCATTGAAAAGTGGTGCTTCCACCTTCTTACACGTTTTGAATATTTGTACATAGCATACATTCTCCAGTCTTGTGGCATCGACAAAGTGGGAGGGGGAAAACTTTTCAAGATGGGTGATAACCATGGCAGCCATTTTGAAGTTGGTCATTTTGGATCCAACCTTATTTATTTCAAAGGGAAGAGGGTCATGTGACACATCAAACTTATCGAGAATTTCACAAGAAAAACAAAGGTGTGCTTAGTTTTAACTTAACTTTATTCTTTCTTGAGTTATTTACAAGTTTAATGACCACTTATAAAATATGTTCAAAGTGCTGCCCATTGTGTTGGATTGTCCATGCAACCCTCTTCTCCTACTCTTGACACACTGATATCAACACTGCAGAAGAAATGCTAGCACAGGCTTCCATTATCCGTTGTTTAAGATGCTGCACATATCGTATCTTCACAGCATAGATAATTGCATTCAGATGACCCCAAAGATAAAAGTCTAAGGAATGCTCAGACATGACACCCATTTTGTTTTTTAAATGTTTACAATTTTTTTCATTCTTTTGCTTTATTATTTTGTCCTTTTAGAGAACTTGAACTTGTCTAATCACTTATACTGTAAACAGCAATACAACGGAATTGCAGTACACACAGTAATATAAACCATGGACGCCTTTAAAACTGAGTTTATGGGCTCATGTAGATGAGTGTATAATGTGGTGCCTGAGTGATAATCGAACAGCACCACATATGGATGTAATTCATTCATGGCTGTTCAATGGCATTATTCTCTTCCTAGTCTCAGATAAGACTCGCCCATTCTTCGCTGTGTGCAAGTTGTATTTTGATCACATGATAGTTTTTAAACTTGTTGTCCTACTCCAAGCTGTTCAGGCTTGAGAGCCAACTACCAATTAAGTAAATCAGGTGATTTGCATTTCTGTAATGAGGAGGAGTTGTTGTCTAATGACATCAAAACCCTATATAACGTGTGCTTAATTATTAGGCAACTTCCTTTCCTTTGGCAAAATGGACCAGTAGAGAGATTTGACGGGCTCCGAAAAGTCCAAAATTGTGACATGTCTTGCAGAGGGATGCAGCAGTCTTGAAATTGTCAAACTTTTGAAGCGTGATCACCGAACAATCAAGCGTTTCATGGCAAATAGCCAACAGGGTCTAAGAAGCGTGTTGGGCAAAAAAGGCGCAAAATAACTGCCCATAAATTGAGGAAAATCAAGCATGAAGCTGCCAAGATGCAATTAGCCACCAGTTTTGCCATATTTCAGAGCTGCAACATTACTGGAGTAACAAAAAGCACAAGGTGTGCGATACTCAGGGACATTGCCAAGGTATGGAAGGCTGAAAAACGACCACCTTTGAACAAGAAACATAAGATAAAACGTCAAGACTTGGCCAAGAAATATCTTAAGACTGACTTTTCAAAGGTATTATGGACTGATGAAATGGGAGTGACTCTTGATGGGCCAGAGGCTGGATCAGTAAAGAACAGAGAGCTCCTTTCTGACTCAGACGACAGCAAGGTGGAGGTGAGGTACTGGTATGGGCTGGTATCATCAAAGATGAACTTGTGGGACCTTTTCGGGTTGAGAGTGGAGTGAAGCGCAACTCCAAGACCTACTGCGAGATTCTGAAAAACAACTTCTTCAAGCAGTGGTACAGGAAAATGTCGGTATCGTTCAAGAAAAACATGATTTTCATGCAGGACAATGCTCCATTACATGCCTCCAACTACTCCAAAGCGTGGCTGGCCAGTAAAGGTCTCAAAGAAGAAAAATTATGACATGGCCCCATTGTTCACCTGATCTGAACCCCATAGAGAACCTGTGGTCCCTCATAAAATGTGAGATCTACAGGGAGGGATAAGAGTACACCTCTCGGAACAGTGTCTGGGAGGCTGTGGTTGCTGCTGCATGCAATGTTGATCATAAACAGATCAAGCAACTGACAGAATCTTTGGATGGAAGGCTGTTGAGTGTCATCATAAAGAAAGGTGGCTATATTGGTCACTAATTTTTTGGGGGTTTGTTTTTGCATGTCAGAAATGTTTATTTCTAAATTGTGTGCAGTTATATTGGTTTGCCTGATTAAAATAAACAAGTGAGATGGAAATATATTTGGTTTTTATTAAGTTGCCTAATAATTCTGCACAGTAATCGTTACCTGCACAAACAGATATCCTCCTAAGATAGCCAAATCTAAAAAAAAAAAACATTCCAAATTCTAAAAATATTAAGCTTTGATATTTATGAGTCTTTTGGGTTGATTAAGAACATAGTTGTTGATCAATAATAAAAATAATCCTCTAAAATACAACTTGCTTAATAATTCTGCACACAGTGTAGTCTATGGGTATGGAAAAAAATTGGATCCCATGGTTATCCAATTATTAAGTATACATTGCCATTATCAACTTAGGAAATGAATGTGTACATTTTGAACTTGTGATAATAAAAGAGAATTTCACATGATTGCCACATAAAATAGGTTCACATGGATGCCATACAGATAGTATACGGATAAAAATATGGATAAAAATTGCTTGATTTTCTAGATGAACATTAATAATGTTTAATTTGCTTTTCTGACCCTAGTACTCGTATATAATTGAACTTAAGAGGAGTTCCAAGATGGCAGTGGTGTCATTTGAAGGCCATTGTCAGTGATTGGCGGCAGCATGTAAATTGTATACAGTCGTGGTCGGAGCTCAGTTCTGGCCATGGCTGTTAGACACAGATTCTAGCTATATAATATAGCTGACATCTACCACATGTGAATGGAGCTTAGTTACCGAGCCCACACCATACATAATCACCACAGCACATGATGGACAGTGACACTTAAAGGCAAGAAAGGTTTAATCACTTAGCTTAGCAGTTAATACATTTCAACTGATGAGGGAATTTATTGTTTTTGCCTGAAATTTTTGTGGTCCATTTTTCTTTCCAATTGTATGTATGTTCTACATTATAAATGTTGTGCTGTAAAGTTAGAGAAACAAGCTGCTGTATAATTCATTACTTCAAGCTGCTTCTCTATGTAAGATTTTCCTCCCCTGCTGATTTACTATATGAAGCTGTGCTGCAGACTCCGTGCCGATCATCAATTGCTCCAAATCCCTTCATTGTATACAGGCAAAGCTGAAGCATATCAACAAAACACTCTGGGAAGTCAAGCATTGGCCTTGACATTGTCCCTTTTTAGAGCAGATGACTTCTTGCTGCTATAAACCAATTAAATATAAACGTATATTTACAATTAACTTGGAGGCCTCTGTAAGGACCATTATATCCATTGGTCACCAAGTCAATTTAGTCTAGCTTTAATAGTGTATTATCTTCCTGTTTTATTTTTCCTAGTTGTACAACCCTTCATTAAAGCTTGTTCTTACAGATGGTTTACTGTGGTGTGAATGTTTAATGTATTATCCTTGGAGCCTGCTGATCATAACCTAATAAAGTTGTGATATTATTAGTTCAACTCATAGTAACATAGTAACATAGTTAGTAAGGCCGAAAAAAGACATTTGTCCATCCAGTTCAGCCTATATTCCATCATAATAAATCCCCAGATCTACGTCCTTCTACAGAACCTAATTGTATGATACAATATTGTTCTGCTCCAGGAAGACATCCAGGCCTCTCTTGAACCCCTCGACTGAGTTCGCCATCACCACCTCCTCAGGCAAGCAATTCCAGATTCTCACTGCCCTAACAGTAAAGAATCCTCTTCTATGTTGGTGGAAAAACCTTCTCTCCTCCAGACGCAAAGAATGCCCCCTTGTGCCCGTCACCTTCCCTGGTATAAACAGATCCTCAGCGAGATATTTGTATTGTCCCCTTATATACTTATACATGGTTATTAGATCGCCCCTCAGTCGTCTTTTTTCTAGACTAAATAATCCTAATTTCGCTAATCTATCTGGGTATTGTAGTTCTCCCATCCCCTTTATTAATTTTGTTGCCCTCCTTTGTACTCTCTCTAGTTCCATTATATCCTTCCTGAGCACCGGTGCCCAAAACTGGACACAGTACTCCATGTGCGGTCCAACTAGGGATTTGTACAGAGGCAGTATAATGCTCTCATCATGTGTATCCAGACCTCTTTTAATGCACCCCATGATCCTGTTTGCCTTGGCAGCTGCTGCCTGGCACTGGCTGCTCCAGGTAAGTTTATCATTAACTAGGATCCCCAAGTCCTTCTCCCTGTCAGATTTACCCAGTGGTTTCCCACTCAGTGTGTAATGGTGACATTGATTCCTGCTTCCCATGTGTATAACCTTACATTTATCATTGTTAAACCTCATCTGCCACCTTTCAGCCCAAGTTTCCAACTTATCCAGATCCATCTGTAGCAGAATACTATCTTCTCTTGTATTAACTGCTTTACATAGTTTTGTATCATCTGCAAATATCGATATTTTACTGTGTAAACCTTCTACCAGATCATTAATGAATATGTTGAAGAGAACAGGTCCCAATACTGACCCCTGCGGTACCCCACTGGTCACAGCGACCCAGTTAGAGACTATACCATTTATAACCACCCTCTGCTTTCTATCACTAAGCCAGTTACTAACCCATTTACACACAATTTCCCCCAGACCAAGCATTCTCATTTTGTGTACCAACCTCTTGTGCGGCACGGTATCAAACGCTTTGGAAAAATCGAGATATACCACGTCCAATGACTCACCGTGGTCCAGCCTATAGCTTACCTCTTCATAAAAACTGATTAGATTGGTTTGACAGGAGCGATTTCTCATAAACCAATGCTGATATGGAGTTAAACAGTTATTCTCATTGAGATAATCCAGAATAACATCCCTCAGAAACCCTTCAAATATTTTACCAACAATAGAGTTTAGACTTACTGGCCTATAATTTCCAGGTTCACTTTTAGAGCCCTTTTTGAATATTGGCACCACATTTGCTATGCGCCAATCCTGCGGAACAGACCCTGTCGCTATAGAGTCCCTAAAAATAAGAAATAATGGTTTATCTATTACATTACTTAGTTCTCTTAGTACTCGTGGGTGTATGCCATCCGGACCCGGAGATTTATCTATTTTAATCTTATTTAGCCGGTTTCGCACCTCTTCTTGGGTTAGATTGGTGACCCTTAATATAGGGTTTTCATTGTTTCTTGGGATTTCACCTAGCATTTCATTTTCCACCGTGAATACCGTGGAGAAGAAGGTGTTTAATATGTTAGCTTTTTCCTCGTCATCTACAACCATTCTTTCCTCACTATTTTTTAAGGGGCCTACATTTTCAGTTTTTATTCTTTTACTATTGATATAGTTGAAGAACAGTTTGGGATTAGTTTTACTCTCCTTAGCAATGTGCTTCTCTGTTTCCTTTTTGGCAGCTTTAATTAGTTTTTTAGATAAAGTATTTTTCTCCCTATAGTTTTTTAGAGCTTCAATGGTGCCATCCTGCTTTAGTAGTGCAAATGCTTTCTTTTTACTGTTAATTGCCTGTCTTATTTCTTTGTTTAGCCACATTGGGTTTTTCCTATTTCTAGTCCTTTTATTCCCACAAGGTATAAACCGCTTACACTGCCTATTTAGGATGTTCTTAAACATTTTCCATTTATTATCTGTATTCTTATTTCTGAGGATATTGTCCCAGTCTACCAGATTAAGGGCATCTCTAAGCTGGTCAAACTTTGCCTTCCTAAAGTTCAGTGTTTTTGTGACTCCCTGACAAGTCCCCCTAGTGAAAGACAGGTGAAACTGTACAATATTGTGGTCGCTATTTCCTAGATGCCCGACCACCTGCAGATTTGTTATTCTGTCAGGTCTATTAGATAGTATTAGGTCTAAAAGTGCTGCTCCTCTGGTTGGATTCTGCACCAACTGTAACCAGAAAACATATGGGTCACTAATCTATTCCTGTCACCCCTCAGGATTTGTCTTAAAGAGGAAAACATTGTATTCAAAGCTGGTATTATAAACTGCAGATCTTACTTTGAAAACTATCAACAATCAGAGGAAAATATTGGCAGTAATGCATTTCTATACTTTGGCCAGTACAGAGATAATGTAGTATTGAATGCTTTCCCCTCAAAAGAATAAACTTTTGTAAGACATTCAGACACCATAACTGCTCAAATGGACAGGCAGTGTTATTTTTAGACAGCCGATAAATGAGCATACTTATGCATGCATCTATTATAATTTTCAATAAACTTCACCCAGGCTTGAAGTTTCAGAAAGTATAACCCACACTAAAATCCTAGTAGCATTAAAATCTATTATGTCTGATTTTTTTTGCTTGTCTTTGTCAGTCTTCCAGTCTTCTCAAGGAGTTTACTAAGGCATTCAAAAATAAAGAGTTTTTCAGATAGAAAAAATACATACTTTTCAGTTGATTGTACCCAATGTTAGGCGCCAGGATTCTCCCACTGCACAGGGTAAATCCCAAGCCTTGCCCGCCTCTGAGGTCTCCCATTTTGTTCTCGCCGCAGTGGAGGTTGCTCAGCAAAGACATCGGTCTCAACGTCTTGCTGAGACTCGTGCTGTTTGTTTGGTTGCTGCTGGTCTTCCAGCCAAGCCTATGTTAACCTGTCTGACTGGACTTAAGCGGAGCATATAAAAGGGTCCTTGGAGCGCACGTTGGCGTGCTAAGATCTTTTATGCTGTGTGAGTCTGTGGATATGTTACCACTCCTTGTACACGTTTGCCGCCTCTAGCATGGCGATTGTGTGTCTAGGCAGGCAGTGTAGGGTGGGAACTCCAGCTTGGATCCGCATCTGACTCTGGGTGTCCTAAGTCACATGTGCTATTAGAACAGTCGAGTGTAAGAGCGAGCACAACCACCAGCCTAGATTTCACTGAGGGGAAGCTATAGGGACCCCCAAATAGTGTTATTATCTGCTGTACTCCTGTGATGTCTAACAGGGTATCGCTCCGAGTGCTCTCTGTATTGTACCACTTTGTGGAGCAACCGAGCAGGTACTTTGCACTCTCTCCACACGGAGTGACTTTCATCTCCGTGTGTTTATGGTGCTTTCACACAACATCGCACTGCCATTGTTTTCAAGCTGCGGTTTAACATCACTGCACAGTGGACTCCGGGTTGCGATCACACTTCATCACAATTTATATTTAGTGTGATCCGCAAACGTTAGCACCCAGAATCTGCCTGGAAAAAATGCTGCAAAAGTGATTCAGAAAATGAACACAATACATAACATAATGTGCACATTTTCCATCCTATGTGCAATTTTTATTTGCAAAATTGGAGCTGTATGAGATTTTTTTTATTGAATGGTGAAAATAAAGAATGCTTTTATACATTTTTCAATGTTCACCATACATGATGAATATTGTAACATTTAAAACCTTTTGACTTTTAGAAATGTGTTTTTTTTATATAGTTTGGATATTTGTTTATTTATTTATTTATGGGAATGCTTCCACGAAGACAACTTTGGACAGAATTCTCTGAACAGCAGCTTGGCATAGATAAGTCCCACTGGTTGCTGCCAATTCTGAGCTGATTGCACTGCTTGCCATCTTTCAATTTCAAAGGAATGTAAATATATGCTCTAAGTTTCCTCTGCTTACCACTTGATCTATGGTCCTCAATGTTATTTTCTGCTGTACTGTGCTAGTTCTAATCTCACTGCAGAGCCGTTTGTGATTATGATAGAAAAGTGTCAGCTATTACATAACTCACACTGGTAGCACTCCCTTTCATTTAACCGAGATGTGGAAGCAGATTCTTATGGAAAACAATGTCCACCCCATAGATATTAATAACTCATTTAAATATATGAAAATATGGATTTCTATGGAGTAAGACAGCGGATATCAGATATCAAAGTATCTTTTTATTCAACTTTTTATGACCTACATGCCAATGTATAGTAAAAACAGTATTTACATATAATTTAATTTGTTTGTTGACTTGAATTTGGGTTTACTTGATTATAGGTACAATAAAATGTAATATTTCTGTATTGCTTAAATAGGCCCCTTGTTTGCTATGAGACTCAGTGGTGACCTAAAACCAGGAGTGAATTCAAGTTACAGGAAAGGTGAATATTTTTAAAATATGCTTTCTCCTTGCTCTTCCACTTCTAGGTTTGGCTTACAAATAGTGATGAAAAATGCTGACCAAAAAGCTACCATGTTAAAGTGACTTAAATTATTACAAAATTAAAACATCTAAGATATGTACTGCATATATTATACAAACAAAATAAATGCATTGCAAAATAAAACCTATAGTGCAACATGAAAAAAGCATGGGTTATATGAGTAAACATCAGCAAAAATTATTTTTCTGATAGATTTAATTAATAGTTAATTCATTAACTTTCTATTATGGTGCATGGAAAAATGTGAAATGCTATCCAAACTATTCTGGGGTTTTTAAGAGCATTTAATTGTAAACCCATCCTCATCATGAAAATAACAAAGACAAAAACATAATGATTAAATACCCTGCATTAAATAACTAAATAAATAAATAGCATAGTGCATGATAAAAATGTACTGTATTTAGTTAACACATTTCTTGATAAAAAATAATGCAAAAGCCATCCCACCTCGTCACAGTGACTAATTGGGATGGTCCTAATTCTAATATTTAAACTTTATAATTTGTGAAGTGACATGCATGTAAATATGGGCTGAGAGACTACGACCAACTATTGGATGTATGGCCGAGGGAGACCACATAAAAATGCCCAGCTCACACCTTTTATATGTACAAGACACAATCAGACAGAATAAAACAAAAGCTATGAACTGGGATGCAAATTGTTGGTCATGCAGTATGTAAGTACATTATCACACAAGCCACTTAACAAAAAAAAAATAACAGAAACATAATGATTAAATACCCTGCAGTCAACAAATAAATAATAATCTTTAATAATCTTTATTTTTATATAGCACTAACAAATTCCACAGCACTTTACAGTTTGCACACATTATCATCACTGTCCGGGTGGGGCTCACAATCTAAATTCCTTATCAGTATGTATTTGGAATGTGGGAGGAAACTGGAGTACCCAGAGGAAACCCACGCAAACACAGAGAGAACATACAAACTCTTTGCAGATGTTGTCCTTGGTGGGGTTTGAACCCAGGACTCCAGCGCTGCAAGGCTGCTGTGCTAACCACTGCACCACCGTGCTGCCCATAAATAAATGGCATAGTGCATAAAAATAATGTACGGTATTTAGTAGACATGTTTTTTGATTAAAAAACTAGTAGATATAAGGCCGAGGGAGTTTTTAATATTAGAGTTAGGACCATCCCAATTACGGTTGCCGTGATGAGGCGGGATGGATTTTACATTTTTTGTAATAAAAAACATGTTAACTAAATACCGTACATTATTTTCATGCACTATGCTGTTTATTTATTTACTGCATGGTATTTAACCCATTTCTGCCATCGGATGGGATAGTATGTCATACGCAATCAGCCGCGCTCACAGGGGGAGCGCAGGCGATCGCGGACGGGTATCAGCCCTGGCACTTTAACCCCCAGAACACTTCAATCAAAAAAGATTGTAGAGTTCTGGTGGCATAGAGAAGCATCGCATAGGGAGGGGGCTCCCTGCGTGCATCCCTGAGACCCTCAGAACAACACGATGTGATCGCATTGATCTGAGTGTCTCCTCCCTGCAGGCCCCTAGATCCCAAATGGCCACGGGGTCCTTCCGGATCCTGCAGGGAGGTGGCTAGTCAGTGCCTGCTGAGAGCAGGTGGTGAGAAGCCTCCTACACTGCCTGTTTTCTTACTTTTTTACATTGTCCCAGGATGGGACATCATTGTATAAAGTGAGATCACTGATCTGACACAGTGCTCTTCAAAGTGTCAGATCAGCGATCTGACTTTATACTTTATTTATCAGCGATCTGACTTTATATAGTGATGTCCCACCCTGGGACAATGTAAAAAAGTTAATCACTTCAGTGAACACAGTGAAAAAAAAAACACGGCAAAAAACAAAGCTTTATCATCATATTGTCGAACAAAAAATGGAATAACATGTGATCAAAAAGACGATATAAATAAACATGGCACCGCTGAAAACGTCAACTTATCCCACAAAAAATGAGCCATGATATAGCACCATCAGCAAAAAAAATAAAAAAGTTATAGCCCTCAGAATAAAGCAATGCAATAATAATTATTTTATATAAAATAGTTTTTATTGAATAAAAGCGCAAAAACATAAAAAAAGATATAAATGAGGTATAGCTGTAATTGTACTAACCCGAAGAATAAAACTGCCTTATCAATTTTACCACAAGCAGAACGGTACAAACGCCCCACCCAAAAGAAATTCATTATTTGCTGGTTTTTGTTCATTCTGCCTCCTAAAAAACATAATAAAAAGTGATCAAAAAATGCCTGAAAATGGTACCAATAAAAATGTCAACTCATCCTGCAAAAAACAAGACCTCACATGAATCTGTGGGCCAAAATATGGAAAAATTATAGCTCTCAAAATGTGGTGATGCGCCAACTATGTTTTTCAATAAAAAGCACCTTTTAGTGTGTGACAACTGCCAAACATAAAAACCCAATATAAAAACTCGCTATAAATAGTATATCAAACCCCCTTTATCATCCCCTTAGTTAGGAAAAAATAATAAAATTTAAAAAAATGTATTTATTTCTTTTTTCTCATTAGGGTTAGGGGAAGGATTAGGACTAAAGTTAGGGTTGGGGCTAAAGTTAGGGTTAGGGTTGGTGCTAAAGTTAAGATTAGTTTTGGGGCTAAAGTTAGGGTTAGGGTTGGGGATAAAGTTAAGTTTAGGGGTAAAGTTAGGGTTAGGGTTGAGACTCGTGTTAGGGGTATGTTGGGATTAGGGGTGTGTTGGTTTTAGGGGTGTGGCTCGGTTTGGGATTAGGGTTATGGGCATGCTTGGGTTAGGGGTGTGGTTAGGGTATGTCTGTTCAGTCTGTTTAGAATGGATCGTAAAAATCGGAGAGGAGGAGGGGTTTGTCTCTATGTAAAGTCTTGTCTAAAGTCCACTTTAAGGGAGGATATTAGCGAAGGGAATGAGGATGTCGAGTCCATATGGGTTGAAATTCATGGAGGGAAAAATGGTAACAAAATTCTCATTGGGGTCTGTTACAAACCCCCAAATATAACAGAAAGCATGGAAAGTCTACTTCTAAAGCAGATAGATGAAGCTGCAACCCATAATGAGGTCCTGGTTATGGGGGACTTTAACTACCCGGATATTAACTGGGAAACAGAAACCTGTGAAACCCATAAAGGCAACAGGTTTCTGCTAATAACCAAGAAAAATTATCTTTCACAATTGGTGCAGAATCCAACCAGAGGAGCAGCACTTTTAGACCTAATACTATCTAATAGACCTGACAGAATAACAAATCTGCAGGTGGTTGGGCATTTAGGAAATAGCGACCACAATATTGTGCAGTTTCACCTGTCTTTCACTAGGGGGACTTGTCAGGGAGTCACAAAAACATTGAACTTTAGGAAGGCAAAGTTTGAACAGCTTAGAGATGCCCTTAATCTGGTAGACTGGGACAATATCCTCAGAAATGAGAATACAGATAATAAATGGGAAATGTTTAAGAACATCCTAAATAGGCAGTGTAAGCGGTTTATACCTTGTGGGAATAAAAGGACTAGAAATAGGAAAAACCCAATGTGGCTAAACAAAGAAGTAAGACAGGCAATTAACAGTAAAAAGAAAGCATTTGCACTACTAAAGCAGGATGGCACCATTGAAGCTCTAAAAAACTATAGGGAGAAAAATACTTTATCTAAAAAACTAATTAAAGCTGCCAAAAAGGAAACAGAGAAGCACATTGCTAAGGAGAGTAAAACTAATCCCAAACTGTTCTTCAACTATATCAATAGTAAAAGAATAAAAACTGAAAATGTAGGCCCCTTAAAAAATAGTGAGGAAAGAATGGTTGTAGATGACGAGGAAAAAGCTAACATATTAAACACCTTCTTCTCCACGGTATTCACGGTGGAAAATGAAATGCTAGGTGAAATCCCAAGAAACAATGAAAACCCTATATTAAGAGTCACCAATCTAACCCAAGAAGAGGTGCGAAACCGGCTAAATAAGATTAAAATAGATAAATCTCCAGGTCCGGATGGCATACACCCACGAGTACTAAGAGAACTAAGTAATGTAATAGATAAACCATTATTTCTTATTTTTAGTGACTCTATAGCGACAGGGTCTGTTCCGCAGGACTGGCGCATAGCAAATGTGGTGCCAATATTCAAAAAGGGCTCTAAAAGTGAACCTGGAAATTATAGGCCAGTAAGTCTAACCTCTATTGTTGGTAAAATATTTGAAGGGTTTCTGAGGGATGTTATTCTGGATTATCTCAATGAGAATAACTGTTTAACTCCATATCAGCATGGGTTTATGAGAAATCGCTCCTGTCAAACCAATCTAATCAGTTTTTATGAAGAGGTAAGCTATAGACTGGACCACGGTGAGTCATTGGACGT
Organism: Ranitomeya imitator; assembly: GCF_032444005.1. Classification (NCBI taxonomy): domain Eukaryota; kingdom Metazoa; phylum Chordata; class Amphibia; order Anura; family Dendrobatidae; genus Ranitomeya; species Ranitomeya imitator. Next base: position 636,280,213 of record NC_091284.1, read on the forward strand.
GGTATATCTCGATTTTTCCAAAGCGTTTGATACCGTGCCGCACAAGAGGTTGGTACACAAAATGAGAATGCTTGGTCTGGGGGAAAATGTGTGTAAATGGGTTAGTAACTGGCTTAGTGATAGAAAGCAGAGGGTGGTTATAAATGGTATAGTCTCTAACTGGGTCGCTGTGACCAGTGGGGTACCGCAGGGGTCAGTATTGGGACCTGTTCTCTTCAACATATTCATTAATGATCTGGTAGAAGGTTTACACAGTAAAATATCGATATTTGCAGATGATACAAAACTATGTAAAGCAGTTAATACAAAAGAAGATAGTATTCTGCTACAGATGGATCTGGATAAGTTGGAAACTTGGGCTGAAAGGTGGCAGATGAGGTTTAACAATGATAAATGTAAGGTTATACACATGGGAAGAGGGAATCAATATCACCATTACACACTGAACGGGAAACCACTAGGTAAATCTGACAGGGAGAAGGACTTGGGGATCCTAGTTAATGATAAACTTACCTGGAGCAGCCTGTGCCAGGCAGCAGCTGCCAAGGCAAACAGGATCATGGGGTGCATTAAAAGAGGTCTGGATACACATGATGAGAGCATTATACTGCCTCTGTACAAATCCCTAGTTAGACCGCACATGGAGTACTGTGTCCAGTTTTGGGCACCGGTGCTCAGGAAGGATATAATGGAACTAGAGAGAGTACAAAGGAGGGCAACAAAATTAATAAAGGGGATGGGAGAACTACAATACCCAGATAGATTAGCGAAATTAGGATTATTTAGTCTAGAAAAAAGACGACTGAGGGGCGATCTAATAACCATGTATAAGTATATAAGGGGACAATACAAATATCTCGCTGAGGATCTGTTTATACCAAGGAAGGTGACGGGCACAAGGGGGCATTCTTTGCGTCTGGAGGAGAGAAGGTTTTTCCACCAACATAGAAGAGGATTCTTTACTGTTAGGGCAGTGAGAATCTGGAATTGCTTGCCTGAGGAGGTGGTGATGGCGAACTCAGTCGAGGGGTTCAAGAGAGGCCTGGATGTCTTCCTGGAGCAGAACAATATTGTATCATACAATTATTAGGTTCTGTAGAAGGACGTAGATCTGGGGATTTATTATGATGGAATATAGGCTGAAATGGATGGACAAATGTCTTTTTTTCGGCCTTACTAACTATGTTACTATGTATGTTACTATGTTACTATGTTTAGGGTTGAGATTAGGGTTAGGGGGGTGTTCGGGTTAGAGTTGGAGTTAGAATTGGGTGGTTTACATTGTTTAGGCACATCATCAACTCGACAAACACGGCATGGCGTCTGATTATTAATTATAGCCAATTCTGCATTGAAAAAGTAAAACGGTGCTCCTTCCCTTCCGAGCTCTGCAGTGCGCCCAAACAGTGGTTTACCCCTACATATGGGGTATCAGCGTACTAAGGACAAATTGGACAACTTTTGTGGTCCAATTTCTCCTGTTACCCTTGGGAAAATAAAAATTTGGGGACTAAAAAATAATTTTTGTGGGGAAAAAATGATTTTCTATTTTCATGGCTCTGCGTTATATACTGCAGTGAAACACTTGGGGGTTCAAAGTTCTCACAACACATCTTGATAAGTTCCATGGGGGGTCTAGTTTCCAATATGAGGTCACTTGCAGGGTTTTCTACTGTTTAGTTACATCAGGGGCTATGCAAACACAATGTGACACCCGCAGACTATTCCATCTATGTCTGCATTCCAAAACGGCGCTCCTTCCTTTCCAAGATCTGCCATGCGCCCAAACAGTGGCCCCCCAAATATAGGGAATCAGCGTACTCATAATAAATTGGACAACAACTTTTGGGGTCCAGTTTTTCCTGTTACCTTTGGGAAAATACAAAACTGGGGGCTAAGATATCATTTTTGTGGAAAAAATGATTTTTTATTTACACAGCTCTGCATTATAAACTGTAGTGAAACACTTGGGGGTTAAAAGTTCTCAAAACACATCTAGACAAGTTCCATGGGGGTCTAGTTTCCTATATGGGGTCACTTTTGGGGGGTTTCTACTGTTTAGGTACATCATGGGCTCTGCAAATGCAGCGTGACGCCTGCAGACCATTCCATCTAAGTCTACATTCACAAACGGCGCTTCTTCCCTTCCAAGCTCTGCCATGTTCCCAAACGGTGGTCCCCCCACATATGGGGTATCAGTCTACTCAGGACAAATTGAACAACAACTTTTGTGGTCCAATTTCTCCTGTTACCCTTGGGAAAATGAAAAATGGGGCAAAAAGGTAATTTTTGTGAAAAAATATGATTTTTTATTTTTACGGCTCTACATTATGAACTTCTGTGAAGCACTTGGGGGTTCAAAGTGCTCATCACACATCTGTTAAGTTCCTTAGAAGATGTCCTTTCCAAAATGGTGTCATGTGTGGGGGTTTCCAATGTTTAGGCACATCAGGAGCTCTCCAAATGCGACACGTCGTCCGATCTCAATTCCAGACAATTTTGCAATGAAACGTCAAACTGCTCTCCCTCCCTTCTGAGCTCTGCCATGTGCCCAAACAGTGGATTACCCCAGCATATGGGGTATCAGCATACTCACAACAAATTGCAAAACAACTTTTGGCATCCAATTTCTCCTGTTACTCTTGGGAAAATAAATAATTGGGGCAAAAAGATCATTTTTGTGGAAAAAATATGATTTTTTATTTTTACGTCTCTACATTATAAACTTCTGTGAAGCAATTGGGGTTCAAAGTGCTTACCACACATCTAGATAAGTTCCTTAGGGGGTCTACTTTCCAAAATGGTGTCACTTGTGGAAGGTTTCCACTGTTTAGGCACATCAGGGGCTCTCCAAACACAACATGGCGTCCGATCTTAATTCCAGCCAATTTTGCATTGAAAAGTCAAAAGGCGCTCCTTCCCTTCTGAGCTCTGCCATGTGACCAAACAGTGGTTTACCCTCAAATATGGGGTATCGGCGTAATCAGGACAAATTGTACAACAACTTCTGGGGTCCAATCTCCCTTGTTACTCTTGATAAAATAAAATAAATTGGATCTGAATTAATTTTTTGGTGAAAAAAGTTAAATGTTCATTTTTTTAAACATTCCAAAAATTCCTGTGAAGCATCTGAGGGGTTAATAAACTTCTTGAATGTGGTTTTGAGCACCTTGAGGGGTGCAGTTTTTAGAATGGTGTCACTTTTCAGTATTTCCTGTCATATAGATGTGGAATATGTTGGCGCTATATAAATAAAATTATTATTATATAGACCCCTCAAAGTGACTTCAGTGATGTGGTCCCTAAAAAAAGGGTGTTGAAAAATGAGAAATCGCTGGTCAAATTTTAACCCTTCTAACTTCCTAACAAAAAAAATTTGGTTCCAAAATTGTGCTGATGTAAAGTAGACATGGGAAATGTTACTTATTAAGTATTTTGGGTGACATATCTCTGTGATTTAAGGGCATGAAAATTGCTAAATTTTCAACATTTTCGCCAAATTTCAATTTTTTTCACAAATAAACGCAAGTAATATTGAGGAATTTTTACCAGAATCACCAGGATCCATGCAAGTGTTCGAGTTATTACCTCAAAAAGGGACAGTGGTCAGAATTGTAAAAATTGGCCCTGTCATTAACGTACAAACCGCCCTTGGGGGTTAAGGGGTTAATCATTATGTTTCTGTCTTCCTTTTTTTCTGTTTAGTGGCCAGTGTAATCATGTGCTCACTTGCTGCATACATACCAGTTTATATCCCAGTTCATACCTTTTGGTTTTTTCCATCGTCATCATGGTTGTCAACTAGTGATGAGCGAATCTGCTCAAATTCTAATTTGTCAGTTTGCCTAAATTTTGCCAGGAAATTGGATTTGCATAAAATTAATTTAATGCAAATTGAATGTGCCTTATTTTGCTTAATTTGGGGTCTCTTTCCAGATTCCAGTACATGATAAATTAAAAATAAAACTGAACATTTATCTCCTTCATTTACTGCCCAATCCTACATGGGCTCTTCCTAGATCTGGTCTTTCGTCTTTGTTTGTTGGGCTTCGTGAACTACTAGACCTTGGGCCGTGCATGTTGGGGTTTCTTGGATGTAACAACATACATTGCCTGTGACTTTTTCAATCCAAGCGGTGTCAGTGCAGTGTGAAGGAAGATAAGAACTGATAAGAATTATAATGATCATTCTGAGGATTAGGCATTGAGATGGGCTGAAGGGACAGGCAAGCAGTGAGATGAGCATTAAATTTTTTAAAGCATTTTACTGGACCAATAAAATAAAACAAATGATGGCTTCTCTGTAATGCTGTGTTTACTGCAAATTAATCACAAAGATATCCCATGTGTTGAACCAATCTGCTCATCTTTATTGAAATCTATCAACAAATTTCTGACCTTGAAAATAATTTGATATGTTTAGGATTTTTTATATGCAAATTGCCTCTTCAGAGAAGAAGAGGATTTGAACTCTATAGTGCCACCTATTGGAAGTAGCGATCCTACAAGTCACAGTCAACCCTTTAACGAGTCTTGCAATATGACTTAGGATAAGAGCCAAATCAGTATCTCAGTTCGCAGACATGGTGTTTCTGGCTGTTGGCCCTCATTAGTGCGAAGCATGTTTTGTTAATTTTTGAGAGACTTGTGTTGATTTAGCAGCTCATTGTGGTATCAGCATATTGAGTAATAGACATTTATCATTTATATTCATTATGGTTTTCCAGTCTGTTAAGATTGGATGCTAAAAGACCTTTTTGTCATTTTAGTATTTAGTTTAACAAAGTTTTCTTTTCCCTTTTTACTAAAGCCTAAATGTATTTCCCATTGGACCAAAAGAACAGTAATGTGATTCATATGTCCTTATTCTGTATGAATATAACCTTGTTCTAGCTATACTTCATCAATCTACACAGAGACTTGAAATAAAATATCTTTTAGCTTGTGCTTTGATCTGTAATATAAAGCTGCATTTTTAATTGCTTAGGGTGTATAACCATGCTTTCTTTTATCACAGTATTGATCTACATCATGTGCTTAAATATCTCAATGTACAGTACATAATTTATCACCTCCTCATCAACTTGAATGGGCTTTGAATACAAGAAAGACTTTTACCTTCTCTTAGACTTATCTTGTCATTGAGTTCATTTTAACTACAGATTCAGCTTAGGTCATAAGAGTAATATGTGCATCATTTAAAGTCTAGTTAGACCAAAAATTATCCAATATAAACATACCATTTTTCACCCTAGACATTAAGAGTAAAAAGCATTGTTCTTTTATATAAAGATCAGTCAAGTCAATGCTCATTTCAAAGTTGAACAGTTAAAAAGTTCAAATGCCTTTGAAAAATTCTACAAACGAAATTGAAAATTTTATCTAAAATACATGACAGCTTATTACATAGAGAGTAATAAAATACCAAGTTCAGTTTTATTCAAATCAATACAATACAATGAAAAAGCTGATTCAGATGCATTTAGATACAATCATTAAACCAGAAAGGAAGGATTCTACCAGCACACTGTTGATGTATAAGTCATGGTCAAAATAAATTTTCAAAGTGCATTTTACATAAATGAAAGGCTGACAAGTGACAACCTATAAGAGTAAAAAAACAAAAAAGTTATAATTCTGGCATATTTAATCAGCGTCAAGTTGCCTTTTGTGACACGTTCCTATAGCTTAAGGCTATGCCTACAAGATGCAAATGTTGTGCATATGCTTTTTGCTTCATTTTTGGAAAGATGGGGCAAAACAATTGGACGTATTCATTAAAGGGAAACTGTCAGTAAGATTAACCGCCCTAAGCCATCTACATGGGCATGTAGGTCATAGAAAGCTGAATAATATGATACCTTGATATTTGTGATCTGATGTCTTTTTCCAGAGAAAGTCACTCTTTTCTTATATGCAAATGAGCAAATCAAAACTATGGGTGAACACTGGTCTGCATGAGAATCTGCTTCAAGAGCTTCTTTTAAATGAAAGGGGTTCTACATGTAACTGACACATAGAAGATCGGAGGAAACAGGAGTATTTAGGGTTAAAAAATGGTAAGCTTTATTACAAAAACATATCAAGTCATATAAATATATTCCAAAAAGTGATACTAAAACCGGATGATGTGCCAGATCAATAGCGCCACCTATGCCCCAATAGTACATAATACATAGTGAGAGGTAAAGGGGAAATTATGTTCCAAAAAAAAAAAAAATCTATGTTCTGACCAAGTGGTCAAAAATTTGCAAATATGCAGCAGGAACAACACTCAATAGTATTATGTACTATTGGGGCATAGGTGGCGCTATTGATCTGGCACATCATCCGGTTTTAGTATCACTTTTTGGAATATATTTATATGACTTGATATGTTTCTGTAATAAAGCTTACTATTTTTTAACCCTAAATACTCCTGTTTCCTCCGATCTTCTATGTTTATATGGAGTGGGGTAACTTTGTTCCCTATGGCATAACTGTACCCAATATTTAAAGCATTATGTGGTTGTCTGGTACCCTGTTTATGTAACTGACACAATAGAGTAGCATTGAACTTTGTCGCCTTGCAATCACATTTGCAGCAGCTCTCACAGCTTTGTGTCAGGTATAATAACACACAGCTCTGCAGTGAGATCAGGAGAGCACAGAGCCACCATGACACATCGCACTTATAACTCCCATCTAATTTACAAAAGGCTTTGGATGCAGATTCTCATGCAGATCAATGTACTGCCCATGGCCTGGAAAAGCTCATTTACATATAAGAAAAACATGAATATCTCAGGACTAAGACATCCTATCAGAGAGATCAAGAAATTATTTTGCTCAGGCTTAGGAAGATTGATCCTACTGACAAATTCCCTTTAAGACTGGCTTTCATACCCCACTCTTAATGAAGGGCTAATTGGACTTCAAGAGCACCCAATTACAAGTTGCAGGCCACATAATGAATTTGATGAATCTTCTTAGTGGCGTACGCCTCCGTTGCTACTTCAGAAATTATTTTCTGCCATAATAAAACTACTACCTGGCTGCAACAAAATGTAACATTTCTTCCCCTTCAAGTTTTCAAAAATGAATGGTAAGAGTCAGTGTCCATTTAAAATGCTTCGGAAAATGTTTTAGGGAAAAAACCTCTTCTAAAATACATAAAAAGCTCTTCAAAACTGCTTTATGAAATGAAAATCTCCCCAGATAAGGAGTGTTGCCTGAAGTCGTTTCCACTCGAAAACTTATTGTTTTTGATTAACTCATGAAAACTTATTGTGCAAAAACTCTTAGGCAATGTGCACACGTTCAGGATTTCTTGCAGAAATTTCCTGAGCAAAACCGGACATTTTCTGCAAGAAATCCACACGCGTTTTTTTCACTTTTTTGTTGCGTTTTCGACGCGTTTTTTTCCAAAGCTTCCCAATGCATTAAATAGCGTGAAAAATGCAAAAATCCACAAAATTAATGAACATGCTGCGTTTTTTACCGCAATGCATTTTTTCACGGAAAAAAGGCATCATGTGCAGAAAAATTGCGGAATTCATTCTAAATGATGAGATGCATAATGTATGCATTTTTTATGTGTTTTATAGCGTTTTTATAGCGAAAAAAACGCAAAAAATCTGCAACATATGCACACAGCCTTACTGTTTAAATAGTGGGACAAACTGACATTAGGATTAGACAATTCTTTTTTTGTATTTAGTAATCAAGAGATCAGATAATTTTGAATATTTCTTAAATGCAGTTTTTATGCACTGTTTAATATATACAGATAAATAGCTATATGATCACTTAATTGCTCACTGCATTAAATGAATATAAAAATGTATAAAATCTATATATACTGTATATATATACTTACCTTGTAATGTCTTCACATTCTGTTCCATCCAGATGTGTCCGGATCCCAGAACTCCAAGTGGCAGAAGTTCACTGACCTGCATTTGGGACACCCAAGTGATGGGTGTATCAATATAGAAACTGTTGGTGGTACCAGCATCTTGCACGGTACCACCAGCGGAACACCGTCACATGACACACACACTGTATACACCGTACGCACCACACACACACGTATGTATACGTCATACGCAGTCTCTTGCAGGGTTCCACCAGCGGAACACCACCGCGAACATGCCGCTGTTGGACTTAGCTGAATGATTCACTGACCGCCGCCATGTTTGTAAAGGAGGAGCACATGCACAGTTTTAATGTGACCACCGCTATCTGTCTGCACAAAGATGGCAGAGGTCCGATTTACTGCGCCTGCACGAATTCCACACAGGCGCAGTTAATCATTTGGCTGATCCCGGTGGCAGATGTGCGACGTGTCTACAGGCAGAGGAAGCCGGTCACATTAAAGGGGTTTTCCCACAAAACAAAAGTTCATTTTAACCCCTTCATGACATGCGCCGTACTAGTATTTTGCACGTCATGTCTCCCCCTTTGATGTGGGCTCCAGCGGTGAGCCCACAACAAAGTCGCAACATGTAAGCTGTTTTGTACAGCTGACATGTGCACGCAATAGCGGTGAGTGAAATCGCAATTCACCCACCGCTATTAACCTGTTAAATGCCACTGTCAAATGCTGACAGCGGCATTTAACTACCGCTTCTGGCCGCATGGCCGGAAATGAGCGCATCGCCGACCCTCACATGATCGGGGTTGGCGATGGGTCAGGATGGTAACCATAGAGGTCCTTGAGACCTCTATGGTTACTGATGTCGGACTGCTGTGAACACCACCCTGTGGTCGGCGCTCATAGCAAGCCTGCAATTCAGCTACATAGCAGCGATCTGATGATCACTGCTATGTAGCTGAGCGGATCCATTGGTGCCAGCTTCTAGCCTCTCATAGAGGCTATTGAAGCATGGCAAAAGTTTTACAAAAATGTTTTTAAAAATATGAAAAAAATTAAAAAAATATAAAAGTTTAAATCACCCCCTTTCGCCCCATCCAAAATAAAACAATAAAAAAACAAACCTACACATATTTGGTATCGCCGTGTTCAGAATCGCCCGATCTATCAATAAAAAAAGCATTAACCTCATCGCTACAGGTATCGGAAAATGGCACATTATTTTATTTTTCAGCAAAGTTTAGAATTTTTTTTCACTACTTAGATAAAAAATGACCTAGACATGTTAGATGTCTATGAACTCATAATTAGTAACAAAACCCAGCACTCAACTTGTTGTGAGAAGAAGATTGGATACTTTATTTTATCCTAACGCACAAATTCAAACGTTTCGGTCACACATGTGACCTTCGTCAGTGACAAAGATTGGGATAGTAGATAAATACCAATGGCTATATGCGTTGCCAAAGAATGGGATAGTAAATAAATACTGATGGCTATAGGCGCTGCCGATGAAGTCCAGAGTACAGCGTCAATCTTAAATGAGAGTCTCTTAATGCAGCCTTAAGGAGAGCTGATTCCGCGGTGTCCACCGAACCACTAACAAGGGAACAGGGGCAACCTGTTATGGCTGGCAATCAGGCAACACAGCGTGCAGTAATCAGCGCACATACAGAGATCTGGCAATAACCCAAAACAATAGGACGAGCTCTGAGACGTGGAATCTCTGTAGACTGCAGTACCTGATCTATCCTCACACAACTGGAAGCAGCAGTGGATTGCGCCTATCAACTACCTATGCAACTCGGCACTGCCTGAGGAGCTGACTAGCCTGAAGATAGAAATACAAGCCTGACTTACCTCAGAGAAATACCCCAAAGGAATAGGCAGCCCCCACATATAATGACTGTTAGCAAGATGAAAAGACAAACGTAGGAATGAAATAGATTCAGCAAAGTGAGGCCCGATATTCTAGACAGAGCGAGGATAGCAAAGAGAACTATGCAGTCTACAAAAAACCCTAAAACGAAAACCACGCAAAGGGGCAAAAAGACCCGCCGTGCCGAACTAACAGCACGGCGGTGCACCCCTTTGCTTCTCAGAGCTTCCAGCAAAAGATAATAACAAGCTGGACAGAAAAAACAGAAAACAAACTAGAAGCACTTATCTAGCAGAGCAGCAGGCCCAAGGAAAGATGCAGTAGCTCAGATCCAACACTGGAACATTGACAAGGAGCAAGGAAGACAGACTCAGGTGGAGCTAAATAGCAAGGCAGCCAACGAGCTCACCAAAACACCTGAGGGAGGAAGCCCAGAGACTGCAATACCACTTGTGACCACAGAAGTGAACTCAGCCACAGAATTCACAACAGTACCCCCCCCTTGAGGAGGGGTCACCGAACCCTCACCAGAACCCCCAGGCCGACCAGGATGAGCCACATGAAAGGCACGAACAAGATCTGGGGCATGGACATCAGAGGCAAAAACCCAGGAATTATCTTCCTGAGCATAACCCTTCCATTTGACCAGATACTGGAGTTTCCGTCTAGAGACACGAGAATCCAAAATCTTCTCCACAATATACTCCAATTCCCCCTCCACCAAAACAGGGGCAGGAGGCTCCACAGATGGAACCATAGGTGCCACGTATCTCCTCAACAACGACCTATGGAATACATTATGTATGGAAAAGGAGTCTGGGAGGGTCAGACGAAAAGACACCGGATTGAGAATCTCAGAAATCCTATACGGACCAATAAAACGAGGTTTAAATTTAGGAGAGGAAACCTTCATAGGTATATGACGAGAAGATAACCAAACCAGATCCCCAACACGAAGTCGGGGTCCCACACGGCGTCTGCGATTAGCGAAAAGCTGAGCCTTCTCCTGGGACAAGGTCAAATTGTCCACTACCTGAGTCCAGATCTGCTGCAACCTGTCCACCACATAATCCACACCAGGACAGTCCGAAGACTCAACCTGTCCTGAAGAGAAACGAGGATGGAACCCAGAATTGCAGAAAAATGGAGAGACCAAGGTAGCCGAGCTGGCCCGATTATTAAGGGCGAACTCAGCCAACGGCAAAAATGACACCCAATCATCCTGGTCAGCGGAAACAAAACATCTCAGATATGTTTCCAAGGTCTGATTGGTTCGTTCGGTCTGGCCATTAGTCTGAGGATGGAAGGCCGAGGAAAAAGATAGGTCAATGCCCATCCTACCACAAAAGGCTCGCCAGAACCTCGAGACAAACTGGGAACCTCTGTCAGAAACAATATTCTCAGGAATGCCATGTAAACGAACCACATGCTGGAAGAACAAAGGCACCAAATCAGAGGAGGAAGGCAATTTAACCAAGGGCACCAGATGGACCATTTTAGAAAAGCGATCACAGACCACCCAAATGACAGACATCTTTTGAGAAACGGGAAGGTCAGAAATGAAATCCATCGAAATATGTGTCCAAGGCCTCTTCGGGACCGGCAAGGGCAAAAGCAACCCACTGGCACGTGAACAGCAGGGCTTAGCCCTAGCACAAATTCCACAGGACTGCACAAAAGCACGCACATCCCGTGACAGAGATGGCCACCAGAAGGATCTAGCAACCAACTCCCTGGTACCAAAGATTCCTGGATGACCGGCCAGCACCGAACAATGAAGTTCAGAGATAACTTTACTAGTCCACCTATCAGGGACGAACAGTTTCTCGGCCGGACAACGATCAGGTTTATTAGCCTGAAATTTCTGCAACACTCTCCGCAAATCAGGGGAGATGGCAGACACAATGACTCCTTCCTTGAGGATACTCGCCGGCTCAGATAACCCCGGAGAGTCGGGCACAAAACTCCTAGACAGAGCATCCGCCTTCACATTTTTAGAGCCCGGAAGGTATGAAATCACAAAATCAAAACGAGCAAAAAATAACGACCAACGGGCCTGTCTAGGATTCAAGCGCTTGGCAGACTCAAGATAAGTAAGGTTCTTATGATCAGTCAAAACCACCACGCGATGCTTAGCACCCTCAAGCCAATGACGCCACTCCTCGAATGCCCACTTCATGGCCAGCAACTCTCGGTTGCCCACATCATAATTACGCTCAGCAGCAGAAAATTTCCTGGAAAAGAAAGCACATGGTTTGAACACTGAGCAACCAGAACCTCTCTGTGACAAAACCGCCCCTGCACCAATCTCAGAAGCATCAACCTCGACCTGGAACGGAAGAGAAACATCAGGTTGACACAACACAGGGGCACAGCAAAAACGACGCTTCAACTCCTGAAAAGCTTCCACGGCAGCAGAAGACCAATTAACCAAATCAGCACCCTTCTTGGTCAAATCGGTCAATGGTCTGGCAATGCTAGAAAAATTACAGATGAAGCGACGATAAAAATTAGCAAAGCCCAGGAATTTCTGCAAACTTTTTAGAGATGTCGGCTGAGTCCAATCCTGGATGGCCTGAACCTTAACCGGATCCATCTCGATAGTAGAAGGGGAAAAGATGAACCCCAAAAATGAAACTTTCTGCACACCGAAGAGACACTTTGATCCCTTCACGAACAAGGAATTAGCACGCAGTACCTGGAAAACCATTCTGACTTGCTTCACATGAGACTCCCAATCATCTGAGAAGATCAAAATGTCATCCAAGTAAACAATCAAGAATTTATCCAGATACTCACGGAAAATGTCATGCATAAAAGACTGAAAAACAGATGGAGCATTGGCAAGTCCGAACGGCATCACCAGATACTCAAAATGACCCTCGGGCGTATTAAATGCCGTTTTCCATTCATCTCCCTGCCTGATTCTCACCAGATTATACGCACCACGAAGATCAATCTTAGTAAACCAACTAGCCCCCTTAATCCGAGCAAACAAGTCAGAAATCAATGGCAAGGGATACTGAAACTTAACAGTGATCTTATTAAGAAGGCGGTAATCAATACACGGTCTTAGCGAACCATCCTTCTTGGCTACAAAAAAGAACCCTGCTCCCAATGGTGACGACGATGGGCGAATATGTCCCTTCTCCAGGGACTCCTTCACATAACTGCGCATAGCGGTGTGTTCAGGTACGGACAAATTAAATAAACGACCCTTAGGGAATTTACTACCAGGAATCAAATCGATAGCACAATCACAATTCCTATGCGGAGGAAGGGCATCAGACTTGGACTCTTCAAATACATCCTGAAAGTCCGACAAGAACTCTGGGATGTCAGAAGGAATGGATGACGAAATAGACAAAAATGGAACATCACCATGTACTCCCTGACAACCCCAGCTGGTTACCGACATAGAGTTCCAATCCAATACTGGATTATGGGTTTGTAGCCATGGCAACCCCAACACGACCACATCATGCAAATTATGCAGTACCAAAAAGCGAATAACTTCCTGATGTGCAGGAGCCATGCACATGGTCAGCTGGGCCCAGTACTGAGGCTTATTCTTGGCCAGAGGTGTAGCATCAATTCCTCTCAACGGAATAGGACACCGCAAAGGCTCCAAGAAAAATCCACAACGTTTAGCATAATCCAAATCCATCAGATTCAGGGCAGCGCCTGAATCCACAAACGCCATGACAGAATATGATGACAAAGAGCACATTAAGGTAATGGACAAAAGGAATTTGGACTGTACAGTACCAATAACGGCAGAGCTATCGAACCGCCTAGTGCGTTTAGGACAATTAGAAATAGCATGAGTAGAATCACCACAATAGAAACACAGTCTGTTCAGACGTCTGTGTTCGTGCCGTTCTACTTTAGTCATAGTCCTGTCGCACTGCATAGGCTCAGGCTTACTCTCAGACAATACCGCCAGATGGTGCACAGATTTACGCTCGCGCAAGCGACGACCGATCTGAATGGCCAAGGACATAGACTCATTCAAACCAGCAGGCATAGGAAATCCCACCATTACATCCTTAAGAGCTTCAGAGAGACCCTTTCTGAACAAAGCCGCTAGTGCAGATTCATTCCACAGAGTGAGTACTGACCATTTTCTAAATTTCTGACAATATACTTCTACATCATCCTGACCCTGGCATAAAGCCAGCAGATTTTTCTCAGCTTGATCCACTGAATTAGGCTCATCGTAAAGCAATCCCAGCGCCTGGAAAAATGCATCAACATTACTCAATGCAGAATCTCCTGGTGCAAGAGAAAACGCCCAGTCCTGTGGGTCGCCGCGCAAAAAAGAAATAATAATCAAAACCTGTTGAATAGGATTACCAGAAGAATGAGTTTTCAAGGCCAAAAATAGCTTACAATTATTTCTGAAGCTCAGGAACTTAGTTCTGTCACCAAAAAACAAATCAGGAATCGGAATTCTTGGTTCTAGCATCGATTTCTGATCAATAGTATCTTGAATCTTTTGTACATTTACAACGAGATTATCCATTGAGGAGCACAGAGCCTGAATATCCATGTCCACAGCTGTGTCCTGAAGCACTCTAATGTCTAGGGGAAAAAAAAGACTGAAGACAGAGCTAAGAAAAAAAAATGATGTCAGGATTTCTTTTTTCCCTCTATTGGAAATCATTGAATGGCTCCTTGTACTGTTATGGCTGGCAATCAGGCAACACAGCGTGCAGTAATCAGCGCACATACAGAGATCTGGCAATAACCCAAAACAATAGGACGAGCTCTGAGACGTGGAATCTCTGTAGACTGCAGTACCTGATCTATCCTCACACAACTGGAAGCAGCAGTGGATTGCGCCTATCAACTACCTATGCAACTCGGCACTGCCTGAGGAGCTGACTAGCCTGAAGATAGAAATACAAGCCTGACTTACCTCAGAGAAATACCCCAAAGGAATAGGCAGCCCCCACATATAATGACTGTTAGCAAGATGAAAAGACAAACGTAGGAATGAAATAGATTCAGCAAAGTGAGGCCCGATATTCTAGACAGAGCGAGGATAGCAAAGAGAACTATGCAGTCTACAAAAAACCCTAAAACGAAAACCACGCAAAGGGGCAAAAAGACCCGCCGTGCCGAACTAACAGCACGGCGGTGCACCCCTTTGCTTCTCAGAGCTTCCAGCAAAAGATAATAACAAGCTGGACAGAAAAAACAGAAAACAAACTAGAAGCACTTATCTAGCAGAGCAGCAGGCCCAAGGAAAGATGCAGTAGCTCAGATCCAACACTGGAACATTGACAAGGAGCAAGGAAGACAGACTCAGGTGGAGCTAAATAGCAAGGCAGCCAATGAGCTCACCAAAACACCTGAGGGAGGAAGCCCAGAGACTGCAATACCACTTGTGACCACAGAAGTGAACTCAGCCACAGAATTCACAACAGCAACCACAGCCAATATATAGATATAGAAACCAGAAAAGTACACCAGAGAAGAAGTAGATATAAAATGCCTTTATTAAGTTTGCAAAACCGCAAAGTGAACTGGATGCACCTGATGAAGGAGTTAAATCCGAAACGCGCCTCGGGGTGCGCTACACAAGGACTCGGCTGACCCCACCTATTTGATTAGAGGTATTGTGTGTTTTTCCCTGGCTTATTTTTACATTGTATGGTGGGCTCTCTTTGCTGGATTACTACCTGCAGCCACACTTGGTGTCTCAGTAAATTTGTACTGACACCGGTGTGCGGACTGTGGCTGGACTGATCATCTTTGTGCACACTATCATCAGGTGCATCCAGTTCACTTTGCGGTTTTGCACATTTCCTTTTATATAAGCACCTTATAGAGCCTTATGGGATGTGATCTTCATCCCCTCAATGTTGGTTTTGCACGTAGCACTTTTTTATATATATATATAACTCTATAATATACAAGTATATATTCAATTTTTTTGCTTTTATGGAGTGGCATTGATTGAGTATTGTCACGTCATAATTTAGGTTACACGTTTTTTTGCACATATTACCTCAAGAATATAATTCATGTTCAAGCCTCTTTTTACCTTTATTATTTATTTTTTTAGCCACCATTAACTTTGTATTCAAAAAGTTTTTCTATTATATGTTGCTAGGGGTTACACCGACCTTATAATATAAGGACTTATTTGGGTCAGTCCTTTCCATCTCCCTTGTTTTTATATTTTTATATTGAAATGTAAAAAAATAAATATTTTTTTTGTCCTGTTGTGCGCACATTGTCACTTTTATATAATCTTATTTATATGTTTTTGCCGTCTATACTTAATAAAGGCATTTTATATCTACTTCTTCTCTGGTATACTTTTCTGGCTTCTATATCTATATATTGGCTGTGGTTGCCCCTGTTCTTTGTGCCCTTGTTAACTGTTGTTTGTGTCCCTCTGCTGGTTGCTATTATGAGTATTATTAAAGGGTGCATGTGTCATGACTGCCAGTCCAGCTGAAACACAACAAACACCAACAAGATGGGAAGAAGAAGAGGAAGGCCCTAAGATTAGGGAGTGAGGGGTGGGGTACATCCTAACCACAGGCTGAGACTATCCCTAAGCTCCCCTAATGCCGTATGCGAGTCCTTCCTACCGTCATCATCACATGCCTAGTCCTTAGCTGTCACCTCACTATACACTGGCTAGCGCACTGGCCGGAAAGGACGCTAGCCTCATCATTGCAGATGGTGCAAACACAAGGGGTAGTGACAAGCTTGAAACAGACAACGAAAGGGGAGCAAGAAACTTAGCTCCCGCCACCGCTGCCAAGCTCCACACAGCAGAGGACACGGAATCAGGGAACCAAACCCCACAGAAGTAGCAGATAAACTGCTGGCACCAGAGGGTTCCAAACTCCTAGGCTGGTATTCATAGAATAGCTATATTACCAACTGTGGAGAAATGGGGTTAGTGGGTGCTCTTGTCCGCTGGCCCTGCTGTCTTTAGCAAGACTGCATGGACCAGGGCTCATACCACTGAACACCCGCTCTATCTCCTGGTGGGCAATACCCTACACAAACAACACAGGTTTAAGGTAAAACAGTGTGGCAATAATTTATTGAACCACAACACACAATAGCAAAGAGAACGATCTCAGCAATTATCCCATGATGGTGCACATTACAGGGCCTCACCCTTCTGCTGACTCGCCAAAATAATGGTAGATGTTACATCAGAGCTCCCAGGGTCGCTACTCCATCTGTGGTATGCACGCAGAGAGGAGGTAACTACAAGTGTAAGGAGATATCCGAGAGCTATCCTGTGTTGTTCAGCTTGGTCTGACCTACCCTCGGCTGAGATCCTGAAGAGTGTACCCACCAGAAGAAAAGACGTCTCTTTTGTACCTGAGGCCTGTAAGCTATTTTTTTTTATTTACCCAGTGTCCTTCAGTCCAGCATCAAAATAAGGCAAAAAATGGTGATGGAATCAAGTAACAACTTGGCCATTCAATCTATTTGCAGTCTTTCCCTCTCTGCTTTCGAAGTCAACAAGTTGGTTCCAGGATATAATGAACTATTACATATCAGCACACATCAATAAACAAAGATAAACACACACTATGTACAAGTCACTATTTCAGACTTATACAGTATGTTAAAAGGTGTATCAGTTTACAAGTCTGACGTCTTGAGCCACCAAACATAAACACTTAAATCCACAAGCCAATATACAGATGAAAAGTCAGTTATTGTTGGTTTTCAAAAACATGGTTGTGTGGGAAATTAAGATAAAATCTGGTTTCTTCAAACCAACAGTCAGTTGATGCGTCATGTTACTATTTGGTGGGAATGGTCACCACCCACACCAGCTGACCAGCAAAACAACTGCCAGCAAGGAAACTGACATTAATCCTTGCTGGCCCAAAAAGTAAGAAAGACACATTTAAATTATAGTAGAGCCAGAGCTGCCACAAAACCAAAAATGAATTGTGACAGCATGGGAAGCAATGTTGTTGCTTCGGTTATTTTTCGATGTACTACAAATACTACAATATATCAAACAGAGTCCCATTTTATATCACATTAGGAAGACCAACACTCCTGTATGTCATTTTTTAATTATTATTATTTATTTTTAGAGCATCATTGATTCCATGGTGTTGTATATGTAAAAAGAGGTTGCATACAAAAAAAAAAGAGAGGGCCCTGTTCTTGTGGGCTTATAGTCTAGTGTATAATGGGGAAGGAGACAGTAAGTTGGTGAGGTTGTGGTAGCTCCAGTGGTGGTGAGGCGACAGGGGGTCATTGCAGCCTGTTAGCTTGAAGAGATGAGTTTTCAGTTCCATAACTAGCGGATACTCGGACTTTTTGGGACACAGAATTCCAGAGTAAGGGGGATGCTTGGGAGAAGTTTTAGAGGCTATTTGGTGAGTAATGTATTAGTGTGGAGGAGGAAACTAGGTTTTGATCGGATATTAGATGTTGGGAGGTAACAGGAGATTAGTTTGGAGATATATGGAGTAGACAGGTTATGGATGTTTTTGCAGGTTATTGTTGATAGTTTGAACTTAATACTTTTGGGAATTGGGAGCCAATTAAAGGATTTGCATACTTTAATGATGAAGAATGAATGAATTTTGACCGAAGGTAGGGTGAAAATTTTTAAAGGGAAGGTCTAGGGAATGTTTCCCCTGCATTATTATGCTTTTGCTTATATGACATCATATCCCGCAGTGCTTTACATACATTATCATCGCTGTCCCCAATGGGGCTCAAATACTAAATTCCCTATCAATATCTCATTGGAATGTGGGAGGAAACCCTTTGAAACCATGGGATGAACATATGAATTCCTTGCAGATTTTGTCCTTGGTGGGATTTGAACCCAGGAGCCCAGTGCTACAGTGCTAACCACTGAGCCACCATGCTGCCCATCTATTGTGTCAAGATTCAGAGGAAAACCCTGAAACATGATAAGAAATAGCCCAAAGAAGATTACAAAGGTAATAAATTACAATATATAAAGCAAAAACAATATAACAAAGTAATGACACAGAGTATAGTAAACTTGACTTCCCCTATAATATGGAGGAATGGGGTTTACATGCTTAAAAACATACAATCTAATAAAGAAAGACCATACTGAGAGAAAGGTCACACTGTCAGTAACAAAACTAGATGAAGGCAGGACACTTATAATACAGTGCAATAATGTAGAGCCATAAAAGCAACACAATCACATAGTTCAATATGCAAGTTAAGGTTACAGTGACTGTATCTAATGGTTGTGATGAGAAAGATAAAGGGCAAAAACATATTTTATGACCAAGTTGTTGCCAATAACTATTTATAGTCACATAATCACTATACCTGCCAGTGTGTAGGTCACAATGTACTAAACATGATTTTTATTTCTAAAGCTAAATACAAATTCAGTTTATTTCCATTTGAAGATGTATCTGCTCAGCTCATAATAATTTTCCAGAAATTCCACAAGCCACATTTCCAATGATAGCCATTTTTAGTTTCTATATACACAGACGTGAATATTTCTAATATGACTGTCTAACTCCTACACATTACTGTGTACATACCCTGTCAACAATAGAAATATCAGACATCAGAATCTAATTGAACCAGTGGCTCAGCATGCTGCCTCCCAATAATTACAAACAGACTCTAATGTGGATGCATTTGAACAGCGTTCAATTAACTGGCATGAAATTCAGGCAAGATAATTATAAGTCCTTTTAAAACGGCAACATTATTTAAGGACTGTCAGTAAAATACCCATTACAGATAACTTTCCCAAGCTATGTTTTATGGCATGAAAAGCTGCTAGCAATGAAGCATTATTTGTAAGAATAAAAGAAAAATGCATCTTAAAGCACTTAATCATTTTACCTCCAACACATGACTTGCTTTTTTCTGGCTAAAGTCTTCTGAGTAATATACACATATGACAGATAATAATAGATTATAAAAAGCACTGCCCTTTATCATCTAAACACTAAGTCTTCAGAGACTTGCAAAAAGAACAGTTTGCTCAGTGCCACTTGTATTGATGCGACGTCAAAAGGCCCGTTTCCTTCTGCTGAAATGTTGCATGATGCTGACCTAAAAATAAAATTGCATGAACTTTTAATATCTTGGCATTTGAATAAGGTAATTGGAAATACAGCACAGAAAGGTTCATCAAAGATAGTTCAACACAGATCTATGTATTTCTGGGGTGTCAAACTGCATTCCTCGAGGGCCGCAAACCATGCGTGTTTTCAAGATTTCCTTAGCATTGCACAAGGTGCTGGAATCATTCTCTGTAGGTGATTAAATTATCACCTGTGCAATGCAAGGAAATCCTGAAAACATGACCTGTTTGCAGCCCTCGAGGAATGCAGTTTGACACCCCTGATGTATTTAATAAAATATAAAATTGTGGGGTCCAAAAAGCATAAAAAAAATTAGAAATTATCAAAGTTCTTGTGTTTAAAAGGGTTGCCTAGTGTTTGAAAAATAAATGTTTGTTTTTCCTTGAAACACTTCAACGTCTGCCATTGGCTGTGTCATCGCTGTTCAAATGAATATGGCAGAAGCCTCATATGCAAGACCCTATTACACCTTAAAGTTGTATGGGGTCAATATACACGGCTACTAGAAGTCTAAGGTTAATATCCCATGATTCATTTTTTGTGAATTTTTGACGCTGCACATTTGAAAAAACTGCTACGTCTCACAGTTCCAACAAAGCAACCAGATTTTTGAAAAATATTTGTTTTATGTGTGGACTTTCCGAATAGAATTGCTTTAGATATGGAAAATCCACAGGTAAGAAAATGCATATGCACTTTTAATGTTTTCTTGTAGCAGAAACGCAGCAAAAACACATGCAATCCACGCATGACTGTGTCAGTAAAGCTTTTTCACAGCCAAATATCAGGAAGTATGAAAAACAAAGCAGCTAAAATTAAAACATGAAAAAGAAAAAGGAGACAACATTGCAGTGTCAAAAATGTGAGAAAAATACCTATAAAAACACACTTTAAAAGTAATGAAACAGACTCAAGTAGTCTAATTTAGCTAATAGGTAAAGAAATACAGCAGAAAATCTACAATATCGAAAACTCACCAAATAATCATCATGGGAGAACGTAGTCTAAAGCACCAGCTCAACCAGCCTGTAAGCTCATTATGATGCCATGATATACACCACCCCACATGAACCCAAGGAGTGAACTTTGTTTTGATTTCAAGACATAAGAAGGTCAATAAAAGTCTTGTCAGCACCATAAGAGCTAGCGGCTCTGGTAATGAGTAAAGAGGATATCAATGAAAGATTGATGATGAACAACTACAAGTAAAACTGGTTAATGAAATATCCAAATATTTTTATGCTGCTACTAGACTATACAGTGTGCAGAAAACCTACTAGGAAATTAGCAGAGGACCAACAGGAAGCAGGAGCAGTACTGAAAGTGATGGGATGGGTAAGTGTGATAATTTGTTGTTTTTTTAACCCCTTAATGGCTCAAATGAATTCAGCAAGTGATTGACCTGTGATATACTGCAGTGATAGCACCTAAATAAAAGCATTTGTTTTATTGCTCACACACTGCAGAAAAGGAGGACAGTTCATACACTTCTGCTTTTATTTGGATACTGAAGAAAGAAACTGAACCAAGACTTGTGCGTGATTCTTAACTCGTGTGGTGGGCAATCCATAAAAAATATGTATTTTAAAAACAAATGAAAAATCCCCATTCTTCATAAATGTAAATACAACTGTCTGCATTTCAAAAACCTGACCTGCACATCCAAACATAGACTGAGTGTGAACAGGTGCTGAACCCAGAGTCGCCAACTCGTATATAGTTAAGTAAAAAGGGCAGCACACTGCAGCGCCAAAACATGCAAACTTGAAAACACGAAATTTGAACTGCATTACTGCACTAGAAATATGAAAAATGAGAGCTTTTAGCGCACAAAAATGGCCACATCCACGTGTACCTCGTAGCCACTTTACGGCATCTCTCCTACACGAGGTCCTACGCTTGACCTACCTCATTGAGAATAAACGTCTCCATCTGAACGGGTACATGTGAAACCTCTTCTTGGACTCAAATTCTCACTCTCTGTGGAGGGGTATTAGACCTACTATAATTAAAACACCTGTGGCTAGGAGGCGGGAGTGCACGATCAGAAGGCTAGAGAATACATTTCAAAAACCTGACCTGCACATCCAAACATAGACTGAGTGTGAACAGGTGCTGAACCCAGAGTCGCCAACTCGTATATAGTTAAGTAAAAAGGGCAGCACACTGCAGCGCCAAAACATGCAAACTTGAAAACACGAAATTTGAACTGCATTACTGCACTAGAAATATGAAAAATGAGAGCTTTTAGCGTACAAAAATGGCCACATCCACGTGTACCTCGTAGCCACTTTACGGCATCTCTCCTACACGAGGTCCTACGCTTGACCTACCTCATTGAGAATAAACGTCTCCATCTGAACGGGTACATGTGAAACCTCTTCTTGGACTCAAATTCTCACTCTCTGTGGAGGGGTATTAGACCTACTATAATTAAAACACCTGTGGCTAGGAGGCGGGAGTGCACGATCAGAAGGCTAGAGAATACATTTCAAAAACCTGACCTGCACATCCAAACATAGACTGAGTGTGAACAGGTGCTGAACCCAGAGTTGCCAACTCGTATATAGTTAAGTAAAAAGGGCAGCACACTGCAGCGCCAAAACATGCAAACTTGAAAACACGAAATTTGAACTGCATTACTGCACTAGAAATATGAAAAATGAGAGCTTTTAGCGCACAAAAATGGCTACATCCACGTGTACCTCGTAGCCACTTTACGGCATCTCTCCTACGCGAGGTCCTACGCTTGACCTACCTCATTGAGAATAAACGTCTCCATCTGAACGGGTACATGTGAAACCTCTTCTTGGACTCAAATTCTCACTCTCTGTGGAGGGGTATTAGACCTACTATAATTAAAACACCTGTGGCTAGGAGGCGGGAGTGCACGATCAGAAGGCTAGAGAATACATTTCAAAAACCTGACCTGCACATCCAAACATAGACTGAGTGTGAACAGGTGCTGAACCCAGAGTCGCCAACTCGTATATAGTTAAGTAAAAAGGGCAGCACACTGCAGCGCCAAAACATGCAAACTTGAAAACACGAAATTTGAACTGCATTACTGCACTAGAAATATGAAAAATGTGAGCTTTTAGCGCACAAAAATGGCCACATCCACGTGTACCTCGTAGCCACTTTACGGCATCTCTCCTACACGAGGTCCTACGCTTGACCTACCTCATTGAGAATAAACGTCTCCATCTGAACGGGTACATGTGAAACCTCTTCTTGGACTCAAATTCTCACTCTCTGTGGAGGGGTTTTAGACCTACTATAATAAAGTGGCTACGAGGTACACGTGGATGTGGCCATTTTTGTGCGCTAAAAGCTCTCATTTTTCATATTTCTAGTGCAGTAATGCAGTCCAAATTTCGTGTTTTCAAGTTTGCATGTTTTGGCGCTGCAGTGTGCTGCCCTTTTTACTTAACTATATACGAGTTGGCGACTCTGGGTTCAGCACCTGTTCACACTCAGTCTATGTTTGGATGTGCAGGTCAGGTTTTTGAAATGTATTCTCTAGCCTTCTGATCGTGCACTCCCGCCTCCTAGCCACAGGTGTTTTAATTATAGTAGGTCTAATACCCCTCCACAGAGAGTGAGAATTTGAGTCCAAGAAGAGGTTTCACATGTACCCGTTCAGATGGAGACGTTTATTCTCAATGAGGTAGGTCAAGCGTAGGACCTCGTGTAGGAGAGATGCCGTAAAGTGGCTACGAGGTACACGTGGATGTGGCCATTTTTGTGCGCTAAAAGCTCTCATTTTTCATATTTCTAGTGCAGTAATGCAGTTCAAATTTCGTGTTTTCAAGTTTGCATGTTTTGGCGCTGCAGTGTGCTGCCCTTTTTACTTAACTATATACGAGTTGGCGACTCTGGGTTCAGCACCTGTTCACACTCAGTCTATGTTTGGATGTGCAGGTCAGGTTTTTGAAATGTATTCTCTAGCCTTCTGATCGTGCACTCCCGCCTCCTAGCCACAGGTGTTTTAATTATAGTAGGTCTAATACCCCTCCACAGAGAGTGAGAATTTGAGTCCAAGAAGAGGTTTCACATGTACCCGTTCAGATGGAGACGTTTATTCTCAATGAGGTAGGTCAAGCGTAGGACCTCGTGTAGGAGAGATGCCGTAAAGTGGCTACGAGGTACACGTGGATGTGGCCATTTTTGTGCGCTAAAAGCTCTCATTTTTCATATTTCTAGTGCAGTAATGCAGTTCAAATTTCGTGTTTTCAAGTTTGCATGTTTTGGCGCTGCAGTGTGCTGCCCTTTTTACTTAACTATATACGAGTTGGCGACTCTGGGTTCAGCACCTGTTCACACTCAGTCTATGTTTGGATGTGCAGGTCAGGTTTTTGAAATGTATTCTCTAGCCTTCTGATCGTGCACTCCCGCCTCCTAGCCACAGGTGTTTTAATTATAGTAGGTCTAATACCCCTCCACAGAGAGTGAGAATTTGAGTCCAAGAAGAGGTTTCACATGTACCCGTTCAGATGGAGACGTTTATTCTCAATGAGGTAGGTCAAGCGTAGGACCTCGTGTAGGAGAGATGCCGTAAAGTGGCTACGAGGTACACGTGGATGTGGCCATTTTTGTGCGCTAAAAGCTCTCATTTTTCATATTTCTAGTGCAGTAATGCAGTTCAAATTTCGTGTTTTCAAGTTTGCATGTTTTGGCGCTGCAGTGTGCTGCCCTTTTTACTTAACTATATACGAGTTGGCGACTCTGGGTTCAGCACCTGTTCACACTCAGTCTATGTTTGGATGTGCAGGTCAGGTTTTTGAAATGTATTCTCTAGCCTTCTGATCGTGCACTCCCGCCTCCTAGCCACAGGTGTTTTAATTATAGTAGGTCTAATACCCCTCCACAGAGAGTGACAATTTGAGTCCAAGAAGAGGTTTCACATGTACCCGTTCAGATGGAGACGTTTATTCTCAATGAGGTAGGTCAAGCGTAGGACCTCGTGTAGGAGAGATGCCGTAAAGTGGCTACGAGGTACACGTGGATGTGGCCATTTTTGTGCGCTAAAAGCTCTCATTTTTCATATTTCTAGTGCAGTAATGCAGTTCAAATTTCGTGTTTTCAAGTTTGCATGTTTTGGCGCTGCAGTGTGCTGCCCTTTTTACTTAACTATATACGAGTTGGCGACTCTGGGTTCAGCACCTGTTCACACTCAGTCTATGTTTGGATGTGCAGGTCAGGTTTTTGAAATGTATTCTCTAGCCTTCTGATCGTGCACTCCCGCCTCCTAGCCACAGGTGTTTTAATTATAGTAGGTCTAATACCCCTCCACAGAGAGTGAGAATTTGAGTCCAAGAAGAGGTTTCACATGTACCCGTTCAGATGGAGACGTTTATTCTCAATGAGGTAGGTCAAGCGTAGGACCTCGTGTAGGAGAGATGCCGTAAAGTGGCTACGAGGTACACGTGGATGTGGCCATTTTTGTGCGCTAAAAGCTCTCATTTTTCATATTTCTAGTGCAGTAATGCAGTTCAAATTTCGTGTTTTCAAGTTTGCATGTTTTGGCGCTGCAGTGTGCTGCCCTTTTTACTTAACTATATACGAGTTGGCGACTCTGGGTTCAGCACCTGTTCACACTCAGTCTATGTTTGGATGTGCAGGTCAGGTTTTTGAAATGTATTCTCTAGCCTTCTGATCGTGCACTCCCGCCTCCTAGCCACAGGTGTTTTAATTATAGTAGGTCTAATACCCCTCCACAGAGAGTGAGAATTTGAGTCCAAGAAGAGGTTTCACATGTACCCGTTCAGATGGAGACGTTTATTCTCAATGAGGTAGGTCAAGCGTAGGACCTCGTGTAGGAGAGATGCCGTAAAGTGGCTACGAGGTACACGTGGATGTGGCCATTTTTGTGCGCTAAAAGCTCTCATTTTTCATATTTCTAGTGCAGTAGTGCAGTTCAAATTTCGTGTTTTCAAGTTTGCATGTTTTGGCCCTGCAGTGTAATACCAGCACTTGCTGTCCACTGTGATTTTTTTGCAACAGAGTGTTTTTGGTTTTACTGTGCTTTTTTGTGTTTTCAAGTCTCTTGGTGGTGTGAACATGTCTCTACGGGCTTGTTCACTGTGCGCACAGCTCATGTGTTCTGGTTTTACATTATTGTTTTCTTGTGTCCACAAGACTGGGGAGGCCTCCACCCCTCTTTTTTTGAGCTGTGCGCACAGGAGCCGTTCTGTCCAGCGTGTCCACATGGACATTCCTTTTCTGAATCCTGCTCATACGGGTATTGTACATATGACCAGGTTTTAAATACATCAGATGGGGATTACATACATTAGCTAGGACTGCTCTGATACGGGTATACCTTGACGTTTGGTAGAGCGGCTTAATATACATTTTTTGCAAAAAACGTATCAACCAAATACCCTGTTTTTTCCATCTTTTTACCAGCACTTGCTGTCCACTGTGATTTTTTTGCAACAGAGTGTTTTTGGTTTTACTGTGCTTTTTTGTGTTTTCAAGTCTCTTGGTGGTGTGAACATGTCTCTACGGGCTTGTTCACTGCGCGCGCAGCTCATGTGTTCTGGTTTTACATTAGTGTAATACAACTGTCTGCGTCACAATGTGTGCATGTTGTAAATAATTCATTATTTTTGCTTGTTTCCTTCTGGTTATAGTCCAATATGACATGCCACTTGAATACAGCAGGCTGTTTCTGGATGTAAACCTAGTAAGCTTTTCATGTCCAATGCTTTTCAGTCCTTCATTTTTAAAAATGGACACTTAGTAGCGTGGTTTGTGAGTACCGGTTTTAATTATCCAATTTAGTAACTGTACACTCCCAACAATAGTGCATGCTGCTGACTCATTCTCCTTTCCAAAGCATTTACTTAGTAATGTAACATTTTTGTTCAAGGGAGAAATAATAAAAAAGAAAGTTAAAGTGTTGCAACTATTTTACGTTGCCAATTTAAGAACCATA
Organism: Ranitomeya imitator; assembly: GCF_032444005.1. Classification (NCBI taxonomy): domain Eukaryota; kingdom Metazoa; phylum Chordata; class Amphibia; order Anura; family Dendrobatidae; genus Ranitomeya; species Ranitomeya imitator. The sequence continues at coordinate 636,306,993 of NC_091284.1, forward strand.
CAAGTCACAACAATACTGATGGCAGCATTCATTTTTAGGGTTAGAGAACCAGGCAACCCCCACATGTACTTATGCTGGCTAACAGATGTAAATCATTCAGCTGCGGCAAGAAAAACTAAATCTCTGAGCACTAAAAAATACTCGGGGACCCCCAAGCGTGCTCGGGAAATCACGAGTAACGAGTATATTCGATCATCACTAATTTTTTCATTCTGTTTCTAATTTTTGGGTGAAAGTTTTTTGTCTGTATCTGTTGCAAATTAGCAAATACAAATTCGTGAATTTCTGTTGCTACTATTTTCAATAAAAAAATTGTCAATTTTTGTCTGCACATTTGTTGATTTTTTCATTGGTAGAGCACTTCACAGGAATGAGCCCTTGCGCAGATACTTCAAGTCCATGGTTCATGCTGCAGGATGTGGAGGGACACATTGAATTGGCATTAGTAGGTGACAAGGCTGAGTGAAGAAAATGATGAAAACAATGTCAACTCTGGCTATAAGAACAAACCATAGCAGTGTGATTCAGTATGTGAGCCACCAGTGCTCTTGGTTGTTTTGGTCAGAAAAACAATATATGCTGGAATGCTTGTGGAATAACGTGTATTTTTTACCATCAAGCACAGAGATGACAATAATAATAACACTGGTCTACAAAAAAAATATTTCTGGCACGGACTTTAAGAACAGTTTTAGACTAATTTGAGGGTGCTGAATTCAAATAAGATCTTATAATTTCTCTATCACATCACGTTTTTGCGCTACAGGTATACCCATTTTCAAAAATTCCATGATAAATATAAGTAGTGTATGAAAAGTGCCGGCTTATACAGTTCACTAAGGTAAATTTAGTTTTCATTCAGTCTCCCAAAAAATGTGAGAATATCTTTGTTTTCTTTGAACATGCATAATTCCCATTTGTTATGATAACACCCTTGTTTTCTGTGCTACTGGGACAGTAGAGCTACAGCAGAGCATTGGGTGAAAACTGAATGGCCTCAGAGACAGAGTTTGGCATCTGGCGATAAGAATGTCATCCATGATCCTCTAGTGGATAAGGAAGGATATTGTCTTTCCTCCCTTACACATAAAACTTGGATTGATGAAGCAGTTCGTCAAAGCTCTCAATCACAGTGGAGAATGCTTTAACTATATACCGTATATACTCGAGTATAAGCCGACCCGAGTATAAGCCGACCCCCCTAATTTTGCCACAAAAAACTGGGAAAACTTATTGACTCGAGTATAAGCCTAGGGTGGAAATGCAGCATTTACCGGTGAATTTCAAAAATAAAAATAGATCATTATTTCCCCATAGCTGTGCCATACAGTGCTCTGCACCGTTCATATTTCCCCATAGCTGTGCCATATACGGTGCTCTGCACCGTTCATTGTGCCCCATAGATGTGCCATATACGGTGCTCTGCACCGTTCATTGTGCCCCATAGATGTGCCATATACGGTGCTCTGCACCGTTCACTGTGCCCCATAGATGTGCCATATACGGTGCTCTGCACCGTTCATTGTGCCCCATAGATGTGCCATATACGGTGCTCCGCACCGTTCACTGTGCCCCATAGCTGTGCCATATACGGTGCTCTGCACCGTTCATTGTGCCCCATAGATGTGCCATATACGGTGCTCTGCACCGTTCACTGTGCCCCATAGATGTGCCATATACGGTGCTCTGCACCGTTCACTGTGCCCCATAGATGTGCCATATACTGTGCTCTGCACCGTTCACTGTGCCCCATAGATGTGCCATATACGGTGCTCTGCACCGTTCACTGTGCCCCATAGATGTGCCATATACGGTGCCCTGCACCGTTCACTGTGCCCCATAGATGTGCCATATACGGTGCTCTGCACCGTTCACTGTGCCCCATAGATGTGCCATATACGGTGCCCTGCACCGTTCACTGTGCCCCATAGATGTGCCATATACGGTGCCCTGCACCGTTCACTGTGCCCCATAGATGTGCCATATACGGTGCCCTGCACCGTTCACTGTGCCCCATAGATGTACCATATACGGTGCTCTGAACCGTTCATTGTGCCCCATAGCTGTGCCATATACGGTGCTCTGCACCGTTCACTGTGCCCCATAGATGCTCCACATAAATCTCTGCCGCCGCCGCTGCTGCTGCTGCAATAAAAAAAAAAAAACACATACTCACCTCCCTTGATTGCAGCTCCCGGCGTCTCGTTCCGGCGCCTCCATCTTCCCGGCGTCTCTGCTCTGACTGATCAGGCAGAGGGCGCCGCGCACACTATATACGTCATCGCGCCCTCTGACCTGAACAGTCAGAGCGCAGACGCCGGGAAGATGGAGGCGCCGGCCGGGAAGATGGAGCGACGCTCGGCGGCTGGAATGAGGACAGGTGAATATGCTATACTTACCTAGTCCTGGCGATCCTCGCGCTGCCCCTCTGCCTGGTCTTCGGTGCCGCAGCTTCTTTCTCTATCAGCGGTCACCGGCACCGCTGATTAGAGGAATGAATAGGCGGCTCCACCCCTATGGGAGGTGGAGCCGCTTATTCATTTCTGTAATGAGCGGTCCCACGTGACTGCTGAAGAGGGGAAGAAGCTGCAGCACAGAAGACCGTGGGACGGCAGGGACAGCGCGAGGATCGCTGGGACTAGGTAAGTATGCCTCAGCGCCCTCACCCCCTCACCCGCCGACCCTGCCACCCACCTTGACTCGAGTATAAGCCGAGAGGGGCACTTTCAGCCCAAAATTTTGGGCTGAGAATCTCGGCTTATACTCGAGTATATACGGTATGTTCAACTTTTCCTGGTCTTAGTGAAGAGAAGAAAAAGGCTGGAATATTTGATGGACCTCAAATAAGAACACTTATGAGAGACCTAAATTTATCACATCAATGAATGAGACAGAAGAAAGAGCTTGGAATGCATTTTGTAATGTGGTGAAGAATTTTCTAGGGAATAAGAAAGCAGACAACTATGAAGAGATTGTGGAAGAGCTACTAATGAGTCTGCGAAATCTTGGATGTAGAATGAGTATCAAGATTCACTATTTACACAGCCATTTGGACTTTTTTCCAGAGAACCTTGGGGATGTGAGCGAGGAACAAGGGGAGCGTTTTCATCAGGACATTAAAACAATGGAAGAACGGTATCAAGGCTGGGGGAACTCACATATGATGGCTGACTATTGCTGGAGCTTGATGAGAGACAACCCAGATCAGCCAAGAAAAGAAAGTTCAAATAACTGCCATTTGTCATTCATCTGTGTGCCATATGTATGTGTTTTTATAGTTTGTACTTTAATTCTGTAAGTGAATTTGATTTGCTGTACATAGACTTTGTAATCTTTGATATTCCTTGATTAAAAATATTCAATGTAGTATCGAAAATCATGTGTTTTTATCATAACCATTAGATAGGAGTAATTTTCATGAAAAATTTGAAATATCTCGAAATCCTGATGTGATAATCAGCAGCCAAAATAGATTTAAAATATGTTTTAAAACCTTTTGCCAGAAAAATTGCATTGACCAGTGTAATCTTTATTTATACAGCGCCAACATATTCCGCAGCGCTTTACATCTTAGCAATTCATACACAACAGTTATAAGTAACAACGTTAAAGATAACTGAATAATTAAAGCAAAATAAGATGACCCTGCTCATGAGAGCTTGCAATATACAATGAGGTGGGGGAGACACAAAGTACAGGTGCATATTTACAATGATAGTCCAGCCATCTTGATGGAGTGAGGGATAGATAAAGGCTGCATGAGCTGGCCATTAGTGACTATTTGTGATGCTGTTGGGTGCAGTGGAGTTTAATGGAGGGTTATTCTCAGATAGTGAATGGGTCACACACACACACACACATAAAATTACTTTGAATAGGGAACGTGATAGGCCCCTCTGAACAGATGTGTTTTCAGAGAGCGCCTAAAACTGTGCAAGCTGTGGATAGTCCTAATTTCTTTCTTGGGGTAGAGGATCGCTGCAACGTAGGAGAAGTTTTGGAGCTGGGGTGGAATGTTTGGATTAGTTCAGATGTTAGTCGAAAGTCGCTTGCAGAGCATAACGAGCGGGTAGGCAGATAAACAGAAATGAGGGAGGAGATATATGGGGTGCCCCACTGTGGAAAGCTTTGTGGGTGAGGTCAAGCAGTTTGAATTGGATCCCATAATTAGTGGGCAGCCAATGCAATGACTGGCAGAGAGCGGAGGTGTCCGAGTTCTGATTAGCCAGATAGATGACCCTGGCTGCTACGTTAAGAATGGACTGGAGAGGGAAAAGTCGAGTGAGGGGGAGACCAAATAATAGAGCATTTCAGCAGTCCCCGGTAGTGGATCAGGGCGACAATGAGGGTTTTTGTTAATATGAGAAGAAAATTGAAGGTGCACACATCATGTATAATCAGTGAAAAAACTTTAAAAACATTTAAAAACAAGATGTATAGACATGTACATATACTAAGAACTCACAATATGAGTACTATTATAACTGGGCTAATTGAGGCTAATGACCTCAAAAATATTCATGCAAAATATCGATCCATCAGTGTGAACAAAGACAAGTATAGAACACAAGTCCTTCCCAATGGGTGAGATGCACAAATGCACTTCCTGTCCATATGGAACGCATGAGTGGCCATTGCGTATGTTCAGTTAGTTGCATCAGCAAGAAATCAGTCTGGCGTATTGCCAGCTGTACATACGCAGGCGCATTCAATATTTCCAGCCAGTGGAACAAATTATTATGCAGCCTAACCAGCAGAACGCACACGGATACATTGCACAGGTGCTAGATTCCAGCATTCTTGATTGCTGGGTGGAATGTTACTAGATTGCCATCACAGGTGTCAGCGATCAAGGAAACACCAGTAAGTGCACTTACTCATATATATAGGAGACATAACTGACTCTTTACTGACTTATCCTGATAAAGCTATATGGACTAACGACAAGCATTGGGATGCACAGGCTTTCCTTATTTCATTGTGTGGCAAGTATTTATCTGAACATGTGTACACCATGATTGTTATCATGTGACTCTTTTATACCCAGCATGGCGTACAGTGCAATTTGTGGTTCGATCTAACTGTTCTATAACTGTTCTATAATTGTCTTTGTTCACATTGGTGGATCGATATTTTGCATGAATATTTTTGAGGTCATTAGTCTCAGTTAGGTCTAAAAGTGTCTGAAAATGATGGAAACACTGCTCAAAAGACACAGGAATATCATGGAGATCGCCCCTGGAAGCATTTATGACTCCTAGGTGACAGCTGTAAGCAATGTTGTCAGAGTTTCATGCCATTTTTACAGGCGCACCCAAAAACATACAAAAACAAAATGGATTTTGCTGGGAAATATGTTAAGGTACATCCTTTCCAGGGTAAAGACTTGTATATAAAGCAAAATAATTAACCCCAGTCAAAAATGTTCCTCCACCACTTGGGCTATGTTCACATGCAGCGTTTTTGATGTGTTTCTAAACGTTAAAACTGCTTTCAACCAATACAAATGCATTCACTGGGGAATGTAATTGTAACATTTAACAAACCTAGCTGGCCATGTGTTGTGTGACACATAAGGAAGACACATCTATTTTCATTTATGAAGGATGGACTCTTAAAGTCACAAAGCCTATTTTTAGAAGGGCATCAGGCGGCATTAATATTCTTAAAAGGCCATTATTAAACACCGGGTCTCCTATGCTATTATTGACTATGCAATGAGTGGCAAGCCCTGCCCTGCTACCAAGTCATATGCACCCCAATAAGCCTTTGAACCCAGGTACTGGTTGGCCACTGGAAAACCCACTTCACTTTATTCAGTTGTTCCTGCTATACTGTTTTCTTATGTATTAACCCCTTCATGACCCAGCCTATTTTGACCTTAAAGACCTTGCCGTTTTTTGCAATTCTGACCAGTGTCCCTTTATGAGGTAATAACTCAGGAACGCTTCAACGGATCCTAGCGGTTCTGAGAATGTTTTTTCGTGACATATTGGGCTTCATGATATTGGTAAATTTAGGTCAATAAATTCTGCGTTTATTTGTGATAAAAACGGAAATTTTGCGAAAATTTTGAAAATTTCGCAATTTTCACATTTTGAATTTTTATTCTGTTAAACCAGAGAGTTATGTGACACAAAATAGTTAATAAATAACATTTCCCACATGTATACTTTACATCAGCACAATTTTGGAAACAAAATTTTTTTTTGCTATGAAGTTATAAGGGTTAAAATTTGACCAGCGATTTCTCATTTTTACAACAAAATTTACAAAACCATTTTTTTTAGGGACCACCTCACATTTGAAGTCAGTTTGAGGGGTCTATATGGCTGAAAATACCCAAAAGTGACACCATTCTAAAAATTGCACCCCTCAAGGTACTCAAAACCACATTCAAGAAGTTTATTAACCCTTCAGGTACTTCACAGCAGCAGAAGCAACATGGAAGGAAAAAATGAACATTTAACTTTTTAGTCACAAAAATTATCTTTTAGCAACAATTTTTTTATTTTCCCAATGGTAAAAGGAGAAACTGAACCACGAAAGTTGTTGTCCAATTTGTTCTGAGTATGCTGATACCTCATATGTGGGGGTAAACCACTGTTTGGGCGCACGGCAGGGCTTGGAAGGGAAGGAGCGCCATTTGACTTTTTGAATGAAAAATTGGCTCCACTCTTTAGCGGACACCATGTCACGTTTGGAGAGCCCCCGCGTGCCTAAAAATTGGAGCTCCCCCACAAGTGACCCCATTTTGGAAACTAGACGCCCCAAGGAACTTATCTAGATGCATAGTGAGCACTTTGAAACCCCAGGTGCTTCACAAATTGATCCGTAAAAATGAAAAAGTACTTTTTTTTCACAAAAAAATTCTTTTAGCCTCAATTTTTTCATTTTCACATGGGCAACAGGATAAAATGGATCCTAAAATGTATTGGGCAATTTCTCCTGAGTACACCAATACCTCACATGTGGGGGTAAACCACTGTTTGGGCACATGGTAAAGCTCGGAAGGGAAGGAGCACCATTTGACTTTTTGAATGAAAAATTATCTCCATCGTTAGCGGACACCATGTCGCGTTTGGAGAGCCCCTGTGTGCCTAAACTTTGGCACTCCCCCACAAGTGACCCCATTTTGGAAACTAGACCCCCCAAGGAACTTATCTAGATGCCTAGTGAGCACTTTAAACCCTCAGGTGCTTCACAAATTGATCTGTAAAAATGAAAAAGTACTTTTTTTTCACAAAAAAATTATTTTTGCCTCAATTTTTTCATTTTCACATGAGCAATAGGACAAAAGGATCATAAAATTTGTTGGGCAATTTCTCCCGAGTATGCCAATACCTCATATGTGGGGGTAAACCACTGTTTGGGCACACGGCAGGGCTCGGAAGGGAAGGCGCGCCATTTGACTTTTTGAATGGAAAATTAGCTCCAATTGTTAGCGGACACCATGTCGCGTTTGGAGAGCCCCTGTGTGCCTAAACATTGGAGCTCCCCCACAAGTGACCCCATTTTGGAAACTAGACCCCCCAAGGAACTTATCTAGATGCATATTGAGCACTTTAAACCCCCAGGTGCTTCACAGAAGTTTATAACGCAGAGCCATGAAAATAAAAAATAATTTTTCTTTCCTCAAAAATGATTTTTTAGCCTGGAATTTCCTATTTTGCCAAGGGTAATAGGAGAAATTGGACCCCAAATGTTGTTATCCAGTTTGTCCTGAGTACGCTGATAACCGATATGTGGGGGTAAACCACTGTTTGTGCGCACGGCAGGGCTCGGAAGGGAAGGCACACCATTTGGCTTTTTAAATGGAAAATTAGCTCCAATCATTAGCGGACACCATGTCACGTTTGGAGAGCCCCTGTGTGCCTAAACATTGGAGATCCCCCACAAATGACCCCATTTTGGAAACTAGACCCCCAAAGGAACTAATCTAGATGTGTGGTGAGGACTTTGAACCCCCAAGTGCTTCACAGAAGTTTATAACGCAGAGACATGAAAATAAAAAAAATAAATTATTTTCTCAAAAATGATCTTTTAGCCTGCAATTTTTTATTTTCCCAAGGGTAACAGGAGAAATTTGACCCCAAAAGTTGTTGTCCAGTTTCTCCTGAGTACGGTGATACCCCATATGTGGGGGTAAACTACTGTTTGGGCACATGCCGGGGCTCGGAAGTGAAGTAGTGACGTTTTGAAATGCAGACTTTGATGGAATGCTCTGTGGGCGTCACGTTGGGTTTGCAGAGCCCCTGATGTGGCTAAACAGAAGAAACCCCTGACAAGTGACCCCATTTTGGAAACTAGACCCCAAAAGGAACTTATCTAGATGTGTGGTGAGCACTTTGAACCCCCAAGTGCTTCACAGAAGTTTATAATGCAGAGCCGTGAAAATAATAAATACGTTTTCTTTCGTCAAAAATAATTATTTAGCCCAGAATTTTTTAATTTTCCCAAGGGTAACAGGAGAAATTTGACCCCATTATTTGTTGTCCAGTTTCTCCTGAGTACGGTGATACCCCATATGTAGGGGTAAACTACTGTTTGGGCACATGCCGGGGCTCGGAATTGAAGTAGTGACGTTTTGAAATACAGACTTTGATGGAATGCTCTGCGGGCGTCACGTTGCGTTTGCAGAGCCCCTGATGTGGCTAAACAGTAGAAACCCCCCACAAGTGACCCCATTTTGGAAACTAGACCCCGAAAGGAACTTATCTAGATGTGTGGTGAGCACTTTGAACCCCCAAGTGCTTCATAGAAATTTATAATGCAGAGCCATGAAAATAATAAATACGTTTTCTTTCCTCAAAAATAATTATTTAGCCCAGAATCTTTTATTTTCCCAAGGGTTACAGGAGAAATTGGACCCCAAAAGTTGTTGTCCAGTTTCTCCTGAGTACACTGATACCCCATGTGTGGGGTAAACCACTGTTTGGGCACACGTTGGGGCTCAGAAGGGAAGTAGTGACTTTTGAAATGCAGAATTTGATGGAATGGTCTGCGGGCGTCACGTTGCGTTTGCAGAGCCCCTGGTGTGCCTAAACAGTAGAAACCCCCCACAAGTGACCCCATTTTAGAAACTAGACCCCCCAAGGAACTTATCTAGATATGTGGTGAGCACTTTGAACCCCCAAGTGCTTCACAGACGTTTACAACGCAGAGCCGTGAAAATAAAAAATCATTTTTCTTTCCTCAAAATTGATGTTTTAGCAAGCATTTTTTTATTTTCACAAGGGTAACAGGAGAATTTGGACCCCAGTAATTGTTGCGCAGTTTATCCTGAGTATGCTGGTACCCCATATGTGGGGGTAAACCACTGTTTGGGCACACGTCGGGGCTCGGAATTGAGGGAGCACCATTTGACTTTTTGAATACAAGATTGGCTGGAATCAATGGTGGCGCCATGTTGCGTTTGGAGACCCCTGATGTGCCTAAACAGTGGTAACCCCTCAATTCTACCTCCAACACTAACCCCCCCACACCCCTAACACTAATCCCAACTGTAGCCACAACCCTAATTCCAACCCTAACCCTAAGGCTATGTGCCCACGTTGCGGATTCGTGTGAGATTTTTCAGCATCATTTTTGAAAAATCCACGGATAAAAGGCACTGCGTTTTACCTGCGGATTTTCCACGGATTTCCAGTGTTTTTTGTGCGGATTTCACCTGCGGATTCCTATTGAGGAACAGGTGTAAAACGCTGTGTAATCCGCACAAAGAATTGACATGCTGCGGAAAAAAACAACGCAGCGTTTCCGCGCGGTATTTTCCGCACCATGAGCACAGCGGATTTGGTTTTCCATAGGTTTACATGGAACTGTAAACCGGATAGAGCACTGCTGCGAATCCGCAGCGGCCAATCCGCTGCGGATCCGCAGCCAAATCCGCACCGTGTGCACATAGCCTAATTCTAAAGGTATGTGCACACGCTGCGTAAAACGCTGCGGATCCGCAGCAGTTTCCCATGAGTTTACAGTTCAATGTAAACCTATGGGAAACAAAAATCGCTGTACACATGCTGCAGAAAAACTGCACGGAAACGCAGCGGTTTACATTCAGCAGCATGTCACTTCTTTCTGCAGATTCCGCAGCGGTTTTACAACTGCTCCAATAGAAAATCGCAGTTGTAAAACTGCAGTGAAATGCGCAGAAAAAGCGCGGTAAATCCGCCATAAATCCGCAGCGGTTTAGCACTGCGGATTTATCAAATCCGCAGCGGAAAAATCTGCAGAGGACCAGAATACGTGTGCACATACCGAAACCCTAACCCTAACCCTAACCCTAGCCCTAACCCTAGCCCTAACCCTAACCCTAGCCCTAACCCTAGCCCTAACCCTAACCCTTAGCCCTAACCCTAACCGTAACGCTAGCCCTATCCCTAGCCCTAACCCTAACCCTAGCCCTAACCCTAACCCTAGCCCTAACCCTAAGGCTAGGTTCCCATTGCGTTAATGGGAACGCGCTAACGGACAGCGTTGCACGGCGAAATTAACGCCGTGCAATGCGTCCGTTAGTGCGCCCATTCACAGCAATGGGAACGCGCAGCACTAGCGCGTGCCATATTCGGCACGCGCTAGCGACGCGCCGGTGTTTTGTGGCGTGCCGCGGACACTGCTTGCATCGGGGATCTGCGAGAGCAGGGACGTTACCGCGACCCCGGAATGCGGCCCCGGTAAAAACATTGCGTTAGCGCAATCTGCTAGCGCTAGCGCTAAACGGATTGCACTAACGCAATGTGACCCTAGCCTTACCCTATTCTAACATTAGTGGAAAAAAAAATAATTCTTTATTTTTTTATTGTCCCTACCTATGGGGATGACAAAGAGGGGGTCATTTATTATTTTTTTTATTTTGATCACTGTGATAGATTATATCTCAGTGATCAACATGCACTTTGCCGGCCGGCAGATTCGGCGGGCACACTGCGCATGCGCCCGCCATTTTGGAAGATGGCGGCGCCCAGGGAGAAGACGGACGGACCCCAGCAGGATTGGTAAGTATGATGGGGTGGGGGGGAGCACGGAGGGGGGATCGGAGCATGGGGGGTGGATCGGAGCGCGGGGGGTGGAACGGAGCATGGGGGGGTGGAACGGAGCACGGGGGGGTGATTGGACCACAGGGGGAGCGGACAAGAGCACGGGGGGAGCAGAGCACAGGACGGAGGGGAGCCGGAGCAGTGTACCGGACAGATCGGAGGGCTGGGGGGGCAATCGGTGGGGTGGGGTGGGGGCACATTAGTGTTTCCAGCCATGGCCGATGATATTGCAGCATCGGCCATGGCTGGATTGTAATATTTCACCAGTTTTAATAGGTGAAATATTACAAATCGCTCTGATTGGCAGTTTCACTTTCAACAGCCAATCAGAACGATCGTAGCCACGGGGGGGTGAAGCTACCCCCCCTGGGCTAAACTACCACTCCCCCTGTCCCTGCAGATCGGGTGAAATTGGAGTTAACCCTTTCACCCGATCTGCAGGGACGCGATCTTTCCATGATGCCACATAGGCGTCATGGGTCGGATTGGCACCGACTTTCATGACGCCTACGTGGCGTCAAAAGTCGGAAAGGGGTTAACAGCAAGGCCTGCTCTGCTACCAAGTCATATGCACCCCAATAAGCCTTTTAACCCATGTACTGGATGGCCACAGGAAAATTCACTTCACGTTATTCATTTTGTAATTCCATACTGTTTTCTTATGTATTGACTGCAAGGCCTACCATGCTACCAAGTCATATGCACCTCAATAAGCCTTTGAACCCAGGTACTGGATGGCCACAAGAAAACCCACTTCACATTCTTCAGTTGATCCTACCATACTGTTTCCTTATGCATTGAATGCAAGGGCTGCCATGACCCAAATTTGCATGCAGCTCAATCACCCCTTGGAAGAAAAATTGAGGAGGGCCTCATAAAAAAAACTGTCCCATTAGAAAGGAGCAGGTCTCATAGACTCGTAATGCCCATACACTAATTGCAAGTGCTGACAAATATTTCCGCATGGAGGATACATTTAAAAAAAAATATTTTATGGGGTTCATAGACACCCTTGCCAAAAAAATGACTGGCTGTAGCAGAACGGAACACATTAACCCTGGTGATCTAGTGGCGGAAATTGATGAGACGTGGAGGAAGGCCTCATTAAAAACTAGGCCCAATTTAAAGCAGCGGGTCTCCTAGACTTGCAACTCCCATGCACTAAGTGCATGGGCTGACAAACATTTCCCCACGGGGGGTACATTTAAAAAAAAATATTTTATGGGGATCATAGACACCCTTGCCAAAAAATTGACTGACTGTAGCAGCACGGAACACGTTAACCCTGGTGATGTAGTGGCGGAGAATGATGTGACATTGATGAAGGTCTCATTCAAAATTAGGCCAAATTTAAAGAAGCGAGTCTCCTAGACTTGTAATGCCCATACACTAGGTGCATGGGCTGACAAACATTTCCTCATGGGGATACATTTTTAAAAATATTTTATGGGCATCATAGACATCTTTGCCCAAAAATTGTCTGACTGTAGCAGCACGGAACACGTTAACCCTGGTGATCTTGTGGCACAGAATGGTGAGATGTGAAGGAAGGCCTCATTAAATACTATGCCCAATTTAAAGGAGCGGGTCTCCTTGACTTGTCATGCCCATACACTAAGTGCATGGGCTAAAAAACATTTCCAAATGGGGGGTACATTTTAAAAAAATATTTTAAGGGCATCATAGACACCCTTGCCCAAAAATTGACTGGCTGTAGCAGCACGGAACATGTTAGCCCTGGTGTTCTAGTGGCGGAGAATGATGGAAGAAAGCCTCATTAAAAACTATGCCCAATTTAAAGGAGCTGTCTCCTAGACTTGTAATGCCCAGACACTAACTTTATGGGCTGACAAACATTTCCCCCTGGGGTAGTGAATTTTTTGGGGGTTTCAAGTTAGTAACGGGCATCATAAAAACACCCTTGTACAAAAATTGAGTGACTTTTGCATCTCGGAAAACTTTCACCCTGGTGTTCTAGTGGTTGTTGATGATGAGGATGAGGATAACACCAAACAGACCAAGTCAGGAAACGTATTCCCATGTGTGGTTGTGAAGAGGTGCATGAGAATACACCTCCACAAAAATAGACAATGTATTTAAGGTTATGTTTCACTGTTTTCATTCAGTGGCAAACAAAAGTCTTGCCCAATCCAGCCCTTGTTCATTTTTATAAGAGTCAGCCTGTCAGGATTTTCAGTTGACAGGCAGATGCGCTTATCTATTATAATTCCACCAGCAGCACTAAAAACCGTCTCTGACAGAACGCTAGCAGCAGGGCAGGCCAGGACCTCCAAGATGTAGAGAGCCAGTTCATGCCACGTGTCCAGCTTGCATACTTAATAATTAAAAGGCACAGAGGAATCCCGGAGGCCTTTTGTACGATCAGCAAAGTACTCCCTCAGAATCTTCCCAAACATTGCACTTCTTGTGACAGCACCCCTCACCTCTGTGCTGGCACGATAGGAGGGTCTGATAAAACTGTCCCAGAACTTTGCCATTGTTCCCCTGCCTGTGCTGGATTGTACTTCTGTCTCTCAATTGGACTCCTTGGTTGTACAACAAACTCTGACGTCTTATGCCAGTGTTCTCAGATGGCAATTTTTTTATTAATTTCGCTACAAGGGCTCTCTGGTACTGCAACATTTTAGTACACCTGTCTGCTTCTGGAAGAAGAGATTGAAAGTTCTAATTGTAGCGTGGGTCTAGAAGTGTAACCTACCAGTAATGAGTGTCACCAAAAAATTTTAAAATGCGAGGGTAATGTGAAACACAGTGCAATATAAAGTCAGCCATGCGTGCCGGACTGCTGAAAGGCAAAACTTCCGTGTCCTCACCAACAGGACAACTGACCATGCTGTCCTCCTCCTCCTTCTCCTCCATGTCCTCAGGCCATCCACGCTGAAACGACGATATGACAGCTGTGCTTGTAGTACCATCTATAGCGCCAGAAAGTGGCTCCTGTTCTTCCTCCTCCTCCTTTTCCTCATTGTCTACCAATCCACCTTGGGACGACATGAGACTGGGCTTAGTGTAATCACCCTGTATGATTCCTTGCTCCATGTCCTCATGTTCCACCTGCAATGCATCCTCTTTAATTGTAAGCAGAGAAGTTTTCAGGATGCAGAGAAGCGGAATGGTACAGCTAATTATGACGTCATCACCGCTCACCATCTTGGTGCAGTCCTCAAAGTTTTTGAGAATGGTACATATGTCTGACATCCATGTCCACTCCTGAGGCCTTATGTGTGGAGTTTGAACTGAATAACGACGGCCTTGTTGATGCTGATAGTCAACAACTGCCCTCTTCTGCTCACAAATCCTGTCCAACATATTCAATGTAGAGTTCCAACACGTGGGGACATCACACACTGGTCGGTGAGCCGGAAGCTGCAAACGCTGCTGAACCACAGCAAGGACTGCTGAAGCTGTAGCTAACTTACTAAAATGGGCAGAGAGGTGGCGCACTTACACTCACAGATCCAGCAGCTCCGGGTAACTTTTGAGAGAACAGTTGTTCAACATTTTCTCAAAAGCTACCCGGAGCTGCTGGATCTGCTAGTGAAAGTACACAGCCTGTCTGCCCATTTTGGAGAGTCAGTTACAGCTTCAGTGTTAAGCACATGGGCCAGGCAAGGTACATGTGTGAGCTCACCTTGCCTCAGAGCAGCCACCAGGTTCGGGCCATTGTCACACACGACCATGCCTGGCTGTAGGTTCAGAAGTGTCATCCAAAAATCAGACTGCTCTTTCAGTGCTGTCAACAACTCTTCAGCATTGTGCGGTTTGTCACTCATGCAGATTAGCTTCAGCAAAGCCTGTTGCCACTTGGCTGACACAGTGCTGCAGTGCTTCCAGCTTCTGACTGATGCGTTCATTTCAGACATGGAGGCTGAAGGGGAGGAGGAGGTGCAGGAGCTGTAGACTGTGGGGCAACTTTGATTGATGTAGGACCCGCAATCCTCGGCGTCGGGAGGATGTCTTTCATCCCAAGGTCCGACTGGGTCCCGGCTTCCACTATGCTAACCCAGTGTGCCGTCAGTGAGATATACCATCCCTGCCCACAAGCACATGTCCATGTGTCCATGGTTAGGTGGACTTTCCCAGTAACAGCATTGCTGAAGGCTTGGGTAATGTTGTGGGACATGTGCTGGTGTAATGCCGGTACGGCACACTGGGAGAAATAGTGGCGACTGGGGACCGAGTACCTTGTGACGGCCGCTACCATCAGTTTGCAGAAAGCTTCTGTCTCAATGAGCCTAAAAGGCAACATTTTTAGCACAAGCAGACGAGAAATGTTAGGATTTAGTACTGTGGCCTGTGAGGCATTGGCTGCGTATTTCCACTTGTGTTCCATTGACTAGGGTATAGACAACTGAAAGCTGCGCTGGGACAAGGACGTGGACGGGTTTGATGATGGTGCTGGTTGACTATGCGCAACAACAGGTGCAGGGCACGAAGCATCTTCACATGTACCATGACCTGGGGATGGGCTTCTATGCAGAACAGTGGAAGAAGCAGTGGTGTCACTGACAGACAGTGTTCCTGGAGCCTGGGGTTCAGCCTACAAAGCTGGGTGCTTTGCTGCCATGTGCCACCTGGTGGTGGTTAGGCTGTTAGTTTTGCTACCCCTGCTGATGCAGGCATGGCAGGTGCTGCAAATGGCCTGTTTGGGGTTATCGTCGGAGTCTTTAAAAATAACCAGACTTGGGAAGATCTAATAGTTGGAATGGCAACTTCCCTCATGTTGGTGCTATAGAAATGGATGCACGCCTTCTGTCTGCGGCCACCACACTGCTTCTTCTTGCCTGTTGGGGTGCTATGCCTCCTTCCCCATGTGTGCTGCTGTCCTCACCCTGCATGTCTGCAGCCAGGTTGAGTCAGTTACTATGTCATCCACAAACTCCTCTTCCACATCCACATCCTGCTCCTCCTCCAGACTTTCTGGCAATTGTGTCTCATCATTGTCCACCTCTTGTGACACTTTTCCACCAAAGTCTTCGTGTGACCGTGGTTGTTCAAATCTTTGGGCATCGCTACATGCGATCTCATCTGGCCCCACTTCAAGTTGACTGGCCGAGAGTCCAGAATCTTTAAAGGGAAAACTGAACAGCTCTTCGGAGTGTTCAAGTGTGGGATTAGTTCTCTCAGGTCTCTCAGCATGGTGGGATGAAGGAGGATCAGGGTGAGTAATATGCGATCCACACTAACGGCTACTCAGACTTGACTGTGTGGAAGATGTGATGGCTAAGTGACTGGAAGCATTATCCGCTATCACATAGTGACTGACCCGTTCTGACACAAGTGTGAAAGAGGCCTTAATGAACGGAAAAAAACGGCATGGGCTCTCACGCAATTTTCTGCACCAGAGGGGGAAAACCGACGTCCGGTGTCAAATATTTGTAGCCTGCAGTGAATATTAGCCCGCAGCTGTCTGCGTAGCCTTTACTGGCTAATAAAATAGGAGGACCCCAAAAAAATTGACGTGGGGTCCCCCTATATTTTATAGCCAGAAAGGCTACGCAGACAGCTGCGGGCTGATATCCATAGCCTAGAGAGGGGCCATGGATATTGGCCCCCCGGCTACAAATACCAGTCTGCACCCACCCCAGAAATGGCACATCTGTAAGATTCACCAATTCCGGCTCTTAGCCCCTCTATTCCCACTCCCATGTTGCGGTGGGATATGGGGTAACAAGGGGTTAATGTCACCTTGCTATTGTGAGCTGACATTAATCCGTGTTAATAATGGAGAGGCATCAATAAGACGCCTATCCATTATTAATCCAATAGTAATAAAGGGTTTATAAAAGACACACACATTAGGAAAAAAGTATTTTAATATTCTTCATTTAACCAAACTTACCATACTTCAGCGCCGGCAAAAAATGTAAAATAATTAACCGTATACTACCTGTCTGCCGTAGTCCAATTAATAACGAGTGTCCAACGACGATCTCCCCTATAGAACAGTGACATCTGGTGATGTCACTGCTTTATAGGACCCTCAGTGACACACTTGACAGGAGACAATGGCTCCTGCAGTGCATCACTGAGGTTACTTTAGTTCAAAGTCTCATTTTATGGCAATTGATTCATGGGAAAATTTCTCACACAGTAATGCCAAAAGTGAGACTAGGGACTATTTTTTTTTACAGTGGCGGAGGAATACAGTGCGGAAGGATACCTTCCTCCTGTCATTGGATTCCTGGAGCCCCTGGAGAGCGGTTGCAGATGCCGATGCTGCCGTTCTCCACTGGAGAACGTCGTGGGACACTCGTGGATTTTTGCAGATCAGGGAGTATATTGGTTGTTTGTTATTTTAATATTTTTTACAGATGACACTGGCTTTGGAGATCAAAATGACAAGTAATGGTGAGTATGTAATCTATGTTTAATGTACTGTATGTCTATATGTATGTATTGTATGTAATGTATAAATGTATTGTATGTAATGAACGAATGAACTGTATGTAGTATGTATGTATGTAACATAGTAACATAGTAACATAGTAACATAGTTAGTAAGGCCGAAAAAAGACATTTGTCCATCCAGTTCAGCCTATATTCCATCATAATAAATACCCAGATCTACGTCCTTCTACAGAACCTAATAATTGTATGATACAATATTGTTCTGCTCCAGGAAGACATCCAGGCCTCTCTTGAACCCCTCGACTGAGTTCGCCATCACCACCTCCTCAGGCAAGCAATTCCAGATTCTCACTGCCCTAACAGTAAAGAATCCTCTTCTATGTTGGTGGAAAAACCTTCTCTCCTCCAGACGCAAAGAATGCCCCCTTGTGCCCGTCACCTTCCTTGGTATAAACAGATCCCCAGCGAGATATTTGTATTGTCCCCTTATATACTTATACATGGTTATTAGATCGCCCCTCAGTCGTCTTTTTTCTAGACTAAATAATCCTAATTTCGCTAATCTATCTGGGTATTGTAGTTCTCCCATCCCCTTTATTAATTTTGTTGCCCTCCTTTGTACTCTCTCTAGTTCCATTATATCCTTCCTGAGCACCGGTGCCCAAAACTGGACACAGTACTCCATGTGCGGTCTAACTAGGGATTTGTACAGAGGCAGTATAATGCTCTCATCATGTGTATCCAGACCTCTTTTAATGCACCCCATGATCCTGTTTGCCTTGGTAGCTGCTGCCTGGCACTGGCTGCTCCAGGTAAGTTTATCATTAACTAGGATCCCCAAGTCCTTCTCCCTGTCAGATTTACCCAGTGGTTTCCCGTTCAGTGTGTAATGGTGATATTGATTCCCTCTTCCCATGTGTATAACCTTACATTTATCATTGTTAAACCTCATCTGCCACCTTTCAGCCCAGGTTTCCAACTTATCCAGATCCATCTGTAGCAGAATACTATCTTCTCTTGTATTAACTGCTTTACATAGTTTTGTATCATCTGCAAATATCGATATTTTACTGTGTAAACCTTCTACCAGATCATTAATGAATATGTTGAAGAGAACAGGTCCCAATACTGACCCCTGCGGTACCCCACTGGTCACAGCGACCCAGTTAGAGACTATACCATTTATAACCACCCTCTGCTTTCTATCACTAAGCCAGTTACTAACCCATTTACACACATTTTCCCCCAGACCAAGTATGTATGTAGTATGTATGGGTTTTTTTTTACATTCAGCACATTAGCCGGATGATGGGACTGCTACTGTCCCATCATTGGCTAATGTGTCAATCACTGTCACTGTAGCAGGTATCGTCCGATGGGACTTGTAGTCCCATCAGACGATGCCTGCTCACACGCACAGACCCCCGGCAGCCCACACAGACCCCTGGCAGCCCGCACAGACCCCCGGCAGCCCACACAGACCCCCGGCAGCCCACACAGACCCCTGGCAGCCCGCACAGACCCCCGGCAGCCTGCACAGAGCCCCGACAGACCCGCACAGACCCCTGGCAGCCTGCACAAACCCCCGACAGGCCCATACAGACCCCCGGCTGGCCCGCACAGACCCCCAGCAGGCCCACACAGATCCCTGGCAGCCTGCACAAACCCCTGGCAGCCCAGACAGACCCTGGGCAGCCCACACAGAGCGCCGGCAGGCCCGCACAGACCCCCGGCAGCCCGCACAGACCCCCAGCAGGCCTATACAAACCCCAGGCACGTTCGCACAGACCCCCGGCAGGCATGCACAGACTCCCGGCAGCCCGCACAGACCCCCGGCAGCCCGCACAGACCCCCGAGAGGCCCATACAGATCCCCCGCAGGCCCGCACAGACCCCGCCCACACACACAGACAAGTACAGTGTCCGCCCACGCATCTCCCACACTCTTCCCCCCTCTTGAATAGGATGTAGAAGGACAGAAAGGGCTTATTTACATTCGGATATTTGTGTCCCATTGACTTGCATTGGTATTCGTTATCGGTATCAGCGATATCTGATATTTTTTGGATATCGGCCGATCAAATCCGATACTTCTGGATATCTGAAGGTATCGCTCAAGACTACTAATTAGTAGTATTCATATATACTCAGCTTATATAAGTAAACAAGCATTTATAAAATAGGAAATATCCCCCGATCAAGATACATTAAACAGTCATATAATAGACATTCCAAGTAACATAATCACCCACCAGAGACCCAGTTCTGAAGAAGTATTTGCAAAATGCCCATTGGGTGTCTGGTGGGTAGGTAAGTTACTTGCAATGTCTATTATGTGACTGTTTAATGTATCTTGATCCGGGGACATTTCCTATTTTGTATATGCACATGTTTACTTATATCAGCTAAGCATATATGATTGCTTCAGATGTATTACATGACATGTTCGTTACTCAGCATGTGCAGTATTCATACCATACTATTTTGTCAGTTTTGGAGTCTCCTTGATTACTCACACACTATTGTATGCATTTGTGTCTGTATTTTGGATTTTTTATATTCTTCTATTATCTAATAAATTTATAACTTTTTAAACTTATAACTTACTTTCAGTCCTAGAATTCTTTGTTGCTTTTTAGATATGCACATACAGTAGTTATTGGTGCCTTTTTGGACACCTAACCTACAGTATACCAGGAATCTCTTTTGCAGTTTTTTTATGATCATGAATATTAAGAAAAAACATGTAGCATGCTTAATTCTTTTGTGAATTTATAACAGTTAATTTAGGACAAATCTAAGTTTTTTATTTCTTAATTTTTAATATTGCTGAATGACTTTATTCTTCAGAAGTATCTACATTCATTTAGAAAAATATTTATAATTGAGAATCCTCAGTGGTTGACACCTTTTAATGGCTAACTGAAAAGATGGTAACAAATTGCAAGCTTTCGAGACTACTCAAGCCTCTTCACCAGGCATAGAGGCCTAAGTAGTCTCGAAAGTTTGCAATTTGTTACCATCTTTACAGTTAGCCATTAAATGGTATCAACCACTGAGGACTCTCAATTCTAAATATTTTTCTATCCAATGGCTAACACGGTACCAAGATATATATTTTTCCTGTATCTAAATTAATTTAAGCATTTAAGAACTTATTTTTTGGCTCTTAGAGAAAAAGAAAACAACATAAGCAAAATAAAATTATTGAGTATCATTTTATGGAGGAAATATTCTTTATGTGAAGTCATACTCACTGTTTTCTTCTTTTTCTCTAAGATCGAGACGTAAATCAATATTTCAGCCTCTTCAGAGTCTTTTCTGAAGATGCTTTCAGCATTAGGTTATTTAAGTACTACTACATTTTCAGTTAATGACCCAACTTTCAAATTCTCATTTACAGTCTTTCTGCAGTTACGGCGTGCATCTGTCCCTGAATACTTACATACAGATCGATGCAGACAATTGAATAACCGCATACAGTAACATATTTTATTTTAGATAACAGCAAATGGACCTATCAGACTTTCTAATCTTGTGTTTCTTTTCCAAATATTATAATAGTGAACACTCAACAAATTAGTTGAACTAACATAAATGTCCACACTTTTGATACGTTTTTAATCATTGCTCTGTACTAGCAGGTTGTCTATAAAGATTGCATCAGTACACAAAACATAGTAAAAGAACAAAAAATCGCTTCTTTAAATCTTATTTAACACATATTGCAATTAAATAGAAAAATAATTATATCTATATATATAATTGTCTAAGGGTTTTTCCGTCTGTCTGTCTTTCTGTCTGTCTGTCTGTCTTTCTGTCTGTCTGTCTGTCCTGGAAATCCCGCGTCTCTGATTGGTCGAGGCCGCCAAGCCTCGACCAATCAGAGACCGGCACAGCATCTACGTAGAAATCCCGCGTCTCTGATTGGTCGAGGCCACCAGGCCTCGACCAATCAGCAACAGGCACAGTGACGATGATGTCATAAAGGACGTAGACATCCCGCGTCTCTGATTGGTCGAGGCCGCCAGGCCTCGACCAATCAGCAACGGGCACAGCGACAATGCTGATTGGTCGAGGCCGCCAGGCACAGTGACGATGATGTCATAAAGGATGTAGACATCTCACGTTTCTGATTCAGTGATGGGCACAGTATCGACGTAGATGTCATAATGGTTGCCATGGCGACGATGATGTCATAAAGGTTGCCTCGACCAATCAGCGACGGGCACAGTCTGCCGCGAATTCTGGAATCATCATTGTCCATATACTACGGGGACATGCATATTCTAGAATACCCGATGCGTTAGAATCGGGCCACAGTCTAGTAAAATATATTTATGAATTTAAGCAGTTGGCTGCCTCAGTTCTCTCTGCCTTTTACTGAAAAAAATAGAACAGGTTACCATGGAATTAACATTTGCCTCTCTGTCCTAGTTGAGATTTTTGCAAGTCTACGGCCTTGGCAAAAATTAAGAGACCACTGCAAAATGCTCATTTTGTCTGATTTTTCTCTTTATAGGTATATTTTTGAGTAAAATGTAAATTGCTCTTTTATTCTATAAACTTCTGACATGTCTTCGAATTTCCAAGCAATAATTTTTTTTTCCAAAAAGGAAAAATGGTCTAAATAAAAAAACAGTGCTTTCAGACCTCAAATAATGCAAAGAAAAAAGGTTCATAATCATTTAGAAAAAACAATAATAATGTTTTAACTCAGGAGGAGTTCAGAAATCAATACTTTGTGCAATAACAACGATTTTTAATCACCGCTTTCATGCGTCTAGGCATGCTTTCCACTAGTCTTTAACACTGCTCATGGCACAGAAATGTAAGCAGTTCCTCTTTGTTTGATGGCTTGTGACTATCCATCATCATCTTGATTACATTCCAGAGGTTTTCAATGGGGTTCAGGTCTGGAGATTGGGCTGCCCATGACAGGGTTTTGATGTGGTGGACTCTTAATTTTTGCCAGAGCTGTATATATAATAATAATAATAATAATAATAATAATCTTTATTTTTATATAGCGCTAACATATTCCGCAGCGCTTTACAGTTTGCACACATTATCATCACTGTCCCCGATTGGGCTCACAATATAGAATTCCTATCAGTATGTCTTTGGTATGTGGGAGGAAACCGGAGTGCCCGGAGGAAACCCACGCAAACACGGAGAGAACATACAAACTCTTTGCAGATGTTGTCCTAGGTGGGATTAGAACCCAGGACCCCAGCGCTGCAAGGCTGTAGTGCTAACCACTGTGCCACCGTGCTGCCCGTCTTTGTATATATACAAATACGCAAACACCCTATCAGGCCCTCCTTAGTAGAACACATTTAATTAATTCATGTGTGGAACAACAATTTATTGGAATATATATTTTATTCTGACATACCTTTTGTGTTTTAGCCAACTATTAATTTTTAAGGATGAAGGTTGGACTGATAGCAATAAGTTATAATTAGTTAATTTTTGAAAGAGCTTAAAAAGTTCTTAAATGTAATCTATTTTCCATGTTTTTAATTTCTCAAAGAAAAAAAATGATTAGGTTCAGCTCAATGTTTTAAAGTGAAAAATTTTCCACCTTCTATCTATATGTAAGTCAATCAATTTTGCAACTTTTGTGATGTTGAACAGCATTATGTTCAGTGATTATCTAATTTTTTATAAATCTTAAAAAAAATGCTTTATTTTAGATAACAGACTTGCATATAACAGGATTGAACATTTAAAATCTGCTCATTGAAATGAAATATATATGCACTTCACTTGACACTTAATTAAAACAAAAATCGCTTTCCATTTAAAAATCATAAAAATGAATGCTGAATACGAAGACAGGAAAAATATTCTTAGTACAAAAGACAAAATGAGTGGTAGACAAATGAAAATGACAGAGTATATTAAAAATTGAAAATAACTTTTTGAAAAATATTGCTTAATGGATTTATGAAACTTTATTTTTAAATATATGAGAAAATATTGAAAATGCGTTTTAGACTACCAATAATAAAATTAATCATCAAAATAATTCTATTTAATATTTTTTTCGAAACGATTATTTGATTTTTTTTAAGAAAAGTAAAAAACAGGGTGCATAGAGGGAAAAATAATTAAAATACTACAAAATTTAAAATTGCACCAGATAATAATAATAACAATAATATAATTATAATAATTTTTATTTGTATAGTACAAGCTTATTCCACAAGCATTGAGTAGAGATGAGACAATTTGAATTTGGGAATTTGTGTGGATTTTCTTGGGAAATTTAATTAGTGGAGAAGTTATTCTCTGTGAAATAATGTGCCTTATGCTCTGGGTTCTCTCTTCACTCATCCGATTCTTGCAGCATCTTCAGATAAATGACACTATTGCTGACATAGCCATGACATCATGATGATGTGAACTTTAACTTGATTGTGGATATTTCAGTGCAAGAGAAAAGGAAAATTTGGCAAGTACCAGATGAGTGACGTCAAGAGTTTGGAGAGGTAAATGGTAAGTTGAGTACAAGGATTTTCTTTGCATTTCAATAACATTTTGATGGCCTTTTATAGTTTAAAAAATTGACTTAAAATCAAAATAAAAAAATCTACATTTTGGCTAATGCAAATTTTTAAAAATTTAAGGAGAATTCAATTTCACACAAAGGTATTTTCACATCTTTAGTATTTAGGGAAGATTTATTCCAAGCAATTTCCAAGATGTACAATTATTTTATATAGCCGCAGAGGCATGTGCCACCTTACAGTCCCTAGCACAAGAAAGTCATATTGTCTGTGCAGCCCATTTATCTATAGAAATGCTCAAGAGAGAAAAGGAAGTTGCTTCGTGTCAATCAAAGCAGCATTTCTCTATCGCTAAGTTCCATATTATTATGCTAAATAGAAGTGTCATAAAGAATCAATTTTTTTGTATTCAAATAAAGTCATGGATGGCATTGTGTTTCATGGCTCTTTGGATCATGAAATCAATCTCAAACATTTGTTAGTTTATCAAGTGTGCCCAATTAAAGGAAAACTACTTAAGAAAGGCATTCCACATTATTAAGCAGGCCACAGATTTCAAGCAATATGGTAAAGAAAAAAAAATATCTCTTCTGATCAAAAGTGTGAAATAGTGTCATGCCTTGGACAAGGTATGAAAACATTAGATATTTCATGAAAACTTAAGCATGATTATTGTACTGTGAAGAGATTTGTGACTGATAAAGAGCAAATGCACACAAAGGCATAACGAGGAAGGTTTCTGCCAGACAAATTCATCAGATTAAGAGAGTAGTTGTTAAAATATCATTACAAAACAGCAAACAGGTATATGAAGTCCTGAAAACCTCAAGGTGTAGGATCCTCCAGAGAATTGCTGTTGTGCATAAACCTACTACTTGGCCACTATTCCACTGTGATGTAATCAAGATGGCGTAGGCAAATTTTGGACCAGAATCATCAGGATAGCGTTGGAAAGTCTCTTTAGGATCACTGAAGGTGTGAAAATTGCATGTGCAAAACATATAGTATTTCTAACTGTTCATCTTCTACCATCGCACAAAAGGAAGATCTGCACCAACCATAGCAAAATCATCTTCATGCATGACAGTGCACCATCTTATGCTACAAAGAATGCATCAGTGTCTTTGGCTGTCATGGGCATAAGAGGAGAGAAACTCATTGTTTGGCCACCATCCTCCCCTGACGTCAACCCTATTGGGAACCTTTGGAGCATTCTCAAGCAAAATTATCTATGAATATCGAAGGCATCAAAACAGCAGCTATTATGACATCTTGCAAAGAAATTCAAGCAGAAAATATCCAAAAACTTACAAGTTCAATGTGTAGAATTGCGAAGGTGAAAACAAAGAAAGGGTCTAATGTTAACATATAATTTTGCCGATTAGATGTTTCTGATGATAAAAGCTTCTTACTCAGTAAATGTGACCTCTTAATGGTGCGCATTCAAGAATTGACCATTTTAAGTTATTTATAACTAGTGTTGAGCGATACCGTCCGATACTTGAAAGTATCGGTATCGGATAGTATCGGCCGATACCCGAAAAATATCGGATATCGCCGATACCGATATCCGATACCAATACAAGTCAATGGGACATCAAGTATCGGAAGGTATTCTCATGGTTCCCAGGGTCTGAAGGAGAGGAAACTCTCCTTCAGGCCCTGGGATCCATAGGGATGTGTAAAATAAAGAATTAAAATAAAAAATATTGATATATTTACCTCTCCGGCGGCCCCTGAACTCAGCGCGGGTAACCGGCAGGCTTCTTTGTTCAAAATCAGCGCTTTTAGGACCTGAGAATCACGTCCCGGCTTCTGATTGGTCGCGGGCCGCCCATGTGACCGCCACGCGACCAATCACAAGCCGCGACGTCACCGCAAGCTATTAGCGCGCTCATTTTTGAAAAATGAGCGCGTTAATGACTTTCAAAGACGTAGCGGCTTGTGATTGGTCGCGGCCACGCGACCAATCACAAGCCGCGACATCACCGCAAGCTATTAACGCGCTCAATTTTAAAAATGAGCGCGTTAATGACTTTCAAAGACGTAGCGGCTTGTGATTGGTCGCGGCCACGCGACCAATCACAAGCCGCGACGTCACCGCAAGCTATTAACGCGCTCATTTTTAAAAATGAGCGCGTTAATGACTTTCAAAGACGTAGCGGCTTGTGATTGGTGATTGTGATTGGTCATTTTTAAAAATGAGCGCGTTAATAGCTTGCGGTGACGTCGCGGCTTGTGATTGGTCGCGGCCACGCGACCAATCACAACCCGCTACGTCTTTGAAAGCCATTGACGCGCTCATTTTTAAAAATGAGCGCATTAATAGCTTGCGGTGACGTCGCGGCTTGTGATTGGTCGCGTGGCCGCGATCAATCACAAGCCGCTAAGTCTTTGAAAGTCATTAACGCGCTCATTTTTCAAAAATGAGCGCGCTAATAGCTTGCGGTGACGTCGCGGCTTGTGATTGGTTGCATGGCGGTCACATGGGCGGCCCGCGACCAATCAGAAGCCGGGACGTGATTCTCAGGTCCTAAAAGCGCTGATTTTGAACAACGAAGCCTGCCGGTTACCCGCGCTGAGTCCAGGGGCCGCCGGAGAGGTAAATATATCAATATTTTTTATTTTAATTCTTTAGTTTACACATCTCTATGTATCCGATACCGATACCCGATACCACAAAAGTATCGGATCTCGGTATCGGAATTCCAATACCGCAAGTATCGGCCGATACCCGATACTTGCGGTATCGGAATGCTCAACACTATTTATAACCAATAAAATGTTTGGAAACTGTTGTGCATACATTTGGAACAGTGCATTTTGCTACATTTGAAAAAAAGCCACTGCTATTTGGAGGTTTGTCCAATAAATTTTGACCTATACTCTTAACAGTTGATGATGTGAACATTTGCATAATAATTTGGAATGTGGTGCAATCCATATGGTATGCTTAAGCATTGGCAACCAGTAGGGTCGGGAAGATATCAGGAGCTAAAGACCCAGTACTGTTACAATATACTATATATTTTGTGCAGTTTCTTGAAGGGATCCTGTCACTTCAGATAATGATAATTGCTTGCATATGCATGTAGGGTTAACCTGCAAGTAATTCACATTAAATATCTCCCTGGCAGACTTTATGAAGGTGTGGCTATCAGGAAATACATCTCTATATGCATATAATTAGAAATAAAAGTAATCCTAAAAAGAAAAAGCGAGATATTTATTTTTGTTTAAAGTTATTAAAAGACAGTCTATGGGGTTAAGGCAGGCTAGTTCGCTGGCCAATCAAGCACAGTAATACTGTTGTTTTTTAGCCAGGTATTGGTACTTTTGGCAGACTGGACAGGTGCCAAGTCCTGCTGGTGAATGAAATTTCCATATCCAAAAAGCTTGTCGGCAGATGAAAGCATGAAGTGCTCTAATATTTCCTGGTAGATAGCTGCAATGACTTTGATCTTGATAAAACAGTGGACTACACCAGCAGATGATATGGCTTCCCAAACCATCACTGATTGTGAGAAGCACCTATACAGTGGGTATAGAAAGTATTCAGACCACTTTCATTTTTTCACTCTTTGTTTCATTGCATCCATTTGGTAAATTCAAAAACGTTCATTTTTTCACATTAGTGTACACTCTGCACCCCATCTTGAATGAAAAAAACAGAAAAGTAGAAATTTTTGCAAATTTAATAAAAAAGAAAAACTGAAATATCACATTGTCATAAGTTCATTCAGGCCCTTTGCTCACATACTCATATTTAAGTCACATGCTGTCCATTTCCTTGTGATCCTACTTGAGATGATTATACTCCTTCAATGAAGTCCAGCTGTGTTTAAATAAACTGATAGGACTTGATTTGGAAAGGCATACACCTGTCTATATAAGACCTCACAGCTCACAATGCATGTCAGACCAAATGAGAATCATAAGGTCAGAGGAACTGGCCAAGGAGCTCAGAGACAGAATTGTGGCAAGGCACAGATCTCTTCAAGGTTACAACAGAATTTCTGCAGTACTCAAGGTTCCAAAGAGCATTGTGGCCTCCATAATCCTTAAATGGAAGAAGACTGGGGCCACCAGATGTCTTCCTAGACCTGGCCGTCCAGCCAAACTGAGTAATCATGGGAGAAGAGACTTGATGAGAGAGGGAAAGAAGAATCCCAAGATCACTGTGGCTGAACTCCAGAGATGCAGTAGGGAGATGGGAGAAAGTTCCACAAAGTCATCACTGGAGTATTCCATCAGTTGGGCCTTTATTGCAGAGTGGCCTAACGGAAGCATCTCCTCAGTGCAAGACATATGAAAGCCGCATAGAGTTTGCTAAAAAATACATGAAAGACTCTCAGAATATGAGAAATAAGATTCTTTGGTCTGATGAGATGAAGATTGACGTTTTTGGTAATAATTGTAAGCAGTATGTGTGGAGAAAACCAGGCACTGCTTATCACCTGCCCAAAGCAATCTCAACAGTGAAACATGGTGGTGGCAGCATCATGCTATGGGGGTGTTTTTCAGTTGCAGGGACAGAACGACTGGTTGTCATTGAAGGAAACATGAATGCGGCCATGTAAAGAGATATTCTGGATGAAATCCTCTTCCAGAGTGCTCTGGAACTCAGAATTGGCCGAAGGTTCACCTTCCATCAAGATAATGACCCTAAGCACACAGCTAAAATAACAAAGGAGTGGCTTCGAAACAACTCTGTGACCATTCTTGACTGGCCCAGCCATAGCCCTGACCTCTACTCATTTGAGCATCTCCGGAGAGGCCTGAAAATGGCTGTCCACCAATGATCACCATCCAACCTGACCGAACTGGAGAGGATCTGCAAGGAAGAATGGCAGAGAATCCCCATATCCAAGTGTGAAAAACTTGTTGAATTATTCACAAGAAGACTCATGGCTGTACTAGCTCAAGAGGCTGATTCTACTCAATACTGAGCAAAGGGTCTGAATACTTACGACCATGTGATACTTCAGTTTTACTCTTTTAATACATTTGCAAAAATTACTACATATCTGTTTTTTCAGTCAAGATGGGGTGCAGAGTGTACATAAATGAGAAAAAGAAAATAACTTTTTTGAATTTACCAAATGGCTGCATTGAAACAAAGAGTGAAAAATGTTAAGGGGTCTGAATACTTTCCATACCCACTGTACATATATTAATATGTAATGTGTAAATGTGTTTGTCATAGGGATATACAGTATGTATTTTGTGGTAAAAGTTTATGTTATGTGATTAATATGTATATACGTCTAATATATACATTCATGTGCAATGTGTATACGTGTCTAAATGAGTATATTTATGTGAAAAATTTTGTACTTTGCAAGTCTTAGGCAGGTGTGAAAAAATGCTTTAAGCTAAGAATGCTGTAAAATACATGTGTTAATAATTTATGTTTAGCAATTAACAAGATGGAAAAGCAAAAAGAAAAAGCTAAATAAAAATCAATATTTGAAATAACCACCTTTTGCCTTAAAAATAGCATACAAGTATCAATTCTTCTAGGTACGTTTGTGCACAGTTTTTGAAGAAACTCAGCAAGAAGGTTTTCCAAACATCTTCAAGAAATAATTACAGATCTCCTTTTAGGCTTGCAGAAATCCTGCTGCTATGTCATATAATCACACACAGACATGATGATGTTAAGATAAGTGCTTTATCAGGGTCTTGTAATCAACTACAGGACTCTATGTTTGTGTTTGTGTGCAAGATAGTTCATAAAGACCTTAATCTCCATAATGACCGAGCCAATTTTGACCTTAATGACCAAGCCAAAATATATAATATTGACCACTGTCAGTTTATGAGGCTAAAACTCTGGAACGCTTCAACGTATCCCACTGATTCTGAGATTTTTTCTTCATGACATATTGTACTTTATAATAGTGTCAAAATTTCTTCGATATGAGTTGCGTTTAATTGTGAAAAAAGACAGAAATTAGGCGAAAATTTTGATAATTTCACTTGCTATCCTCTTTTTAGTGATATATGCTTATAAAGCACCCGTTTACCTTTTTGTTTTGACTATGATGGTAATCCTGAGTTCAATATTCTAAAGCCCCTTTACATTTAAGATATACAGTACAGACCAAAAGTTTGGACACACCTTCTCATTTAAAGATGTTTCTGTATTTTCATGACTATGAAAATTGTACATTCACACTGAAGGCTGTTATGAACAGGTAATTCAGAACCACAATGGACCTTGAAGTTCAGAGCACACAAAGTGACCTGACAATTACCAAAAACATAGGACGAGCTCTGAGACGTGGGAACTCTGCTGACCGCAATCCCTAATCCTATCCAACCACACTAGAGGTAGCCGTGGAGCGCTCCTGACCAGTCCTATGCGCCTCGAGCACAGCCTGAGAAACTAGCTAGCCCTAAGAAAGAAAAATAAGCCTAGCTTGCCTCAGAGAAATACCCCAAAGGAAAAGGCAGCCCCCCACATATAATGACTGTGAGTTGAGATGAAAATACAAACGCAGAGATGAAATAGATTTATCAAAGTGAGGCCCAACTTTCTGAACAGACCGAAGATAGGAAAGATTGCTTTGCGGTCAACACAAAACCCTACAAACAACCACGCAGAGGGGGCAAAAAGACCCTCCGCACCGACTAACGGTACGGAGGTGCTCCCTCTGCGTCCCAGAGCTTCCAGCAAGCAAGAAAAAACAATATAGCAAGCTGGACAGAAAAAATAGCAAACAAAAAAAAACACAAGCAAAACTTAGCTTATGCAGGAAGACAGGCCACAGGAACGATCCAGGAGAAAGCAAGACCAATACTAGAACATTGACTGGAGGCCAGGATCAAAGCACTAGGTGGAGTTAAATAGAGCAGCACCTAACGACTTAACCTCATCACCTGAGGAAGGAAACTCAGAAGCCGCAGTACCACTCTCATCCACCAAAGGAAGCTCATAGACAGAACCAGCCGAAGTACCACTCACGACCACAGGAGGGAGCTTGGCCACAGAATTCACAACAGTACCCCCCCTTGAGGAGGGGTCACCGAACCCTCACCAGAGCCCCCAGGCCGACCAGGATGAGCCACATGAAAGGCATGAACCAGATCAGCAGCATGGACATCAGAGGCAAAGACCCAGGAATTATCTTCCTGACCATAACCTTTCCACTTAACCAGATACTGGAGTTTCCGTCTCGAAACACGAGAATCCAAAATCTTCTCCACTATATACTCCAACTCCCCTTCAACCAAAACCGGAGCAGGAGGATCAATAGATGGAACCACAGGTGCCACGTATCTCCGCAACAATGACCTATGGAACACGTTATGGATGGAAAAAGAAGCTGGAAGAGTCAAACGAAAAGACACAGGATTAAGAACCTCAGAAATCCTATATGGACCAATGAAACGAGGCTTAAACTTAGGAGAGGAAACCTTCATAGGAATATAACGAGATGACAACCAAACCAAATCCCCAACACGAAGTCGGGGACCCACACAGCGCCTGCGGTTAGCGAAACGTTGAGCCTTCTCCTGGGACAAAGTCAAATTGTCCACTACATGAGTCCAAATCTGCTGCAACCTATCCACCACAGTATCCACACCAGGACAGACCGAAGACTCAACCTGCCCTGAAGAGAAACGAGGGTGGAACCCAGAATTGCAGAAAAAAAAGGCAAAACCAAAGTAGCCGAGCTGGCTCGATTATTAAGGGCGAACTCAGCCAAAGGCAAAAATGACACCCAATCATCCTGATCAGCAGAAACAAAACATCTCAGATATGTTTCCAAGGTCTGATTGGTTCGTTCAGTCTGGCCATTTGTCTGAGGATGGAAAGCCGAGGAAAAAGACAAATCAATGCCCATCCTAGCACAAAAGGCTCGCCAAAACCTCGAAACAAACTGGGAACCTCTGTCAGAAAAGATGTTCTCTGGAATGCCATGTAAACGAACCGCATGCTGGAAAAACAATGGCACCAAATCTCTGGTACCAAAGATTCCAGGATGACCAGCCAACACCGAACAATGAACCTCAGAGATAACTTTATTCGTCCACCTATCAGGGACAAACAGTTTATCCGCTGGGCAACGGTCAGGTCTATTAGCCTGAAATTTTTGCAGCACCCGCCGCAAATCAGGGGAGATGGCGGACAAAATTACCCCCTCTTTGAGAACACCCGCCGGCTCAGGCAAACCCGGAGAATCGGGCACAAAACTCCTAGACAGGGCATCCGCCTTCACATTTTTAGAGCCCGGAAGGTACGAAACCACAAAGTCAAAACAGCAGAGAAAAACAGCGACCAACGAGCCTGTCTAGGATTCAACCGTTTGGCAGACTCGAGATAAGTCAAGTTCTTGTGATCAGTTAAGACCACCACGCGATGCTTAGCTCCTTCAAGCCAATGACGCCACTCCTTGAATGCCCACTTCATGGCTAGCAACTCTCGATTGCCAACATCATAATTTCGCTCAGCAGGCGAAAATTTCCTGGAAAAGAAGGCGCATGGTTTCATCACCGAGCAATCAGAACTTCTCTGCGACAAAACAGCCCCTGCTCCAATTTCAGAAGCATCAACCTCGACCTGGAACGGAAGCGAAACATCTGGTTGGCACAACACAGGGGCAGAAGAAAAAACGACGCTTCAACTCCTGAAAAGCTTCCACAGCAGCAGAAGACCAATTGACCACATCAGCACCCTTCTTGGTTAAATCAGTCAACGGTTTAGCAATACTAGAAAAATTATTGATGAAGCGACGATAAAAATTAGCAAAGCCCAGGAACTTCTGCAGACTCTTCAGAGATGTTGGCTGAGTCCAATCATAAATGGCCTGAACTTTAACAGGGTCCATCTCGATAGTAGAAGGAGAAAAAATGAACCCCAAAAATGAAACCTTCTGAACACCAAAGAGACACTTTGACTCCTTCACAAACAAAGAATTAGCACGCAGGACCTGGAACACCATTCTGACCTGCTTCACATGAGACTCCCAATCATCCGAGAAGACCAAAATATCATCCAAGTATACCATCAGGAATTTATCCAGGTACTCTCGGAAGATGTCATGCATAAAGGACTGAAACACTGATGGAGCATTAGAAAGCCCGAATGGCATAACCAGGTACTCAAAATGGCCTTCGGGCGTATTAAATGCAGTTTTCCATTCATCGCCCCGTTTAATACGCACAAGATTATATGCACCACGAAGATCTATCTTGGTGAACCAACTAGCCCCCTTAATCCGAGCAAACAAATCAGACAGCAGCGGCAAGGGGTACTGAAATTTGACCGTAATTTTATTTAGAAGGTGGTAATCAATACAAGGTCTCAGCGAACCATCCTTCTTGGCCACAAAAAAGAACCCCGCTCCCAATGGCGACGATGACGGGCAAATATGACCCTTCTCCAAAGACTCCTTCACGTAACTCCGCATAGCGGCGTGCTCAGGTACAGATAAATTAAACAGTCGACCCTTAGGAAACTTACTACCTGGAATCAAATCGATAGCACAATCACAATCCCTATGCGGAGGTAGGGCATTGGACTTGGGCTCATCGAATACATCCCGGTAATCAGACAAGAACTCTGGGACCTCAGAAGGGGTGGATGATGAGATAGACAGAAATGGAACATCACCATGTACCCCCTGACAACCCCAGCTGGACACAGACATTGATTTCCAATCTAATACTGGGTTATGGACTTGTAGCCATGGCAACCCCAACACGACCACATCATGCAGATTATGCAACACCAGAAAGCGAATATCCTCCTGGTGCGCAGGAGCCATGCACATGGTCAGCTGGGTCCAATACTGAGGCTTATTCTTGGCCAAAGGCGTAGCATCAATTCCTCTCAATGGAATAGGACACTGCAAGGGCTCCAAGACAAACCCACAGCGCCTAGCAAACTCCAAGTCCATCAAATTCAGGGCAGCGCCTGAATCCACAAATGCCATGACAGAATAAGAAGACAAAGAGCAGATCAAAGTAACGGACAAAAGAAAATTCGACTGTACCGTACCAATGGTGGCAGACCTAGCGAACCGCTTAGTGCACTTAGGACAATCGGAGATAGCATGAGTGGAATCACCACAGTAGAAACACAGCCCATTCTGACGTCTGTGTTCTTGCCTTTCAGCTCTGGTCAAAGTCCTATCGCACTGCATAGGCTCAGGTTTATGCTCAGATAATACCGCCAAATGGTGCACAGATTTACGCTCATGCAAGCGTCGACCGATCTGAATGGCCAAAGACATAGACTCATTCAGACCAGCAGGCATAGGAAATCCCACCATGACATCCTTAAGGGCTTCAGAGAGACCCTTTCTGAAAATAGCTGCCAGCGCACATTCATTCCATTGAGTGAGCACGGACCACTTTCTAAACTTCTGACAATAAATCTCTATCTCATCCTGACCCTGACACAGAGCCAGCAAATTTTTCTCTGCCTGATCCACTGAATTAGGTTCATCGTACAGCAATCCGAGCGCCAGAAAAAAACGCATCAATATTACATAATGCAGGATCTCCTGGCGCAAGGGAAAATGCCCAGTCTTGAGGGTCGCCACGTAATAAAGAAATAATGATCTTAACTTGTTGAACTGGGTCACCAGAGGAGCGGGGTTTCAAAGCCAGAAATAGTTTACAATTATTTTTAAAATTCAAAAACTTAGCTCTATCTCCAGAAAATAACTCAGGAATAGGAATTTTAGGTTCTAACATAGGATACTGAACCACTAAATCTTGAATATTCTGTACATTTATAGAGAGATTATCCATCAAAGAGAACAGACCCTGAATGTCCATGTCCACACCTGTGTTCTGAACCACCCTGATGTAAAGGGGAAAAGAAAGACAGAACACAGTGCAAAGAAAAAAAAATGGTCTCAGAACTTCTCTTTTCCCTCTATTGAGAAGCATTAGTACTTTGGGCCTCCAGTACTGTTATGAACAGGTAATTCAGAACCACAATGGACCTTGAAGTTCAGAGCACACAAAGTGACCTGACAATTACCAAAAACATAGGACGAGCTCTGAGACGTGGGGACTCTGCTGACCGCAATCCCTAATCCTATCCAACCACACTAGAGGTAGCCGTGGAGCGCTCCTGACCAGTCCTATGCGCCTCGAGCACAGCCTGAGAAACTAGCTAGCCCTGAGAAAGAAAAATAAGCCTAGCTTGCCTCAGAGAAATACCCCAAAGGAAAAGGCAGCCCCCCACATATAATGACTGTGAGTTGAGATGAAAATACAAACGCAGAGATGAAATAGATTTATCAAAGTGAGGCCCAACTTACTGAACAGACCGAAGATAGGAAAGATTGCTTTGCGGTCAACACAAAACCCTACAAACAACCACGCAGAGGGGGCAAAAAGACCCTCCGCACCAACTAACGGTACGGAGGTGCTCCCTCTGCGTCCCAGAGCTTCCCGCAAGCAAGAAAAGCCAATATAGCAAGCTGGACAGAAAAAATAGCAAACAAAAATAACACAAGCAAAACTTAGCTTATGCAGGAAGACAGGCCACAGGAACGATCCAGGAGAAAGCAAGACCAATACTAGAACATTGACTGGAGGCCAGGATCAAAGCACTAGGTGGAGTTAAATAGAGCAGCACCTAACGACTTAACCTCACTACCTGAGGAAGGAAACTCAGAAGCCGCAGTACCACTCTCATCCACCAAAGGAAGCTCATAGACAGAACCAGCCGAAGTACCACTCACGACCACAGGAGGGAGCTTGGCCACAGAATTCACAACAGAAGGCATCAAAACTATGAATTAACACATGTGGAATTATATACTTAACAAAAAAGTTTGAAACAACTGAAATTATGTCCTATACAGTATTCTAGTTTCTTCAAAGTAGCCACCTTTTGCTTTGATGACTGCTTTGCACACTCTTGACATTTTCTTGATGAGCTTCAAGAGGTAGTCACCGGGAATGGTTTTCAATTCACAGATGTGCCCTGTCAGGGTTAATAAGTGGGATTTCTTGCCTTATAAATGGGCTGGGACCATGAGCTGTGTTGTGCAGAAGTCTGGTGGATACACAGTTGATAGTCCTACTGAATATCAAAAAAATTGTGTGCACAGCTCCAAGAGGTGGTACCCAGGTAGGTTCCAAAGCCTTAATAATATATAGCAAAATTGAGTGCCTGGTTTTTCCTATATAGTCCAACTGAATAGACTGTTAGAATTTGTATTATAGCAAGAATAAAGCAGCTAAGTAAAGAAAAAACAAGTGGCCATCATTTCTTTAACCCTGCTGTACTGTTCGGGTCAATATGACCCAAAATGATTTTTGAGACCCTGTAGATTTTTTATATGAGGATTTGAAACTAGTGGTATCTTGACTTCTCCTCATTTGTGGAGCTCTATATATTTTTTTTGTTTTTGTTTTTTTTTTTGTTTACTTTTTGCTACATGCTGATTGTTACACTTGTACTGTTTGGGTCAATATGACCCGATAGCATTTTATACTGCTCTACAGGTCTCTGATTATTTCTGACTGCAAAAGTTATGTTTTTTATGTGTACTTCATTTCAAAATGGTGGTGGTTTCACTGTTCTGATCAGTAAACAAGTAATAAAAAATTCGGATTCTGAAGTGGAGTACGAAGAGGAACATGATCCCGAGACAACTAGCTGGATGCAAGAAATCCCTTCTAAAAACAAGTGTGTAATTTGGAACTTGCAGCCTAGTCAGGCTGGTAGATTGCCCTCTGAAAATATCATAAAAGCTACTCCTGGTCCTTCAAGATACGCTACATCAAGAATATCTGATATAGGATAAGCATTCGCATTGTTCCTAAATATGACTATCCTAAATATTATAATACAAATAACAAACATTGAGGGACAAGTAGTTTATGGTGATAAATGGAAAAAATTAGATGTGACAGCTCTAAATGCTTATATTGGTTTACTTCTTTTAGCGGGAGTATACAAATCTTATGGTGAATCAACTAAAAATTTGTGGAATTGCGAAACCGGTCACCACATATTTAGAACTACAATGTGTCTTGAAAGGTTTCATGAAATTTCTAGAGTACTGCAGTTTGATTCTAAAACAGATAGAATGGAAAGAAGAGCTAAAGATAAACTAGCACCTATTAGAAATGTTTGGAATCAATGGGTAGAGATTCTACCAAAATTGTATAATAGTGGTGAAAATGTAACTGTTGATGAGCAACTGGTGGCATTCTGAGGTATGTGCCCATTCAGACAATATATACTAAGTAAGCCAGCAAAATACGGCATCAAGATCTGGACACTTTGCGACAGCAAAATTTCATATGCTCTAAATGTTCAAGTGTATACAGGAAAAAAACCCTGGTGAAAGACCTGAAAAAAATCAGGGTATGCGTGTTGTTCTCGATTTGACTCATGGACTAAAAGGACAAAATGTCACATGTGACAACTTTTTTACATCCTATCAACTAGGCCAGATGTTGAAGAAAAAACAACTTACCATGTTGGGTACTATAAGAAAAAACAAACCTGAACTACCGCAAGGTATCCTTAGCAAGAGAGAGGTAAACAGTTCTACATTTTTTCTGGAAATACAACTGTTGTTTCTTATGTTCCAAAAAAAACCAAGCAGGTAATTCTAATGAGCACAATGCAGCATGACAATGCCGTAAGTGACAGAGAAGACAGAAAGCCTGACATTATTTTGGATTATAATGCCACAAAGGGAGCAGTTGATACTCTAGACCAAGCAATATCAACATACACATGCAAACGCAAAACCAATCGGTGGCCAATGATTTTATTTTATAACATACTGGACGTTTCTGCATACAATGCATTTGTCTTATGGAGAGAAATTGACCCCGATTGGAACCGGAATAAGCTGCATAAAGGAAGATTATATCTTGAGGAATTTGGCAAATCTTTGGTTAAGCCATATATTGAGAGCAAAAAAGTGACCCCCAGAAGTGAAGGAGCAACAGCCATTGTAAAAAGTGTCCAGCATGCTCAAGAAAGACTCCACATCCAGGGCCTCCACCAGCACAGCTACCAGCAGCACAGCTACCAGCAAAAAAAGGAAGAGATGTAGCTTCTGTCCATCTTCCTGTGACAATAAGACTAATCTGACATGTGCTGGATGTTCAAAATATCTGTGTAAAGGACATGTGTCTTATTATTGTGTTCAGTGTAAAAACGCATGATCATGTTCAGTTTTATTTTTTCTTTCTTAAAAGGTTGAAGTTTTTATGATTTTTTATTTGTTGATTTATAAATATTGTTTTCAAGAAGTTAAAATTCATGTTTTAGTAATAGTAATGTAAAGCTCCTTTGTTATTTGTGTGCAGAATGCCAACAATCAAAGATAACACTGGGGAACACAATTTTTTAAGAGTTAGGTCAGACAACTGTTCTTAATTAATTTTTGGATGCTGAATCCAGAAATGATCTCAGTTTTTCTCTATCACATCAAGTTTTTGAACTATAGGATTTTTGTCTTCTCAAAACTATGTAAACTACTGTACCTAAAAAGTGTTTTTTTTTTATTAAATAGTACAAATATGAACAAAAAATGAAATATATAAGAAATAGGCATGACAAAGTTGTGACTACTCTTACAAGTTGCCACGTAGCTCTATATGAGTCGAATTGTAATCAGATAACAAGTCTTATTACAGATATCAGTGCAATTGTGCTTCTCTGGCAGGTAAGTTGTGTTGGAAAAACTTGACGTGCTAGAAAAAAACGGACTACATTTTTGGAATCAGCATGCCAATTTTAGCATAAATCAGCTCAAAAACCTAACTCAACAGAAAATATTTTTCAAATTGTTCCCCTGTGAATTGTAAAAAGCCTGTGTAACCTTTTTTTGAAAAAAATAAATTATTAAGTTTAATTTTAAATTTTTCATTTGTTTATGATCAACCATGTTCACATACAGTATAATAATGAAAAAAGTATAAATAAAACACGTAGAGTAGCTAAAAATCAAGAAATAATACAGGTCCTTCTCAAAAAATTAGCATATAGTGTTAAATTTCATTATTTACCATAATGTAATGATTACAATTAAACTTTCATATATTATAGATTCATTATCCACCAACTGAAATTTGTCAGGTCTTTTATTGTTTTAATACTGATGATTTTGGCATACAACTCCTGATAACCCAAAAAACCTGTCTCAATAAATTAACATATTTCACCCATCCAATCAAATAAAAGTGTTTTTAATAACAAACAAAAAAACCATCAAATAATAATGTTCAGTTATGCACTCAATACTTGGTCGGGAATCCTTTTGCAGAAATGACTGCTTCAATGCGGCGTGGCATGGAGGCAATCAGCCTGTGACACTGCTGAGATGTTATGGAGGCCCAGGATGCTTCAATAGCGGCCTTAAGCTCATCCAGAGTGTTGGGTCTTGCGTCTCTCAACTTTCTCTTCACAATATCCCACAGATTCTCTATGGGGTTCAGGTCAGGAGAGTTGGCAGGCCAATTGAGCACAGTAATACCATGGTCAGTGAACCATTTACCAGTGGTTTTGGCACTGTGAGCAGGTGCCAGGTCGTGCTGAAAAATGAAATCTTCATCTCCATAAAGCATTTCAGCCGATGGAAGCATGAAGTGCTCCAAAATCTCCTGATAGCTAGCTGCATTGACCCTGCCCTTGATGAAACACAGTGGACCAACACCAGCAGCTGACATGGCACCCCACACCATCACTGACTGTGGGTACTTGACACTGGACTTCAGGCATTTTGGCATTTCCTTCTCCCCAGTCTTCCTCCAGACTCTGGCACCTTGATTTCCGAATGACATGCAAAATTTGCTTTCATCAGAAAAAAGTACTTGGGACCACTTAGCAACAGTCCAGTGCTGCTTCTCTGTAGCCCAGGTCAGGCGCCTCTGCTGCTGTTTATGGTTCAAAAGTGGCTTTACCTGGGGAATGCGGCACCTGTAGCCCATTTCCTGCACACGCCTGTGCACGGTGGCTCTGGATGTTTCCACACCAGACTCAGTCCACTGCTTCCTCAGGTTCCCCAAGGTCTGGAATCGGTCCTTCTCCACAATCTTCCTCAGGGTCCGGTCTCCTCTTCTCGTTGTACAGCGTTTTCTGCCACATTGTTTCCTTCCAACAGACTTACCATTGAGGTGCCTTGATACAGCACTCTGGGAACAGCCTATTTGTTGAGAAATTTCTTTCTGGGTCTTACCCTCTTGCTTGAGGGTGTCAATGATGGCCTTCTTGACATCTGTCAGGTCGCTAGTCTTACCCATGAGGTTGGTTTTGAGTAATGAACCAGGCAGGGAGTTTATAAAAGCCTCAGGTATCTTTTGCATGTGTTTAGAGTTAATTAGTTGATTCAGAAGATTAGGGTAATAGGTCGTTTAGAGAACCTTTTCTTGATATGCTAATTTATTGAGACAGGTTTTTTGGGTTATCAGGAGTTGTATGCCAAAATCATCAGTATTAAAACAATAAAATACCTGACAAATTTCAGTTGGTGGATAATGAATCTATAATATATGAAAGTTTAATTGTAATCATTACATTATGGTAAATAATGAAATTTAACACTATATGCTAATTTTTTGAGAAGGACCTGTAGGTTGGGTCGTATTGACCCGGGAACAGTACAAGTGTATAGCAAATGCAAACAGAACAGCAGGGTTAAGAAATGAAGGTCAGTCAGTCCAAAAAATAGGGAAAACTTTGAAAGTGTTCCCAAGTGCAGTTGCAAAAACCATCAAGCGCTACAAAGAAACTGGCTCACATGAAGACCACCCAAGGAAAGCAAGACCAAGAGTCATCTCTGCTTCTGAAGATAAGTTTATCCGAGTCACCAGCCTCAGAAATCACAGGTTAACAGCAGCTCAGATTAGAGACCAGGTCAATGCCACACAGAGTTCTAACAGCAGACACATCTCTACCACAACTGTTAAGAGGAGACTTTGTGCAGCAGGTCTTCATGGTAAAATAGCTGCTAGGAAACCAC
The DNA here is from genome assembly GCF_032444005.1 of Ranitomeya imitator. Classification (NCBI taxonomy): domain Eukaryota; kingdom Metazoa; phylum Chordata; class Amphibia; order Anura; family Dendrobatidae; genus Ranitomeya; species Ranitomeya imitator. The sequence goes on from NC_091284.1 coordinate 636,347,879, forward strand.
TGTTAAGGACAGGCAACAAGCAGAAAAGACTTGTTTGGGCTAAAGAACACAAGGAATGGACATTAGACCAGTGGAAATCTGTGCTTTGGTCTGATGAGTCCAAATTTGAGATCTTTGGTTCCAACCACCGTGTCTTTTGCGATGCAGAAAAGGTGAACGGGTAGACCTTATATGCCTGGTTCCCATTGTGAAGCATGGAGGAGGTGTGATGGTGTGGGGGTGCTTTGCTGGTGACACTGTTGGGGATTTATTCAAAATTGAATGCATACTGAACCAGCATGGCTACCACAGCATCTTGCAGCGGCATGCTATTCCATCTGGATTGCGTTTAGTTGGACCATTATTTATTTTTCAACAGGACAATGACCCCAAACTCACCTCCAGGCTGTGTAAAGGCTATTTGACCAAGAAGGAGAGTGATGGGGTGCTACGCCAGATGACCTGGCCTCCACAGTCACCAGACCTGAACCCAATCGAGATGGTTTGGGGTGAGCGGGACCATAGAGTGAAGGCAAAAAGGCCAACAAGTGCTAATAATCTCTGAGAAGTCCTTCAAGATTGTTGGAAGACCATTCCAGGTGACTACCTCTTGAAGCTCATCAAGAGAATGCTGCCAAGAGTGTGCAAAGCAGTCATCAAAGCAAAAGGTGGCTACTTTGAAGAACCTAGAATATAAGACATAATTTCAGTTGTTTCACACTTTTTTGTTATGTATATAATTCCACATCTGTTAATTCATAGTTGTGATGCCTTCAGTGTGAATGTACAATTTTCATAGTCAAGAAAATACAGAAAAATCTTTAAATCAGAAGGTGTGTCCAAACTTTTGGTCTGTACTGTATTTTTGGTTATTATTCGAGTTAAAGCAATGACTGACTCCACTAAACCTGGAGCCAGGGAAGACTATGTGCAATAATGGTGCAGACCTGGTGGCGGCTCTAGCCAATGGCAACCTCACACACATGCCTTGCATGGCTCATATCCTCAGTCTGGTGGTACAGCAATATCTATGCCACTATCCTGGCCTGGGTGCGCTTCTGCAGAAAGCACAGTTGCTGTGTCTTCACTTCTGATGATCGCACCCTGCAGGTCATCGACTTGCATCACTAAAGAGGTCTATAGGCCTACCATTTAACCATTTAATTAGTGATGTTCCAACAATGCAGTATGTCCTTTTGCATAGCCTGGGCCAATGCAGTCCGGGCGTGGTGCAAATCACGCTTGCGGAGTGGGCACAGGTGAAGGACCTCTTCACCCTTCTGCACAGTTTTGAAATGCTACTAGGATGGTTAGCACTTATGATGACTTCATCAGCATCACTTTTCTACATGCTGGAGCACACTTTAAATAGTCTGCGTTAGGAAGTGATGTCCCAGATGAAGAGTTGGAAGCAGAGGATAACGCAGAGGGGATAATAATATCTTACATTTCTGCTCTGTCATCGCACAGTCGGGTGCCATTGGAGGGTGGCCTACAGCAATCCAAAGGGGGGCTCATGGTGTTAGGACTGGCAGAACACAACAAATAATATTTAGATTGGATATGAGGTGTGTTCGCAGTCCGGGGTCCACCGTGCAGAAAGGACACCTGCTGCTCGGTAATAGCGGACTAGATGGCAGTATAATGTGAATACACACACGGGTTAGCTTCACCCGGTATGAAGGAAGCGAATCCTGTTGCATCACAGGGCTGTGATACCTCACAGAGAGCTCAAGTAAAGGGTGACAGAACTCTGTCCCAAGACACGAGGAAAGAGTTCCTCTAGACCTCTTATGCTTGACACTGTTACTGTGGTGTCAGGAGTAGAACTGAACTAATAATAATTTATCGCACAAGAGTGAGTACAATGCCGCTCTGGCGGATACCACTAACCACCCTAATCAGGGCCCAGAAAGCACACTAAGCGCATGGCGCCGCACTAGCAGTCACTGCTGAGAGACACTGATTTGTGTGCTGGATGTGCAGAGTAGCAATGTCTGGCCCTAGGTGGCTTCCACCATTCGCAAGCAAGCAACAACACTAGGGATGGGAATGATTCTGAGCTTTCATCCATCAACAGGCATTCATTTACACACACACAAGTAAATAAGTTTACACTAGTGCATGGCCGAGCGGCCATGCGAACCTTTTATAGCAGTAGCGCTCCAGGACTTTCCTGATTGTCCAATAGGAGCTGCAACAGGACCTGAGCATGTGACCCCCGACCTCCAATGGGAGGTCATGCCGTGGGCATGCTCAGTATGGGAAAAGCAGGACTTAGTCCCAGAAAGGCCTGCTTGCTGCTGATCAGTGCTGGCTGCAAAGGCAGAGCCTGGAAAGGCAGCAGTAGTAACTAGGGTTGAGCGAAACGGGTCGTTCATTTTCAAAATTCGCCGACTTTTAGCAAAGTCGGGTTTCATGAAACCCGATCCGACCCCTGTGCGGGGTCGGCCATGCGGTACGCGACTTTCGCGCCAAAGTCGCGTTTCAATGACGCGAAAAGCGCCATTTCTCAGCCAATGAAGGTAAACGCAGAGTGTGGGCAGCGTGATGACATAGGTCCTGGTCCCCACCATCTTAGAGAAGGGCATTGCAGTGATTGGCTTGCTGTCTGCGGCGTCACAGGGGCTATAAAGGGGCGTTCCCGCCGACCGCCATGTTACTGCTGCTGATCTGAGCTTAGGGAGAGGTTGCTGCCGCTTCGTCAGAAGCAGGGATAGCGTTAGGCAGGGTCCATTAACCACCAAACCGCTTGTGCTGTAGCGATTTGCACTGTCCAACACCACCTTCGGTGTGCAGGGACAGTGGAAGCTACATTTTTTTTTTCCTCAGCGCTGTAGCTCATTGGGCTGCCCTAGAAGGCTCCCTGATAGCTGCATTGCTGTGTGTACGCCGCTGTGCAAACCAACTGCTTTTTTCAAAGCACAAATCCTCTTGTTCCTTCCTTTCTGCACAGCTATCTTGTTTGTTTGTCCACACTTTTTATTTAATTTGTGCATCAGTCCACTCCTTATTGCTACCTGCCATACCTGGCTGAGATTACTGCAGGGAGATAGTAATTGAAGGACAGTTCCTTTTTTTTTTTTTTTTGTGGGAGATTAAGATTGGCATTTCTGCTAGAGTGCCATCCCTGTCTGTGCCATCTCTCACTCAGTGGGCCATAGAAAGCCTATTTATTTTTTTGCTTGATTTGGGTTCTAAAATCTACCTGAAAAAATCACTACATCAATCAGTGGGAGAAAAATATTGGCCTCAGGGCTTGTGTGCCACTCCTGACTCCTGTGTGTGCCATCTCTCACTCAGTGGGCCATAGAAAGCCTATTTATTTTTTTGCTTGATTTGGGTTCCAAAATCTACCTGAAAAAATCACTACATCAATCAGTGGGAGAAAAATATTGGCCTCAGGGCTTGTGTGCCACTCCTGACTCCTGTGTGCATCATCACTCACTCAGTGGGCCATAGAAAGCCTATTTTTTTTTTTTTGCTTTATTTGGGTTCTAAATTCTACCAGAAAAAATCAATAAATCAATCAGTGGGAGATTAATATTGGCCTTTGGGCTTGTGTGCCAGTCCTAAGCGTGCCATCTCTCTCACAAATAGTGGGCCATAGAAAGCCAATTTTTTTTTTTTTTGGTTTTATAAATTCTCCCTGAAAAAAAAAGGGAGATTAATATTGGCCTTTGGGCTTGTGTGCCAGTCCTAAGCGTGCCATCTCTCTCTCTCAGATAGTGGGCCATAGAAAGCCTATTTATTATTTTTTTTATTGGGTTTATAAATTTTCCCTGAAAAAAAAAAAAAGTGGGAGATTAATATTGGCCTCTGGGCTTGTGTGCCAGTCCTGAGCGTGCCATCTCTCTCACAAATAGTGGGCCATAGAAAGCCTATTTATTTTTTTGGTTGATTTGGGTTCTAAATTCTCCCTGAAAAAATCAATAAATCAATCAGTGGGAGATAAATATTGGCCTCTGGGCTTGTGTGCCACTCCTGACTCCTGTGTGCGTCATCTCTCACTCAGTGGGCCATAGAAAGCCTATTTTTTGTTTTATTTGTTTTCTAAATTCTCCCTGAAAAAATCATTTTATTTTATTTGGTTTCTAAATTCTTCCTGAAAAAATCTTTTTTTTTTATTATTTTTTTTTTCTAAAGTCTCCCTGAAAAAAAAAAAAAATCAAATCAGTGGGAGATTAATATTGCCCTTTCTGCTTGTGTGCCAGTCTTGACTCCTGGGTGTGCCATCTCTCTCTCTCTCTCTCCAATTGTGGGCCATAGAAAGCCTATTATTTTTTTAGCTTGATTTGGGTTCCAAAATCTACCTGAAAAAATCACTACATCAATCATTGGGAGAACAATATTGGCCTCTGGGCCTGTGTGCCACTCCTGACTCCTGTGTGCGTCATCTCTCACTCAGTGGGCCATAGAAAGCCTATTTTTTGTTTTATTTGTTTTCTAAATTCTCCCTGAAGAAATCATTTTATTTTATTTGGTTTCTAAATTCTTCCTGAAAAAATCATTTTATTCTATTATTTTTTTTTCTAAAGTCTCCCTGAAAAAAAAAAAAAATCAAATCAGTGGGAGATTAATATTGCCCTTTCTGCTTGTGTGCCAGTCTTGACTCCTGGGTGTGCCATCTCTCTCTCTCTCTCTCCAATTGTGGGCCATAGAAAGCCTATTATTTTTTTAGTTTGATTTGGGTTCCAAAATCTACCTGAAAAAATCACTACATCAATCATTGGGAGAACAATATTGGCCTCTGGGCCTGTGTGCCACTCCTGACTCCTGTGTGCGTCATCTCTCACTCAGTGGGCCATAGAAAGCCTATTTTTTGTTTTATTTGTTTTCTAAATTCTCCCTGAAGAAATCATTTTATTTTATTTGGTTTCTAAATTCTTCCTGAAAAAATCATTTTATTCTATTATTTTTTTTTCTAAAGTCTCCCTGAAAAAAAAAAAATCAGTGGGAGATTAATATTGCCCTTTCTGCTTGTGTGCCAGTCTTGACTCCTGGGTGTGCCATCTCTCTCTCTCTCTCTCCAATTGTGGGCCATAGAAAGCCTATTATTTTTTTTGCTTGATTTGGGTTCCAAAATCTACCTGAAAAAATCACTAAATCAATCAGTGGGAGATAAATATTGGCCTCTGGGCTTGTGTGCCACTCCTGACTCCTGTGTGCGTCATCTCTCACTCAGTGGGCCATAGAAAGCCTATTTTTTGTTTTATTTGTTTTCTAAATTCTCCCTGAAGAAATCATTTTATTTTATTTGGTTTCTAAATTCTTCCTGAAAAAATCATTTTATTCTATTATTTTTTTTTTCTAAAGTCTCCCTGAAAAAAAAAAAAAATCAAATCAGTGGGAGATTAATATTGCCCTTTCTGCTTGTGTGCCAGTCTTGACTCCTTGGTGTGCCATCTCTCTCTCTCTCTCCAATTGTGGGCCATAGAAAGACTATTATTTTTTTTGCTTGATTTGGGTTCCAAAATCTACCTGAAAAAATCACTACATCAATCATTGGGAGAAAAATATTGGCCTCTGGGCTTGTGTGCCACTTCTGACTCCTGTGTGTGGCATCTCTCACTCAGTGGGGCATAGAAAGCCTATTTTTTTTTTTTTTTTATTTGGTTTTTAAATTGTCATTGGAAAAATCATTTTATGTTATTTGGTTTCTAAATTCTTCCTGAAAAAATCATGTTATTTTATTTTGTTTCTAAAGTCTCCCTGAAAAATAAAAAAAAAAATAAAAAAAAACAGTGGGAGATTAATATTTACATTTGTGCTTCAGTGACAGTCCTGCGTGTGTGGCATCTCTCTCATTTTGTGCCACCAAAAACAGAGTGTGTAACATTGTGCCTGATTTTCGTTGTGGTCTCACCCACCTGTAAAGGGTAGCTAAATCATACTGAAGTTATAGCTCACCGTGTAAGTTGTGTGACAGCAACAAATACCGTTAGTTTGGTTCCTTTTTTAAAACAATGAGGAAGTCTGGTGGAAGAGGTCGTGGCCGGGGGCGTTCATTGTCAGCTGGTAATGAGGGTAGTGGTAGTGGTGGAGCATCAGGTGGTCGTGGGAAAAAAAATATTGCACCTAAGTCTGGAGCTGTGGAGCCAGGTTCGTCGTCTGGCTACACAAGGCCTCGAACGCTCCCTTTTCTGGGAGTAAGAAAACCGCTTTTAAAGCCGGAGCAGCAAGAGCAAGTTTTGGCTTATCTTGCTGACTCAGCCTCTAGCTCTTTTGCCTCCTCTCGTGAAACTGGTAAATGTAAAAGCAGCGCGTCGTTAGTGGATGTTCACGGTCAGGGACAAGTCGCTTCCTTGTCCTCTTCAGCAAAAACAACAACAGAGAAGAATGCAGCAGGCGACACAACGGGTTACTCCATGGAGCTCTTTACACATACCGTCCCTGGCTTAGAAAGTGAAGCAGTTAACAGTCCATGCCCATTACAAGTTGAATCTGACATGGAGTGCGCTGATGCACAGCCACAGCCAGACTACTATGCTGGTCCTTTGACTCAGACCACAACATTGCCCTCGCAGGGTAATGATCAAGAATCAGACCCTGATGAGACTATGTTGCCCCATCACGAACGCTATACCACCGACCGACATGGTGACACAGACAAAGTTGCACACGAGCTACAAGAAGAGGTAATAGATGACCCAGTTCTTGACCCTGATTGGCAGCCATTGGGGGAACAGGGTGCAGGCGGCAGCAGTTCTGAAGCGGAGGAGGAGGGGCCGCAGCAGGCATCAACATCGCAACAGGTTCCATCTGCCGGGCCCGTATCTTGCCCAAAACGCGTGGCAAAGCCAAAACCTGTTGGAGGACAGTGTGGCCATCCGGTTAAAGCTCAGTCTGCAATGCCTGAAAAGGTATCCGATGCTAGAAAGAGTGCAGTCTGGCATTTTTTTAAACAACATCCAATTGATCAGCGCAAAGTCATCTGTCAAAAATGTTCAACTACCTTAAGCAGAGGGCAGAATCTGAAAAGTCTCAATACAAGTTGCATGCATAGACATTTAACCACCATGCATTTGCAAGCTTGGACTAACTACCAAACGTCCCTTAAGGTTGTAGCACCCTCGGCCAATGAAGCTAGTCATCAACGCAACATCCCTTCCGGCAGTGTAGGGCCACCATTTTCCGCACCACCTGCAGTATCTGTGCAGGTTTCTTTGCCAGGCCAAAGCAGTCAGGGTCAGGGAATCACCAGTTTCGTAGTAGGAAACACTGCATCTAGGGCACCGGCGGCAACAATACCATCTCCCACCGTCTCTCAGTCTGCCATGTCCACCGGCACCCCCGCTAGTTCCACGATCTCCAGCTCTCCAGTCCAGCTCACCCTACATGAGAATATGGTTAGAAAAAGGAAGTACTTAGCCTCGCATCCGCGTACACAGGGTTTGGACGCCCACATAGCTAGACTAATCTCGTTAGAGATGATGCCCTACCGGTTAGTTGAAAGCGAAGCTTTCAAAGCCCTGATGGACTACGCTGTACCACGCTACGAGCTACCCAGTCGACACTTTTTTTCCAGAAAAGCCATCCCAGCCCTCCACCAGCATGTTAAAGAGCGCATCGTCCATGCACTCAGGCAATCTGTGAGCACAAAGGTGCACCTGACAACAGATGCATGGACCAGTAGGCATGGCCAGGGACGTTACGTGTCCATCACGGCACACTGGGTGAATGTTGTGGATGCAGGGTCCACAGGGGACAGCAATTTTGGGACAGTTCTGCCTAGCCCACGGTCTAGGAAACAGTTGGCTGTAGCCGTTCGCACCCCCTCCTCCTCCTCCTCGTCCTCCTGCAGAAGCGAGAGCTCGTCCACAGACCGCAGTCGCACAACCACTCCATCCGCAGCTGCCACTGTTGCACACCAGGTCTCCCATTATGGGGCAGCTACTGGCAAACGTCAGCAGGCTGTATTGGCTATGAAGTGTTTGGGCGACAACAGACACACCGCGGAAGTTCTGTCCAAGTTCTTGCAGAAAGAAACGCAGTCGTGGCTGGGCACTGTAGATCTTGAGGCAGGCAAGGTAGTGAGTGATAACGGAAGGAATTTCATGGCTGCCATCTCCCTTTCCCAACTGAAACACATTCCTTGCCTGGCTCACACCTTAAACCTGGTGGTGCAGTGCTTCCTGAAAAGTTATCCGGGGTTATCCGACCTGCTCCTCAAAGTGCGTGGACTTTGCTCACATATCCGCCGTTCGCCCGTACACTCCAGCCGTATGCAGACCTATCAGCGTTCTTTGAACCTTCCCCAGCATCGCCTAATCATAGACGTTGCAACAAGGTGGAACTCAACACTGCACATGCTTCAGAGACTGTGCGAACAGAGGCGGGCTGTTATGTTTTTTGTGGGAGGATACACATACACGGGCAGGCAGTAGGATGGCAGACATGGAGTTGTCAGGTGTGCAGTGGTCGAAGATTCAAGACATGTGTCAAGTCCTTCAGTGTTTTGAGGAATGCACACGGCTGGTTAGTGCAGACAACGCCATAATAAGCATGAGCATCCCCCTAATGCCTCTGCTGATGCAAAGTTTGACGCACATAAAGGATCAGGCGTCTGCAGCTGAGGAAGAGGAAAGCCTTGATGACAGTCAGCCATTGTCTGGCCAGGGCAGTGTACAGGACGAGGTAGCGGGCGAAGAGGAGGAGGAGGACGAGGAGGATGATGGGGATGATTATATTTTTAATGAGGAAGCTTTTCCGGGGCCACTGGAAATTGTTGGCGCGGCAAGGCCGGGTTCTGGTTTTTGGAGGGACACAAGTGACGTGGATTTGCCTGAAACTGTCCCTCAACCAAGCACAACCGCAGATTTGAGAACTGGAACCTTGGCCCACATGGCGGATTATGCCTTACGTATCCTCAAAAGGGACACACGCATTACTAAAATGATGAACGATGACTATTACTGGTTGGACTGCCTGCTTGATCCTCGCTATAAAGGCAAATTGCAAAATATAATGTCACATGACAACTTGGAAATAATATTAGCAACCAAACAATCAACTCTTGTTGACCGTTTGCTTCTGGCATTCCCTGCACACAGCGCCCGTGATTGTTCTCACACGAGCTGCAGGGGCCAGCAGACGAGAGGTGTTAGAGGGGCAGAAATCAGAAGTGGCATTGGCCAGAGGGATTTTCTGACCAGGTTGTGGAGTGATTTTGCTATGACCGCAGACAGGACAGGTACTGCAGCATCAATTCAAAGTGACAGGAGACAACATTTGTCCAGTATGGTTACAAACTATTTTTCATCCCTTATCGACGTTCTCCCTCAACCGTCATTCCCATTTGATTACTGGGCATCCAAATTAGACACCTGGCCAGAATTGGCAGAATATGCATTGCAGGAGCTTGCTTGCCCGGCAGCTAGTGTCCTATCAGAAAGAGTATTCAGTGCTGCAGGTTCAATACTAACAGAAAAAAGGACTCGTCTGGCTACCCAAAATGTAGATGATCTAACCTTCATTAAAATGAACCACAACTGGATTTCGAAATCTTTTGCCCAGCCTTGCCCGGCTGACACCTAGCTTTCCTATGAAAAGGTCTTGCCTGTGGACTATTCTGAATGACTTTTCCAATCTCGTAATTTTCTGCACCTGATTGTCCAGCATACGACATGTTTACACCTCACTAAATGGCCAAACTCCCCACACGGGGCCGTGGTATCGCCACTTGGCGCCAGCACCCGTGAGAGTGCTGTTTGTCTGAAGAGGTGGGTGTGCCCGCTTTTGGTCGACGGCACTGCCACTGGGTCCCTCATAGTACAATAAAGTGTCTCTGGTGGTGGTGGTGCGCACCCAACGTCAGACACACCGTTGTAATATGAGGGGCCCTGGGCCTGTACCGCCGGCCACAAGACAGTTCCCCCCACCCAGCTCAAACAGTGCTCTACCACTTGCAAAATTATCTCTCACAGCTCCACCAATGTTTAGTCTATGCGCTGACATCCTTCAATGCCTGGCACTGACAATACCATTGTATTGACATTTTTGTTATGTTAGGCCTTCGAAGCCTGTCTGCGGTCCCTCCTTCCACTAGGCCTCCACTGACCATTGTACTGCTGCCCGTGTACCCCTGGAACCAATTTTAAATTGCCAACAGCCCTATTATTTTATGTTAGGCCTTCGAAGCCTGTCTGCGGTCGCTCCTTCCACTAGGTCTCCACTGACCACACCACTGCTGCCCGTGTACCCCTGGAACCAATTTAAAATTGCCTACAGCCAGACCAATTTTTTTATGTTAGGCCTTCAAAGCCTGTCTGCGGTCCGTTCTTTCTACTACTACTACACTGACCAGGCCACTGCTGCCCGTGTTCCCTGGAACCAATTTAAAATTGCCTACAGCCATGTGTTATTATGTTAGGCCTTCGATGCCTGTCTGTGGTCACTCCTTCCACTAGGCCTCCACTGACCACACCACTGCTGCCCGTGTACCCCTGGAACCAATTTAAAATTGCCTACAGCCAGACCAATTTTTTTATTTTAGGCCTTCGATGCCTGTCTGCGGTCCGTTCTTTCTACTACTACTACACTGACCAGGCCACTGCTGCCCGTGTTCCCCTGGAACCAATTTAAAATTGCCTACAGCCATGTGTTATTATGTTAGGCCTTCAATGCCTGTCTGCGGTCACTCCTTCCACTAGGCCTCCACTGACCACACCACTGCTGCCCGTGTACCCCTGGAACCAATTTAAAATTGCCTACAGCCAGACCAATTTTTTTATTTTAGGCCTTCGATGCCTGTCTGCGGTCCGTTCTTTCTACTACTACTACACTGACCAGGCCACTGCTGCCCGTGTTCCCCTGGAACCAATTTAAAATTGCCTACAGCCATCTGTTATTATGTTAGGCCTTTGATGCCTGTTTGCGGTCACTCCATCCACTAGGCCTCCACTGACCACAACACTGCTGCCCGTGTACCCATGGAACCAATTTAAAATTGCCTAAAGCCATGTGTTATTATGTTAGGCCTTCGATGCCTGTCTGCGGTCACTCCTTCCACTAGGCCTCCACTGACCACACCACTGCTGCCCATGTACCCCTGGAACCAATTTAAAATTGCCTACAGCGAGCCCAATTTTTTTATTTTAGGCCTTCGATGCCTGTCTGCGGTCCGTTCTTTCTACTACTACTACTCTGACCAGGCCACTGTTGCCCGTGTTCCCCTGGAACCAATTTAAAATTGCCTACAGCCATCTGTTATTATGTTAGGCCTTTGATGCCTGTTTGCGGTCACTCCTTCCACTAGGCCTCCACTGACCACACCACTGCTGCCCGTGTACCCATGGAACCAATTTAAAATTGCCTACAGCCATGTGGTATTATGTTAGGCCTTCGATGCCTGTCTGCGGTCACTCCTTCCACTAGGCCTCCACTGACCACACCACTGCTGCCCGTGTACCCCTGGAACCAATTTAAAATTGCCTACAGCCAGCCCAATTTTTTTATTTTAGGCCTTCGATGCCTGTCTGCGGTCCGTTCTTTCTACTACTACTACACTGACCAGGCCACTGCTGCCCGTGTTCCCCTGGAACCAATTTAAAATTGCCTACAGCCATCTGTTATTATGTTAGGCCTTCGATGCCTGTTTGCGGTCACTCCTTCCACTAGGCCTCCACTGACCACACCACTGCTGCCCGTGTACCCATGGAACCAATTTAAAATTGCCTACAGCCATCTGGTATTATGTTAGGCCTTCGATGCCTGTCTGCGGTAACTCCTTCCACTAGGCCTCCACTGACCACACCACTGCTGCCCGTGTACCCATGGAACCAATTTAAAATTGCCTACAGCCATCTGTTATTATGTTAGGCCTTCGAAGCCTGTCTGCGGTCCTTCCTTCCAATAGTTCTCCACTGACCAGACCAATGCTGGCCGTGTACCCCTGGAACCCAGCTGAAAGTGCATGTAGCCTCCTTTTTTTCTTTGTTTTATATTTAGAAAGCCCAGATGAACTACGCTGTGCAACGGTTCAAGCTACCCAGTCGACATTTCTTTTGCGAGAAAAGCCATCCCAGCCCTCCAGCGGCATGAAAAAGTCTGCATTGTCATAGCACTCAGGCAATCAAACAGTAGAAAGGTGCACCTGACAAGAGACGCATGGACCAGTAGGCATGTCCACAAAAAGTTACGTGTCCATTACGGCGCACTGGGTTAATGTGTTGGATGCATGGTCCACAGGGGACAGCCTACAAAGTCTGTCTGCAGTCCCTAATTCCAATTTTCCTCCGCTGACCACACCACTGCTGCCCGTGTACCCCTGGAACCAATTTTACAGTGTCTACAGCCTAATTTTATTATGTTAGGCCTACTACGCCTGTCTGCGGTCCCTCCTTCCAATACTCGTCCACTGACCACACCACTGCTGCCCGTGGACCCCTGGAACCTATTTTTAATTGCATAGAGCATCCTTTTTTTAATAGTAGGCGTACAAAGTCTGTCTGTGGTCCACTTTTGAAATTGTCCTCCACTGCCCAGAGCACTGCTGCTTGTGTACCCCTATAACTTATTTAAGCTGCAGTGAGCCACATTTTTGGTTTAAGTCCTACTACCTGTGTCTGTCTGCGCCACTCAATTCAGCTGTGTTCCTTTGAAAAAAGCTGAGCGTCAATAGTCTTGTTTTCAGCCTCTAGGAATTTTAAAACTGCATTGGGGGTACAACTTTGGTAGGGCCTACTAACGGTGTCTGCCTCCCCAAGGTGTACCCCAGGTTTCCTCGCCATTGCTTCGATCTTAATGCTCTCGTTTAGTAGTTGTTGGAAACTACACTGCATTAGGCCTACAAATTGGGTATGGGGTGTAGAGAGATGGTGTGTTCCACTCCAAGGTGTTCCCCAGGTTTCCTCTCCATTGCTTCGATCTTCATGCTCTCGTTTAGTAGTTGTTGGAAACTACGCTGCATTAGGCCTACAAATTGGGTATGGGGTGTAGAGAGATGGTGTGTTCCACTCCAAGGTGTTCCCCAGGTTTCCTCTCCATTGCTTCGGTCTTCTGACTCTCGTTTAGTAGTTGTAGAAAACTACACTGCATTAGGCCTACAAATTGGGTATGGGGTGTAGAGAGATGGTGTGTTCCACTCCAAGGTGTTCTCCAGGTTGCCTTTCCTGAGCTTCGATCTTCTGGCTCTCGTTTAGTAGTTGTTGGAAACTACGCTGCATTAGGCCTACAAATTGTGTATGGGTTGAAGAGAGATGGTGTGTTCCACTCCAAGGTGTTCCCCAGGTTTCCTCTCCATTGCTTCGATCTTCATGCTCTCGTTTAGTAGTTTTTGGAAATTACACTGCATTAGGCCTACAAATTGGGTATGGGGTGTAGAGAGATGGTGTGTTCCACTCCAAGGTGTTCCCCAGGTTTCCTCTCCATTGCTTCGATCTTCATGCTCTCGTTTAGTAGTTGTTGGAAACTACACTGCATTAGGCCTACAAATTGGGTATGGGGTGTAGAGAGATGGTGTGTTCCACTCCAAGGTGTTCTCCAGGTTGCCTTTCCTGAGCTTCGATCTTCTGGCTCTCGTTTAGTAGTTGTTGGAAACTACGCTGCATTAGGCCTACAAATTGTGTATGGGTTGAAGAGAGATGGTGTGTTCCACTCCAAGGTGTTCCCCAGGTTTCCTCTCCATTGCTTCGATCTTCATGCTCTCGTTTAGTAGTTTTTGGAAATTACACTGCATTAGGCCTACAAATTGGGTATGGGGTGTAGAGAGATGGTGTGTTCCACTCCAAGGTGTTCCCCAGGTTTCCTCTCCATTGCTTCGATCTTCATGCTCTCGTTTAGTAGTTGTTGGAAACTACACTGCATTAGGCCTACAAATTGGGTATGGGGTGTAGAGAGATGGTGTGTTCCACTCCAAGGTGTTCCCCAGGTTTCGTCCACATTGCTTCGGTCTTCCGACTCTCGTTTAGTAGTTGTAGAAACCTACACTGCATTAGGCCTACAAATTGGGTATGGGGTGTAGAGAGATGGTGTGTTCCACTCCAAGGTGTTCTCCAGGTTGCCTTTCCTGAGCTTCGATCTTCTGGCTCTCGTTTAGTAGTTGTTGGAATCTACGCTGCATTAGGCCTACAAATTGGGTATGGGGTGTAGAGAGATGGTGTGTTCCACTCCAAGGTGTTCCCCAGGTTTCCTCTCCATTGCTTCGATCTTCATGCTCTCGTTTAGTAGTTGTTGGAAACTACACTGCATTAGGCCTACAAATTGGGTATGGGGTGTAGAGAGATGGTGTGTTCCACTCCAAGGTGTTTCCCAGGTTTCGTCCACATTGCTTCGGTCTTCCGACTCTCGCTTAGTAGTTGTAGAAAACTACACTGCATTAGGCCTACAAATTGGGTATGGGGTGTAGAGAGATGGTGTGTTCCACTCCAAGGTGTTCTCCAGGTTGCCTTTCCTGAGCTTCGATCTTCTGGCTCTCGTTTAGTAGTTGTTGGAAACTACGCTGCATTAGGCCTACAAATTGGGTATGGGGTGTAGAGAGATGGTGTGTTCCACTCCAAGGTGTTCCCCAGGTTTCCTCTCCATTGCTTCGATCTTCATGCTCTCGTTTAGTAGTTGTTGGAAACTACACTGCATTAGGCCTACAAATTGGGTATGGGGTGTAGAGAGATGGTGTGTTCCACTCCAAGGTGTTCCCCAGGTTTCGTCCACATTGCTTCGGTCTTCCGGCTCTCGTTTAGTAGTTGTAGAAAACTACACTGCATTAGGCTTACAAATTGGGTATGGGGTGTAGAGAGATGGTGTGTTCCACTCCAAGGTGTTCTCCAGGTTGCCTTTCCTGAGCTTCGATCTTCTGGCTCTCGTTTAGTAGTTGTTGGAAACTACGCTGCATTAGGCCTACAAATTGGGTATGGGGTGTAGAGAGATGGTGTGTTCCACTCCAAGGTGTTCCCCAGGTTTCCTCTCCATTGCTTCGATCTTCATGCTCTCGTTTAGTAGTTGTTGGAAACTACACTGCATTAGGCCTATAAATTGGGTATGGGGTGTAGAGAGATGGTGTGTTACACTCCAAGGTGTTCTCCAGGTTGCCTTTCCTGAGCTTCTATCTTCAGGCTCTCATTAAATTGTGGTTAAATGGAACAACTGCATTTGGCGTACTAGCTGGTTTGGGGCCTACTATCGGTGTCTGCCACTCCTTGCTGTTCTCCTGGTTTCCTGTCCTGAAATTCCATTTTCAGGCTCTCATTAAGTAGTTGTTAATGTTAGACTGCATTTGGCCTACTAGTTGTGTTGGGGCCTACTATCGGTGTCTGACACTCCTTGCTGTTCTCCTGGTTTCCTGTCCTGAAATTCCATTTTCAGGCTCTCGTTAAGTAGTTGTTAATGTTAGACTGCATTTGGCCAACTAGTTGGGTTGGGGCCTACTATCGGTGTCTGCCACTCCTTGCTGTTCTCCTCCACTGAACAAAGCTGTGCCGCCTGTTTATTACGGTTGCCAATTTTGAACTGCATTTCGACTACTTACTGATTTGGGCCTACTCTCTGTGTCAGCCTCTCATTCCAGTTGTCCTCCACTGCAATGCCCCCTGGTTAGTCCTGTGTTACCAATTTTGAACTGCATTTAGCCAACTTTATTCTTTGGGCCCATATCTGTGTTTCCTCCTCATCCTGCCCATTGCCCAGCCACTGATAGGTGAGTCTGCTGGTACATTGACCCATAACGCAAAATTCCCCGAGCACGCTACACAGCAAGATTGTGACCCTGCTGAAAGTCAGGTTCCTCTTCCCGCATACCATACCACCTTACACGGGGACAAAGAGGAAGGTGCAGATGAAAGTGCAGGTTCCTTATCAGGTGGGGGGAGGAATACTAGTTGGCGACGTCACTGGCACAGGGCCTCTCATAGTACGCAAAAGTGTTGCTGCCGGTGGGAGGCGCCCCCGCCGTGCAAACACACCGCTGTACTTTGAGGGGCCCTGTGCCAGTGCCAATGCCAACGAGTGGGCCCCCCCTGCTTGCTCAGGATCACAGCACTTGCAAAGTTTAAATACTTACCTCTCCCTGCTCCACTGCCGTGACGTGGTCCAGATTTACTGGGCCCACTAATTACTTGAACCAGCCCTACCCCCCACAACTTTAGCCAAATGACCCCCAATTTCAAATGCCTTTCAATTATTATAAGCTAAATTACGATTGACAAGCTTCTGTAACAAGAATGGATGTTTTTGCCATTAAAATGGGCAGTGTAGGTGTTTTCCTGGCCTCCACTCACTGCCGACTATGCTCCCCCATTGACTTGCATTGGGTTTCGTGTTTCAGGCGATACCCGACTTTTCGCCATAATCGGCCGATTCCACTCGACTCAACTTCTAAGATAGTCGGGTTTCGCAAAACACGACTCGACTCAAAAAAGGTCAAGGTCGCTCAACCCTAGTAGTAACCATTTGCACAGTGTCATCTTGAGACAGACGCTGGGACCGATGTCTATGCTGAGCAGGTTTCACTGTGGCTGGAGGAGAATGGGAGACTGCAGCGTACAAGGTTCGAGATACCCTGTGTGCAGTGGTGGGAACTCGACACCCAACACATGGTACCAGACAAACTGTTAGTGAAGGTGCAGGAGCTGAGGAACAAATTGAGGAGTGGTTTTCCCCAAGACAGCAGTGAGGCACACAGTATACATCCCAGTGCTAGATGTCCAACCCCAAGAACTTAATTGCCAAAACAATAGCTGCTGCAGCAGTGTAAGTGGCATAAGGAATTTCTGTCAGCCGTTTAGCACATTTTTTAGACCAGCACGTGCACCAGCAGAAGTACAAATGTGACATGTTGTGAACGACTGGAGAGGATAGTGCAGGAGTATCTGGAGCTCAATATCTATGTCATCAGGGGAGATTTGGACCCTTTTAAATTTTGGTCTTTAAAAATGGAAGAGTGGCCTAAGCTTGCCTGTCATGACTTTTTTGTCATGCCCGGCAGCCAGCATTATCTCAAAACATGTCATCAGTGCTACTGGTGGTGTCCTAATGGATAAGAGCATTCGGATGTCCCCCCAAAGTGTAGACTGCCTAACTTTTATCAAAATGAACAAGTCATGGATCTCCAATGACTTTTGCACCTCTGTTACAGAATGGACAGACTAAGGGATGGAGTAGTTTTCAGTGTCATGCATTGATTTCACGTTATTGCAGACTGTACCATCTCTGTGGTGTCTTCTATGCCTGCTGTTTCTACTTCTGCTGTTACAAACAATTTGTTGAAATTTAGAGACTCCAAGTTGAGTCTCCATATGTTGGGTTGACTGTAGTAGAAGGTGTGTCAGAGCACTATTAAGGTACCGTCACACTAAACGATATCGCTAGCGATCCGTGACGTTGCAGCGTCCTGGCTAGCGATATCGTTCAGTTTGACACACAGCAGCGATCAGAATCCTGCTGTGATGTCGTTGGTCGCTGCAGAAAGTCCAGCACTTTATTTCGTCGCTGGACTTCCTGCTGACATCGCCGAATCGGCGTGTGTGACGTCGATTCAGCGATGTCTTCGCTGGTAACCAGGGTAAACATCGGGTTACTAAGCGCAGGGCCGCGCTTAGTAACCCGATGTTTACCCTGGTTACCAGCGTAAAAGTAAAAAACAAACAAACACTACATACTTACCTTCCGCTGTCTGTCCTCGGCGCTGTGCTTCTCTGCCCTGTGTAAGCACAGTGGCCGGAAAGCAGAGCGGTGACGTCACCGCTGTGCTTTCCGGCCGCTGTGCTTACACAGGGCAGAGAAGCAGAGCGCCGAGGGACAGACAGCGGAAGGTAAGTATGTAGTGTTTGTTTTTTTCTACTTTTACGCTGGTAACCAAGGTAAACATCGGGTTACTAAGCGCGGCCCTGCGCTTAGTAACCCGATGTTTACCCTGGTTACCGGCATAGTTGGTTACTGGAGAGCTGTCTGTGTGACAGCTCTCCAGCGACCAAACAGCAACACTGCAGCGATCCGGATCGTTGTCGGTATCGCTGCAGTGTCGCTTAGTGTGATAGTACCTTTATACTGTTTCTAATCAGTGAAAATTCATTGCCCTTTAGTGGTAGCTGACAATTATTGTTTGAAATGTGGAGACTTCAAGTTGGGTCTCCCTCTGGTGGGTTGCTTGCAGTAGAAGGTGTGCTAGAGGACTAGCATACTGTTTCTAATCTGTGGAAATATGACCATTTTTTTTTAATCTGGAGAATCAAAGTTGCATCTCAATCTGGTGGTTTGCCCATGTAAATAGGGCCCCAAGACAGGCGGACCTGCACTTAATTTCAGTCAACTACCTGAGTTTCTATTCTTACATTTTGGTATTAGTAGTAGTCTATGAAACTAATCCTAGTGCCATCTGAGTGTGGCTGGAATAAAATAAATTTGAGGTGTTGCATGAGGTGAAAGGTCTTACACCACTCCCTTAATCAACAGGTCCTCATTAAAACTTCAATTCTAAGCTGTAAATGCTAGTCCACACCCTGGTACCTCATGAATGTGTCATGGCTGATTGCTTCTGTGCTATTTTAACAGGTTCTACTGTGGGTCAATCGATTAGTCATCTACCTTTGTTACTATTCTTACATTTTTTAATAGATAGTAGTCTATGAATCTGATGTTTGTGCCATCTGAGTGTGACTTGAATTTAAATAAAATTGGAGGACCACCAGATCCTCATTGAAACTTCAATTCTAAGCTGTAAATTCTGGGCCAGGCCCTGATACCTCGTGCATCGACTATGGCTGCCTGGTGCTGTGCCATTGGCAAATTTGTACTGTGGGTGAAATAATGACTTTTCATGGTGTCTGCCTCTAATTTTAGCTGTTTGGGAAGCTTTTTATCACCTCTTAAGGTGTTGTCTTTGCGCTTGGTTTTGCCTCCCATTGAATCTAATAGAGCTCGGGTACGTTCGTCGAACCACTCAGTGAACTGTTTTATGAACGGCGGTCCGTTCAGTGAATCTGAAAGGAACCAAACCTGGAAATGTTGGCTCAGCATTTTGAACCCACAGGTACGACATAGAATTTGATAGTATTAGGTTGTCATATTGAATACATTGTCATTAGTGTTGAGCACAAGTTCTCGCAACTCCAATTTACATCGGGTGCTTGGGTATGCACCAATTATCGCGGGTGCTCAAGTGAGATACTCGAGTCCCTGCCACTAATGTTTTGCAGCTTTTAACCCCCTCAAAAAATAACATGTGGGGATCCGCGATACTCCGAACACCCGATGCAAACTCGAGTAGCAAGTACTTGTGCTCAACGCTAGCCATCATATCATCATTTTTTTACTTTGAAAAAACTCCCATTTTAATCCCAAACCTAACCCTAACACAGCCCTAACCTTAACCCTTAGACTACCCTAACCCTTACCCTAAGCCCAACTACAAAGATTGGAAAAAATATATATATTTTATACTTTTAATCTAACTAAGGGGGTGACAAAGGAGGATTTGGTTTACTTTTTTATTTTGATCACTGTGATAGAGTCTATCACAATTGATCAAAAGGAACCAATAGGAAAAATTTCCTTTTGTTGCCTGGTACCGGCCGACAGATCCTGATGGGCGCACGGCGCTTGCGCCGTCCATTTGTTTTACAGGAAGATGATGCCGGGCCAAGGGACAGATCAGTAGTGCCCAGGGATGGCGAAGAAAGCGAGGGTTCTTAGTGGGCATCATTTCTCTCTCCTCTGATATGCATTAATGATAGCAAGGAGTCCAGTAAGTGATAATTTAGCCTCCAGAGAGCACCTTGACCACAAAATCATCAAGACTATATAGGATTACATGAAGAAACAGAAATATTGACACAATCTTTTATCCACGGATGATATAATCATAGAATCATATGGTTGTTAGAGTTGGAAGGGACCTCTAGGGACATCGTGTTCAACTTCCTGCTCAATGTAGACTTCACTAAGCCATCTCAGACGTATGTCTGTCCAGCCCCTGCTTGAAGACTACCATTGAAGGAGAATTTAACATCTCTCGTGGCAGCCTGTTCCACTTATTGATCACCCTCACTGTCAAAAAATGTTTTCTAATATCTAATCTGTACCTTCTGTGATGCAGTGACCCATGCTGCAGCTAGGGGTTGCTGTGTGTGCTCCTCAGGATACACATGGAGGCATAACTGTAATGGAGATAATGAGATAGTAACTGGCATTATTGTAAATGGCCGGTATGTGTCTCAGTGGGAGTCTGTGCTGTAAGCCAGTAATGTTGTTCTGGGACCTGTAGTCCCACAAGTATTTGTATAATTGTAAAGGGAGGCTTGCAGGGTTAGTTGGAGAGCTAGGTGGATCAGACTAACCACACACACACAACTTCCATCTATGGGAGTGTTTACAACTACATAATGTATTATGTGAGTTCGCAAGGACAGGGTCCTCTCCCCTCTGTACAAGTCTGTCATTGTAAACATGTTTACTGTAAACGATATATATAACTCTGTATGTAACCCCTTTCTCATGTACAGCACCATGGAATTAATGGTGCCATATAAATAAATAATAATAATAATAATGTGACCATAGTGTTCTCTCTCTGTAGAGAGAGTATAGGTCTTGGAAGGCTTGTGTGGTGGGAGGTCCTGTGTGTAGACCTGATCCCTGAATAGCACACTGAGAGGCCATGGACCTGAAGACTTGTGTGTTGGGAGATCCTTGGCGTAGGATCGGATCCCTGAATAGCACACTGAGAGGCCGTGGACCTCAGGACTTGTGTGTTGGGAGATCCTGGAAGTAGGATTGGATCCCTGAATAGCACACTGAGAAACTTGTGTGTTGAGAGACCCTGGGAGTAGGATCGGATCCCTGAATAGCACACTGAGAGGCCTGTGTTGGAAGATCCTGGGAGTAGGACTTCCTGATGAGCACATGGAAAGGCATGTATGCAGAGTCTGTGATTGCACTGCATTGGGGAGCTACAGCCCATCTGAGGATCTGAACTGTCAGGTGGCCTGGTGAGCAAGGCATTGTCTGGGATGGTGATCCCAGTTCGGAAGCTTCCCTGGGCGAGAGTGTACCGACAAGAGCCAGCGTATGGAGCAGGAGCTCCTGGAATGTAACTGTGAGCACTGGCAAGGGTTAGTAATGAACTGTGCTGTCTCCCATGGTAACTGGACAAAGTGAGGTCTGGCATGTTTTGAGACTGCGAACCAGTGTCGTGTGCGCTATATGAGTAGAGACATTAATACAGCGTACGGACAACCCCCTGCAATTAGTCAAGGAGGACTGGTGGGTGTAGTGTCTGAACTGTGAGTTAAAGCTGTATGTGAAGTATCTAAGTTAAAGCTGCAACTTAATGTCATCTGTTGGTGCCTACTGTTCAATGAACTATATAATGAACTGTGCATGACAGCAGTTTATGACTGCATAATAAACAGCATGGACTGTTTAAAGTAGAATATTGTCCCTGTGTATCTGAATCCCGTTGCTAAGCGAGTGTCCCCCAACACATGCAGTAAGAGCAATCTTACACTTCTCCCTTTCAGTTTCATTCCATTGCTTATATGTTTCATGCAACATCGCTCTCAAGTTTCTTCGAAAATTGTGTGCAGGCATTCCTGAAAAAAAAGTATGCTTTGATGGCAAAATGTGGTCACTGTAAGTATTGATTTGATTTAGATTTCTGTTTTTTATGTATTTTATGCTGTATTTTTATGATTATATTTTTTTCCTCAAAATTTGGGAGGAAAATGGGCGTGAGTCTAAAGTATAAAGTGAACTTACAAGAGTGTCAGTGGCATCGGAGTGGGGACCCAGGAGGTAGGGTCGCTGCTTCAGGAAACTGGCTGCATGAGTGCAGTGATACTGCAGTGCCTGGGCGCTCATTAGGTGTTGGCGCCGGTGAGCGTAGTTTGGGGTGTGTCTTATAGTCTGGTGTGTCTTGTAATCCGCAAAATACAGTATTTTGTTAACTGATATAATTATACTATAAACACCTTAATTTATTTGATGACACATTCTTAGTTTGCAGCCTGTTTTCCTCACCTGTCTAAAACTTTTGCACAGACAAGTATACATGCATATTTTCTATTGGCTTGTTTATACATGTGCACTGGTATGTACAGGTGAAATGTATATATGTGTGAATGTGTGAATAATGGATATACAAGTGCATATTCTATTTACAAAAATGTGATTATATTTGTAATGTACAGTATATATTCAAATTTTATGTATCTTGGCTGTCAGTGTCCTCCTTGCTCTGGTACATTACTGAGCCACGTACATGAAACATTATTACGTGAGTAAAAATGTTAGGATGTCAAGTTTTCTTATAATCTAAGCAAACATTTTTGGCATTGAAGACAGGTTGATATCCTTATATTCAAAACAAGATATTGAGTTTGAAGAATTATAAAATACAGTTAAAGCTATTATTTTTTTTTTTTTTATGTCACATTATAATTTTGTTGGGGGAGACAGTAAAAGCATGCTTATTTACTTTCTTTTTTTTATTCAATTCTGGATATAGTTTTTCAAGAGTCAGTAACCATTAGATCACTATTATATTTGTTCTACATTAAAAACATGTCTGCAATAATCAAATCATAGTATATCAGTTTGTCTTGGAGGAATAAGTAACTGAAAAAAAGTAATCATAAATGAAATAAAAAAAAAGCATTTATAAATAAAAAAAAACAAATGTGTATTAAAACATGAAAATGTTAATTCCAAACACATCTTTAAAATGTATAATCAAAATATGTTCAATAATGGTGAAAATTTGCTGTTGAATGATTGCCTTATTTATAGAAGGTTAAAAGCAGATAAATTATTTCAAGGTTTTGTCTTGCATAGCCTTTAATGCACAAATATTTCCAGTACTTGCTTTTTTAGATTTCTTTTTGCTCTAGTTTAATATAAGAACATGATAGAGGTTTACGTTTGTTCTTCGCTTACAAATACTTTCCAGCTGAAAGCACATCTAAAATACCAATTAAAGTAGGGAAATCTTTAGAGATAGGATTATAGGCATCTTGTCACAACACCTTAATCTTTCATGAATTTATTGCTAATATGTGGAAATACTGAGTCTTTACTGCAGTATACAAATGTATAAACCAGATGCTTAAATGTATTTAACAAAATAAAGTCCTGCAATAATTTATGTAACTGACTATTCCATATTTAATCCTTTCCTTCTTAGGCTTGTGTTTTTCTCCCATTATTCCAATGGCCATGACTTTTAAATTATTACATCAACATATCCATATGAGGGCCAGTACCATTTTGAATAAGGTATAGTTTTTAACTCCTTTCTGACCTTGGATGGGATAGTACGTCTGAGGTCAGATCCCCTGCTTTAATGCGGGCTTTGGCAGTAAGCCCACATCAATGTTTTGAACAGCTGACATGTGCCTGCAATAGCGGCGGGTGGAATCGCGATTCCCCCACCACTATTATCTAGTTAAATGCAACCAGAGGTCTTCTTGACACCTCTATAGTTGTTGATGTTGGATTGCTATGAGCACCACCCTGTGGTCGGCGCTAATAGCAAGTCTGTAATTCAACTACATAGCAGAGATCTGAGCTTCACTGCTATGTAGCAGAGCCAATTGTGTTGTGCCAGCTTCTAGCCTCCCATGGAGGCTATTGAAGCATGGCAAAAGTACAAAAAAAGTTTTAAAAAATAAAAAAAAATAAAAAATATAAAAGTTTAAATCACCCGCCTTTCGCCCCATTCAAAATAAAACAATAAAAAAAAAAAATATGCACATATTTGGTATTGCCGTGTTCAGAATTGCCCGATCTATTAATAAACAAAAGAATTAAATTGATCTCTAAAACCCTAGGCTCCACCCCAAACACTCACACCCAGCTGGCCATAGCATCGCCTGCACGCCAATCCAGAGCCGAAACATCACCAAAGCAGCTAATGTTCGACCACCAATGAGAAGACGCCACATCATGGATATGCTAAGTAAGGTGATCTCTGGACTTAGACTCCCGAGAGCAGGGCTGCATCAGAATATCATTGGTTCCCATAGACTTACCTTCAGAGCCAGCAGAAACCAAGTGAATATCATGAGCTTGAGCAAGACTCTTGGACCGACGTCTGTGCTGAGCAGCACCCGCCTTAGTCGGACCTGAATGGGAGGGAGAATCCCGATGCCTAATATTGCTCCTGTTAGGGCTAGCGGAACGCACCAAATAATAAGAGAGATAGAGTATGGTGCGCTCGCAGCCCGGGGTCCACCGTGCAGAGATGGAACCTGCTGCCAAGTAATGACGGACTATATGGCGGTACTCATAAGTGTACACACGTGGGTTAAACTTCACCCAGCGTGAAGGAAGCGATCCTGTTGCGTCACAGGATCGCGGTACCGCACATAGAGCGCGAGCAAGTAGTCAGCGAACTCAACCCCAACTAGGATTGAAGTCCGATTAGACCCTTGCTGGCACAACACCGCAACTGGGTGTGTGAGGAAGCCAAATAACAATATTAAGGCACAAGAGTGCATGCGGTGCCGCACTGACGAACGGCACTAACCACCCAGGCTTGGGTAAGGAAAGCACAGAGGAAGTGCACGGCGCCGTACTGGCGGTCACAGCAACTGGACGCTGTAATGTGTGATTCGTGCTGTAGGATAAGTCGGGCGCTAGATAGCAAACATACACCTTCCGCGAACAGACATTCAATAGGGAAGGGGTATCCAAGGACGACTTGCACTCACAACAAACACACGTATGCAAATGTACACTAGCGCATGGCCGTGCGGTCATGCGCAGTTTATATAGTTGCAGCACAGGAAGTGGCCACAGAAACTTTGCCCTTCCAAGACCTGCCAAGAGGACCAATGGAATGTGCTGCAAAGCCTGAGCACCTGACCCTCGATCTCCAACGGGAGATCTTGCCCTGGGCATGCTCAGTGTGTGCAGAAAAGGACTTAGTCCCAGAGAAGTCCGCTCGCTGCTGACCAGCACTGGCTTCAATGGCAGAAGCTGAAGAAGCAGCAGTAACTCTCTGTACAGAGTGAGACTGAGCAAGATGCTGGGACCGACGTCCCTGCTGAGCAGACTCCACTGTGACTGGATAAGAATGGGGAGACCGCAGCAGAGATGGCTCGAGATTCCCCCTGTGCAGAAGCGGGAACTCGAGACCTAACATTACCCCCCCTCCTAGGGCCCCCCCTCCTTGGGCCTCGCTACGCTCGAAGGCAGCAATGAGCTGTGGGGCCCGAATGTTTTCAGCAGGCTCCCATGACCTGTCCTCTGGGCCATAACCCTTCCAATCCACCAGATAGAACTTTTTGCCGCGTACCACCTTGCACCCCAAAATAGCGTTCACCTCGTAATCGTCCGTAGACGAACCCGATGTCCCGGCAGATGACTCGGAAAACCGGGTCATGTATACGGGTTTCAAGAGGGACACATGAAAGGTGTCGGTGATACCCAAGCGTGGAGGAAGAGCCAAATGGTAGACCACAGGATTAACCCGTTCGAGAACCTTGAAGGGACCCAAGTAGCGAGGAGCAAACTTAGTGGACTCAACTCGCAGCCTGATGTTACGGGCGGAAAGCCACACCAAGTCGCCAGGAGCAAAGGTCGGAGCGGGGCGCCGATGAACATCGGCGGAGGACCTCATTCTCTCCTTGGAGGCCCGAATGGCATCCTGTGTGCGGTCCCAAATGTCCCGTGCCTCCACAGCCCAGTCTGCCACCCTGGAGTCAGCAGAAGACACAGGCATGGGCACAGGAACACGCGGATGCTGGCCGTAATTTAGGAGGAATGGAGTCTGACCGGTGGAGTCGGCTACGGCATTGTTAAGTGCAAACTCTGCCCACGGTAGCAAGGATGCCCAGTCATCCTGCCTGGCAGAAACAAAATGTCGTAAATATGTGACCAAGGTCTGGTTGGCCCTCTCTACCAACCCATTCATCTCGGGATGATATGCCGAAGAGAGATTCAACTCAATACTGAGTAGACGACAAAGCTCTCTCCAGAATCGAGACGCAAACTGGGGACCCCGGTCACTAACAATTTTGTCTGGCATACCGTGTAGGCGAAAGATGTGCTTGACGAACAAGACAGCCAACGCCCGTGCAGAAGGTAGCCGTGGAAGAGGCACCAAGTGCACCATTTTGGAAAAATGGTCGGTGATCACCCAGATAATGGTGCAGTTACGAGACTTGGGTAAGCCCACCACAAAGTCCATCCCAACCATCTCCCAGGGCCTGTCTGCCACCGGCAGAGGATAAAGCAAACCAGCTGGCCGTTGCCGAGGAGTCTTGTTCTTGGCGCAAGAGACACACGCCTGAACATACTCTGCGACATCACGAGCCATATGCGGCCACCAGTATGTCCTCGCCAGTAACTCAGATGTCCTTTTGGTACCAAAATGTCCACCCACCCTGGACGAGTGTGCCCAAGAGAGAACCTCCGGTCCCAAACTGGATGATACAAAAGTCTTGCCCGGAGGCACAGACTCTAGCGAAACCGGGGCCACAGTTCTCAAGCTCTCGGTGGGGACAATAAGCCGAGGCTCCTCCTCCTCCTCCGCAGATGACACAACGGAGTGAGAGAGAGCGTCGGCCCGAATGTTCTTCTCCCCAGAAAGAAAATGGAGGGTGAAATGAAACCGGGAGAAGAATAAGGACCATCTGGCCTGGCGAGAATTCAACCGCTGGGCTGTCTGCAGGTACACCAAATTTTTATGGTCTGTGAAGACTTGGAAGGGAAAACGTGCTCCCTCCAAGAGATGTCTCCACTCCGAGAAAGCCAACTTCATGGCTAGCAACTCCCTGTCCCCGATGGAATAATTCCTCTCTGCTGGTGAGAAGGTCTTGGAGAAAAAGAAGCAAGGATGCTTCCGACCTTGAGCATCCTTTTGGAAGAGGACTGCTCCAGCACCAACAGAAGAGGCATCCACCTCCATGATAAATGGCTTATCGACATCGGGGCGATGTAGGATGGGACCGCTAGCGAACTGTGACTTTATAGAGTTAAAGGCCTTGGAGACCTCCTCAGACCACAATTTGGGATTCGCCCCCTTCTTGGTGAGGGCAACCAAGGGAGCTACCAAAGTTGAGAAGTGCGGAATGAACTGGCCATAATAATTAATGAACCCCATAAGCGCTGCACCGCTTTAAGAGAATGGGGTTCCTGCCAGTCCATCACAGCCTGTAGTTTGGCAGGATCCATAGCCAATCCCTGGGCAGAGATGATGTAGCCTAGGAAAGGTAAGGACTCCTGCTCAAACATACACTTCTCCAACTTGGCATAGAGGGAGTTTGCCCGTAGGAGGTCGAAGACTTTGCAAACATCTCTCCGGTGGGAGTCAATATCTGGAGAGTAGATGAGAATATCATCCAGATAGACTACGACCGAGGTGGAAAGCATATCCCGGAAGATATCGTTCACAAAGTCTTGGAAAACGGCTGGGGCATTACAGAGCCCGAAGGGCATCACCAGATATTCATAGTGCCCATCCCTGGTGTTAAAAGCCCTCTTCCATTCGTCCCCCTCACGGATGCGAATCAGGTTGTAAGCACCCCGCAGATCTAGTTTAGTAAATACCCTTGCTCCCCGAAGCCTATCGAAGAGCTCAGATATCAAGGGCAAAGGATACTTATTTTTAACGGTGATGGCATTAAGACCCCTGTAGTCTATGCATGGACGCAATTCCTCATTCTTCTTCTGCACGAAGAAGAACCCTGCCCCAGCAGGTGACACTGACATCCTAATGAATCCTCTTGCCAGATTTTCCTGGATGTACTGTGACATTGCCTCCGTCTCCGGGAGAGATAGCGGATAGACTCGACCCCGGGGAGGCTCAGCACCAGGCAAGAGATCAATAGGACAGTCATAGGGGCGATGGGGCGGAAGGATCTCCGCCGCCTTTTTGGAGAACACGTCTGCATAAGACCAATACTGCTTGGGGAGAGAGGAAAGATCTGCGGGTACCTCTGTAGTAGCAACCTGAACGCACTCCCTCTGACACCTACCCCCACAAGATTTGCCCCATCCCAGGATTCTGCCAGAGGACCACTCGATATGAGGAGAGTGGTACCGTAGCCAAGGTATTCCCAACAGGACCTCATCAATTCCCTCAGGAATGACGAGCAGAGATATAATCTCCTGATGAGATGGCGACATGGACAGAGTAAAAGGGATGGTCTGGTGTGTTATCTGTGAGGGCAGTGTCGACCCATTCACCACTCGTACCGTTACTGGTTGAGCTAGCATAACCAGGGGTATTGTGTGACGTTGGGCGAAGGCAGAAGACATAAAATTGCCCTCCGCCCCAGAATCCACGCAGAGCTCTACCGAGTGGGAGAATGAGCCTATAGTAATTGTCCCCTTAAAGTACAATTTAGAGGCAAACGTCGCCGTGTCTAGTGTACCTCCACCTACTACCACTAGACGCTGACGTTTCCTCGACCGCTGAGAACATCTGGTGGCTAGATGTCCTGACTGATGGCAAACATGACAGACCTTGAGTGCACAAGCGGTCCGGGACTTAGATCCCGCTTGTGACACTTCCCTGGCCTCATGTGACTCAGGAACCAGGACCGGAGATTCCAGAGGTTTGGCAAAGGTAAGAGCCAGCCGAAACCTCTGCCTACACTGGGCTCGCTCTAACCTCCGCTCGTTAAAACGGAGGTCAATTCGAGTGGAGACAGTTATTAACTCCTCCAGTGTGGCAGGAATCTCCCTAGTGGCCAGAGCGTCCTTAACGTGGTCAGCCAGGCCCCTCCAAAATATGGGGATAAGAGCTTTATCCGACCAATCCAGCTCAGAAGCTAAAGTGCGGAATTGGACGGCAAAATGACTGAACAAGGACTCACCCTGAGTTAATGCCAGCAGTTGGAGCGCAGTATCATGGGTGACTTGAGGTCCTAAAAAGACCTGTTTCAGAGTGCTCAGAAACAGTGGAGCACTCTGCACCACATGATCGCCACGCTCCCACAGCGGCATAGCCCATTCCAACGTCCTGTCCGACAAGAGAGACACTATAAATCCCACCTTAGCCCGCTCTGTGGGAAAACGTGCAGCCAGGAGCTCGAGGTGAATAGAGCACTGACTCACAAATCCCCTACAAAATTTGCTATCACCAGAAAATTTTACTGGCAGCGGGAGGCGAGAAAATGTCGGAGCAGGGGTGGCAATGGACAGGGTTGCTGCAGCCACGCTAGCAGCCTGTACAGCAACTGCGGTAACATCCACAGCTGAGGTTGCGCTCTCAAGAGCCGCCAACCTACCCTCTAGCTGCTGGATATACCGCAAGGATTGCTGTTTGTCCGTCATTACTAGCCAGACCCTGGCGCTAGTGTAATGTTAGGGCTAGCGGAACGCACCAAATAATAAGAGAGATAGAGTATGGTGCGTTCGCAGCCCGGGGTCCACCGTGCAGAGATGGAACCTGCTGCCAAGTAATGACGGACTATATGGCGGTACTCATAAGTGTACACACGTGGGTTAAACTTCACCCAGCGTGAAGGAAGCAATCCTGTTGCGTCACAGGATCGCAGTACCGCACATAGAGCACGAGCAAGTAGTCAGCGAACTCAACCCCAACTAGGATTGAAGTCCGATTAGACCCTTGCTGGCACAACACCGCAACTGGGTGTGTAAGGAAGCCAAATAACAATATTAAGGCACAAGAGTGCATGCGGTGCCGCACGGACGAACGCCACTAACCACCCAGGCTTGGGTAAGGAAAGCACAGAGGAAGTGCACGGCGCCGTACTGGCGGTCACTGCAACTGGACGCTGTAATGTGTGATTCGTGCTGTAGGATAAGTCGGGTGCTAGATAGCAACCATACACCTTCCGCGAACAGTCATTCAATAGGGAAGGGGTATCCAAGGACGACTTGCACTCACAA
Organism: Ranitomeya imitator; assembly: GCF_032444005.1. Lineage (NCBI taxonomy): Eukaryota > Metazoa > Chordata > Amphibia > Anura > Dendrobatidae > Ranitomeya > Ranitomeya imitator. Next base: position 636,377,648 of record NC_091284.1, read on the forward strand.
CAAACACACGTATGCAAATGTACACTAGCGCATGGCCGTGCGGTTATGCGCAGTTTATATAGTTGCAGCACAGGAAGTGGCCACAGAAACTTTGCCCTTCCAAGACCTGCCAAGAGGACCAATGGAATGTGCTGCAGAGCCTGAGCACCTGACCCTCGATCTCCAACGGGAGATCTTGCCCTGGGCATGCTCAGTGTGTGCAGACAAGGACTTAGTCCCAGAGAAGTCCGCTCGCTGCTGACCAGCACTGGCTTCAATGGCAGAAGCTGAAGAAGCAGCAGTAACTCTCTGTACAGAGTGAGACTGAGCAAGACGCTGGGACCGACGTCCCTGCTGAGCAGACTCCACTGCGGCTGGATAAGAATGGGAGACCGCAGCGGAGATGGCTCGAGATTCCCCCTGTGCAGAAGCGGGAACTCGAGACCTAACAGCTCCACGATAACATCTCCCCTGGCGACGTCCGCCACGCTTGAAGGCTGCAATAAGCTGGGGGGCACGAATGTGCTCAATAGGTTCCCAGGTCCTATCCCCTGGTCCATGACCCTTCCAATCAACCCAAACATTTTTTTGACATGCACCACCTTGGACCTGATGATATCGTTGATTTCAAAATCATCCGAGGATGTATCCAAACTCCACACAGGAGTCCCAGGAGACCGGGTCAAAAACACAGGTTTCAGCAGAGACACATGAAAAGTGTCAGTGATGTTCAAATGCAAAGGAAGGCTGAGGTGATAGACTACAGGATTCACTAGCTCAAGAACCTTGAAAGGACCTAGGTAGCAGGGAACAAATTTAGTGGACTCTACATGCAGCCTGATGTTATGAGCGGACAGCCACACTAGATCACCAGGGGATAAGACTGGAGCCATCATTTTCTCCTTGAAACATTAATTGCATCCTGCATGAGTTCCCAAATGTCACGAGCCTCCACTGTCCAGTCCACTACCCTATGGTCGGAAGACATGATGGGCATGGGCACAGGAATACGCGGGTTAAGGACAAAACAGAGCCTGCCCCATGGAATCGGAGACGGCATTATTCAAAGCAAACTTCGGCGATGGGAACTGTGACGGCAGCTGAAGATACTTGACCAGAGTCTGATTGGTCCTCTCTACCAATCCATTCATCTCAGGGAGGTAAGCTGAGGACTGATTGAGCTCTATACTAAGCAGGCAACAAAGCTCCCTTCAAAAACGAGATGCAAACTGGGAACCCGAGTCACTGACAATCTTGTCAGGCATCCCATGAATGCGGAAAATGTGCCTGATGAACAATACCGCCAAAGCCTCTGCAGATAGTATGCGCGGAAGAGGAACCAGATGCACCATTTAGGAAAAATAATTGGTGATGACCCGAATGACTTTGCTATTATGGGATTTAGGCAAGTTCACAAAAAAGTACATCCGACCATCTCCCAGGGCCTATAGGATAGAGAGAGCCTTCAGGTCTCTGTCTGGAAGGCCAATTCCTGGGACACGAGACACAGGCTTGTACATAATCCTTCACATCACGTGCCATCCGAGGCCACCAATAAGACCTCGCTAGTAGCTCAGTGGTCCTCTTTGTATTGAAATGCCCACCCAATTTGGAAATGTATGCCCATGAGAGTACCTCTGGCTGCAGGTCAGGTGGAACATAGGATCTAGCTGGAGGTATCTGCTCTAGCGACACTGGTGCCACCAATCTAAGACTCTCCAAGGGGAATATAAGATGTGGTTCTTTCCCCTCTTCAGATGAGACTACAGAACGGGATAGGGCATCGACACGTAAATACTTCTCCCCAGACAGAAAATGGATGGAGAAATTAAACCTGGGAGAAAAATATGGACCATCTGGCCTGGTGAGAATTCAGCCGTTGGACCATCTACAGATAAAGAAGGTTTTTGTGATCCGTGAAGACCTTGAAGGGAGAATCCCGATGCCTAATAATAAGTAAGGTTATCAGGTCATTCATAGACCATTGAAGGCAACAGCTGACGGACCTCATTCAAATATTGAACATTTTTTAAAAACACTTTAGGTACTCTTGTCATCTGGTGGTGTTTAAAAGTCAGGTACAATCCAGGTTTTGTTCATTGTTATCAGAGTGAGCCTGTCAGCACTTTCAGTGGACAGGTGAAAGAACCTGTCTGTTGTGACCCCCTGGTGACACTAAAAATCCATGCATACACTATACTAACACCAGGGCAGCACAGCACCTCTAATGCATAGAGGGACAGCTCATACCTGGTGGACAGCTTTGAGACCCAATAGCTGAAGATCACAGAGGAATTCATGAGTATGTTGGTTTTGTTGGCCAGATATTCCATGACCATAAGAATCTTTCAAAATTAAATCATGTATTAATTGTGATACTAACACATGTTGTGTATGAGATAGCATGCACAAAATGTGATTTAATGTACATAGGACGCACCACCAAAAAGTTAAAAACAATGATTACAGGAGAAGTACTTGTTCTCACCCACAAAGCTCTCCGCAGTGCGGCACCCCCTTACATCTCCTCCCTCATTTCTGTCTATCAGCCTAACAGACCACTGCGCTCTGCAAATGACTTTCGATTAACCTCTGCACTAATCCGTACCTCCCACTCCCGACTCCAAGACTTCTCCCGTGCTGCGCCAATCCTCTGGAATGCTCTACCCCAAGATATTAGGACCATCCATAATTTGCATAGTTTTAGGCGCTCGCTCAAAACACATTTGTTCAGAGCGGCCTATCACGTTCACTAATCAAAGTTATGTTATGTTTGTGTGTGTGTGTAGCCCATTCACTATCCCCATCTATTCCCCAACCCCTGAAGATGGCTGGACCATGATTGTAAATACATCATTGTAAATACACACCTGTACTTTGCATCTCCCCCACCTCATTGTAGATTGTAAGCTCTCACGAGCAGGGTCGTCTTATTTTGCTTTAATTATTGTATTGTTAACGTTGTTACTTATGACTTTTGTGTTTGAAACTGATAAACTGTAAAGCGCTGCGGAATATGTTGGCGCTATATAAATAAAGATTATTATTATTATTATGATTACGAAACACATAACTGACATTAAAAAGTAAAAAAAACTGTTAACACTCCATGCACTGCTAAACATTTTTCTGAATAGCATGATGGAAGTTTGGAGGCTTTCACTTTTTCGGATGTACAGGAGTTGATAAACCCAAATGAGGAGGGGACTGGAGAAAAATCTTATAAAAACTGAGGCATCGTGGATAATGAAATTAAACAATAGGTCTCCTTTGGGACTTAGCTATCAGAATGATACTATTTATATTTATTAAGGCAAAAAAAAAAATGAAAATAAAAAACTGAATAGTATAAATTTCATGTCACTATTTATGTAAAATCTTGTGTGGTCAATGTAACATTAAAAGTGGATAGCTGTCATCCTAGGCACATTTTGAATGTCATTATCTATGGTGAAATGGTTTGTATCCGTTGAGACTGCATTTTTTCTGAACAGCAATATTTGATTCAGGGCAGATTGAGATAATGAGGCTATAACAAAAAAGCTATGAAAAATACTGAACAGAAAATCCTAAAAACAACAATTGATATGTGAAATTGCTGTGCGGAAAAGAAAGAGAAGAAAAAAAAAGTACTTACATTTTTTGTTTTAATTTTTTTCTACCTTCATTTCATTATTTTTTGTTTAATGTGAAACATTGTTTACACTTTAGAATATTGTGTATGTTTTGATATTTCAATTTATTGATGCACTACACATGTGTTTGCATATACCGCATATACTCGAGTATAAGCCGACCCGAGTATAAGCCGACCCCCCTAATTTTGCCACAAAAAACTGGGAAAACTTATTGACTCGAGTATAAGCCTAGGGTGGAAATGCAGCATTTACCGGTGAATTTCAATAATAAAAATAGATCATTATTTCCCCATAGCTGTGCCATATAGTGCTCTGCGCCGTTCATTATTGCCCTATAGCTGTGCCCCATATAGTGCTCTGCACCGTTCATTATTGCCCTATAGCTGTGCCCCATATAGTGCTCTGCACCGTTCATTATTGCCCTATAGCTGTGCCCCATATAGTGCTCTGCACCGTTCATTATTGCCCTATAGCTGTGCCCCATATAGTGCTCTGCACCGTTCGTTATTGTCCTATAGCTCTGCCCCATATAATGCTCTGCGCCGTTCATTATTGCCCCATATCTGTGCCCCATATATGCTCTGCACCGTTCATTATTGCCCCATATCTGTGCCCCATATATGCTCTGCACCGTTCATTATTGCCCTATAGCTGTGCCCCATATAGTGCTCTGCACCGTTCATTATTGCCCTATAGCTGTGCCCCATATAGTGCTCTGCACTGTTCGTTATTGCCCTATAGCTCTGCCCCATATAGTGCTCTGCGCCGTTCATTATTGCCCCATATCTGTGCCCCATATATGCTCTGCACCGTTCGTTATTGCACTATAGGTCTGCCCCATAGCTGGCCCCATATAGTGCTCTGCACCATTCTTTCTTGCCCCATAGCTGTGCCATATAGTGCTCTGCACCGTTTGTTATTGCCCTATAGCTCTGCCCCATATAGTGCTCTGCACCGTTCATATTGCCCCATAGAAAGCTCTGCCATTGCCGCTGCTGCTGCTGCAGTAAAAAAAAAAAAAACACATACTCACCTCTCTTGCTTGCAGCTCCCGGCGTCTCGTTCCGGCGTCCGGTCCCGGCGTCTCTCTGCTCTGACTGATAAGGCAGAGGGCGCCACACACACTATATGCGTCATCGCGCCCTCTGACCTGAACAGTCAGAGCGCAGAGACGCCGGAAAGATGGAGCAGCACCGGGAAGATGGAGCGGCACCCGGCGGCTGGAACGTGGACAGGTGATTAAGACATACTTACCTTGTCCTGGCGTCCGGCTCCTTCCCCCGGACAGCTGTCTTCGGTGCCGCAGCCTCTTCCTCTATCAGCGGTCACCGTTACCGCTGATTAGAGAAATGAATAGGCGGCTCCACCCCTATGGGAAGTGGAGCCGCTTATTCATTTCTCTAATGAGCGGTCCCACGTGACCGCTGATAGAGGAAGAACTGCAGCACCGAAGACCTGGGACGGCAGGGGGAGCGTCAGGATCGCTGGAAGCAGGTAAGTATGCCTCAGCGCCCTCACCCGCCGACCCTGCCACCCACCTTGACTCGAGTATTAGCCGAGATTGGCACTTTCAGCCCCAAAATTTGGGCTGAAAATCTCGGCTTATACTCGAGTATATACAGTAATTAATAATTCTAATGATGTCACTGTGAGGGGAGGGAGTGAGATAATATTTTTAAATGAGGAAGCAACATATAGAGGATATCTTATGATTAAGACTGGTTAAGTAAAAACGTGTCAACACCCGAACACTGTGACCTGATTTTAATGAAAGTGTAATAAAACTGCCAAGATTTTATTAGAGACTCTTTAAGTTTTTTTTGTTATATTGGGTACTTCAAAGTTTATTCACCTGCATATGAATACCAAAGTATCCACTACACTTTTCACATGAATAAAAATTAATTGTTGTTTACTGAATAAAATTAAAAACTTTTAATGTACATATTGCACACACATGAGGTCTATAGTGGAAAGATCGAGTAGGAAGACAGTGGTGAATCCTACTGGTCAGGATCAATATTTCTTACCAACGCTCTGGGGCAGCCATGATATTCATGGTAGTCCATATACTACACTATTGGTAAGGAATGGTATTTTATTACTTTGAGTTGCATGGCTGTTCCTATTTGACTTGAATCATTATTAAATTATATGTATGTATGGTAGTCATCTTTAGTATATCATATGCAATGAATATTGACCCAGACCACGAGGTTTCACCACTGTCTTCTTACCTGACCCTTCATCTTTAAGCTCCATGTGTGTGGTATATGTACATTAAATGTTTTTAATTTTATTCAATAAACAACTTTTTTTTATCTCATGTGAGTGGTGTAAGTTAATACTTTTGGTATCCATATGCAGGAAATTATTGGAGTAACTGGCTCTTTATTCCTTTACAAAAAATTAATGAAGAGACTGATACAAATATGTCTCTAGCCATAATAAATAATTATGTATGTTCTTTAAATATTTTCATAATCTTTCAAAATATGTAGCTGCTGCATGTAGTTGGGCTGCTGGTTACCACCTGTTACCGTCCATTTTCTCATACCTAGATAGGTTGAGGTAACTTGGACATTAAAAAGGCTGTGTTTCCATTACAAAGCTCAAAATGGGTTCCATTATCTGCAAAGACATTTTTGAGCATTATACATATATTTTCCATGCAATTTGTGGGTTTTTAATTATGCAACTTGCTGCAAATCAATTTTGAGGGGGAAAATGTCACAAAGCAGGTCAATTTGAAGAAACCTCACTCATATGCATTACTTTAGTCTTTTACCTGCATCAAATTAGGCTGACACAGACAATGGAGAAAATGGAGAAATTAAGTTCCATCTTCACCACACCTGTGCTGTGATTCTCTCATACGGGAGAATGAGATCACACTCAGTCACAACACATGAATTGAGAGCCCAACTAGCAGGCTCTCCATGCATCTGTTGTGACTGTGAAACAGCCGCGACACACGCATCTGCGGCGCCAAACAACTGATTATCGGGAGCGATTCAGGTTACAGATTCAGCTATTCGGGAAATGCGATAGCTATTCAGAAAAGCACTTTTCCGAAGCTATTCGCTCAACCCTAGTAATTGCCTAAGAGTTAAAACATATTACCTTTATGTTAATGACGAGCAAGACATCACAGATGACTGTTAGGGCCTAGTCAATGATGGAGATGGATGACCCAGAATGAAAAGAAGGGTGAAGAGGAGCGATCATGTGGAGGGCAGGGCAGAGGGTTGGGTATAGTAAAGGCTAAGAAAAAGTTAGTATAATGCTATCTTTTAACATATTCCCTGCATGTTTTATTCTCAAGTAATTTATCTGATGTTAATTAAGCAATTATGCCCAAAATGAAGAGATTTGTTCCACAGTACTAGTGATTTAAATTTACTAGTGATTGAAGTTTACTTCAATATGAGGTATACAAGACCTTTATAGTTTATCAGTGAGGCACACGTTACTGGTTAGATTACAAAGATACACATAACTTGGTGGTTACAATGGTCATACTACTAAATAGCATAGAACATGACAATTGCAGATTAAAAGGGACACTCTTTTTCCTTAAAACAGCAGGCAGATTCAAACAATTATAAGCTCAACTTATATACTATGGGGTTTAAGAAACCCATCATCGTACACTGTGTCTTCAATGAAGAATGCAATTTGCTCTGGAGACATGCACACACTCTCTCAGAACTGGTCTCATAATATGAACCATTGTCTCTCTTTGTTGTCTTAGAACATGGGAAGGTCATGCTTTGGTCACAACTGACTCATGAGTTCAGACTACTTTGTGGTTTTTCACTACCAGCTACAGCTCCTGCCTCTCTCTCAGAACATTAGTAAAAGCTTTCAGGCCTCAACGCTTCTCACTTTATTTTAGGCCGCAACAAAACATCGTACACAGCACACAATCTTTATCGCTATCTACAGCAATGCCTTATTTTAGAGAAGTTGGATAATAAAGATTCACTTAAGGCATATTCACACATAGTTTTTATGTAGTCAATTTGCCCATTGGTATTTATCAGGGATCGGTCCACAAATACATTTTTGTAGTCACCTTATTTAGTCCAATTCTACTCTCTAACTAGTGTTCTCTTTACCTGGCTGTGCTCAGTCACACCCTTCTACTATATAATTGTCTAAGGGGTACTTCCGTCTGTCCTTCTGTCTGTCTGTCTGTCACAGATATTCATTGGTCGTGGCCTCTGTCTATCATGAAAATCCAAGTCGCTGATTGGTCGCCGCAAAACAGCCACGACCAATCAGCGACGGGCA